>NC_083714.1:114216398-114516398 GCF_033118175.1 Dama dama
GAGCCTGGCATGCTACAGTTCATGGGTTGCAAAGAGTTGGACATGACTTAGCCACTAAACAACAACAATGAGTAATATGTCCTAAAAACTTCTTCCTCATTTAAATTTCCTTTGAGGCAGTGTATCAGACACCTTTAGTGACCCTCATCATCCCCTTGGCCACAGTCTAATTTCATCTACATCTACCGTGGGTATACTCATCTCAAGCTGAGGGTGTTCATCTTCTTTCTCTCCCTGGGCCTTCTCAACCCATGTGAGAGTTCGCTTAGTCTATGTGCCTATGTGCAGTTCACAAGTCAGATGGAGTTAGCACCCACAATGACAATCCTCAGCCAGGGTCAGATGGCAGCTAGTGGCTAAACACCTCAGCCTCCTGTCCTTCCAGTGGAAAATTCTGCAAGGCATTCTCTATATTCTCTGTGAAATCATTCACTGTTGACTTCTGTAATATTCGTGTTTCTTCCCTCCCTAAATCACTCTTTCCTTTTCTTCACTCTTAATTACTGGGATGACCTCTTAAATAAACTACCTTCATGCAAGACCTTATGTCATGCTCTCCTTTCCTGAGAACCCAGACTAAGAAGGAGGCCATTTCTTTCTCTGCCCATCCTTTGCCATTAAGGCTAAACCACGTGAAAGTTTGGGTCAGGAAGACAAAAATGTGATGCAAGTGGAGTCCCAACCAGACCAGAAAAGCCTGCTCCTTCTGGCTCTCTCTGGATCAAATTTCAAAATGGAGAGTTATCTGATGGGAGTGAAGGCAAAAGCCAAGAGCAGAATTGAAGTCACCCACTCTGCCTGGGAGGGGCTTCCCTGGTGGCTCAGACAGTAAAGAATCTGCCTACAGTGCAGGAGACTTTGGTTCAATCCCTGGGTTGGGAAGATCCCCTGGAGAAGGGAATGGCTACCCACACCAGTATTCTTGCCTGAAGAATCCCAGGGACAGGAGTCTGGTGGGCTACTGTCCATAGGTTTGCAAAGAGTCAGACATGACTAAAGTGACCTAGCATGCACCCACTCTGCCTGGGACTCTGGGAGGAGCTGGTCAGCATGGTCCACCTACAGTCACCTAGGGCAGGCAGTGGTCAGGCAGAGAGCAAACCCGAGGGAGCAGCCCTGAGATATCCTGGCAGGCAAGGGATCCAAGACATGCAAGATGCTAGGTGAAGAACTCACCAGAGTGGGTTAGCACTGTGGACTGAAAAAGATCCTAGAGTCAAGGAAATTGGCTGGGCTACCTGAGCTGGAGACTGAACAGGGATCATGACCATGCCTCAGGGCATCTTCAATAGCAGCCAGGGCTGAGGAGGACCCAAGTCAGCAGGGAGGACCTCAAGGCCCTAAGCACTGATTTCAGCAGTTGCCAGCATTATGGACGTCTATTACAGTGGTGACATGAGGGACCCAGAGAGTGGAACAGTGGCACTGAATGGATTCTGACCCCATAAATATAAGGATGTAGCATACTCCTTCCCCATACCCAGGCACCATCTTGGAAACAATCAAGATAGGGAGAACAAAATGGAAAAAGTAACTATTTCAAGCAAAGGAGACTGAATTTCCAAACATGATGGTTTAACTGATTAGAGTAGACCAGGCTTACCAGGTCATAACCAAGTTTAATACTTACTTCCAGTTCTGTGGCCCACTTCCATGTGTGTGCTTGTGCCCTCCCATGGACACACACACACACACACACACATGTATGTGTGTGCATATGCTAAGGCATGTTGAGCTCATAAGAAA
The DNA here is from genome assembly GCF_033118175.1 of Dama dama. Taxonomy (NCBI): domain Eukaryota; kingdom Metazoa; phylum Chordata; class Mammalia; order Artiodactyla; family Cervidae; genus Dama; species Dama dama. The sequence goes on from NC_083714.1 coordinate 114,218,145, forward strand.
GCCCCAGTCTGCTGTAGAAAATCTTTTGGAAGATCTGAGCAGAGCATGTAGAAATCATGGTTGTGAATGGGGCAGGGAATTTGGAGGGACCCACCCACAGATAACAGGGTCTCAGCTGGGGCAGCTTTCCAAGCTCGGACTGGGCTCATTTGGGCTGGAAAAGCCACATCAGCGTCAAACTCATCTCCACGGGTCTGGCTTTATCTAGGAGGCAGAAGTCAGGGCTCTTAACGCACACAGCGAGAACTGTGAAGGAAGGGTAGGGTGGGGGGACCCCAGCGTTTGCCTCTTTCATCTCCGTGGGCAGTCTCAATTTCCCTGGCCTCCATCTCGGCTTTATCAAGGCTATCTGAGTCCCCCTGTCTTTTCTGGCCTCCTCTGGGATGCCTCCTCTGCCATGACAGTTGCTGAGGGTTCCCCAGGGCAGGTGGAAGCATGATTTGCTTTTCAAGCTCTGCCCACTTATTGATCTCCTGTCTGAGAAATGTCAGCAGCAGCCAGGAGCTTTCCCCACTAAGGCACTTAGCTTGGAAGCCTGTGGTATCTGCCTGGATAAACCCTCCGCCTCCTGCCTCTCTGGCTTTAGAACTCTCCCCACCCCCACCTCGGGAAAAGTCTTCTAAGATGAGATGGCAAGAATCAAACAGCGATGTGCTTTGAACACTGGGACGGGAACCAGATTTAAATTGGGCGAAAGCCCTGAGCTCAGAGCGAGCGCATTTCCCTTCCTGCCATCCCTCTCCATCTCTGCCTCTTGTCGCTGGGAGCAGGTTAGGCAATCTCCCTCCAGGAGCCTGGCCAGGGGCAGGAGGTTGGCCCATGAGTCAGAAAGAGGGGCTCTAATCCAGGACCTTGGCAGATAAAGGCCACACCATTACTTCGACTGCCATCCCCTCTCCCCACACACCAGCTCTGATATGATTTAAATGCAGGATTGGGAGGAGGGGAGGGGAAGAGAAAAAGACTGTGTGTTTAGTGGTTAAACCTTTTAAAGTTTAAGTGCATAAACAGGGCCTTCTCCGTATCTGTCTATAGCAATTCCCATGACAGTTACAGCAAAATTACAGAAACTGGGTCGTTTATATAACCCTTTGTATTGTCAAAGCACATTAAATGTCTGCCTTCCTGCACCCCGCCGAGCTGTCTTCAGCTGTCAGATCCCCATACTGCAGCTCAGCACACTGAGGGTAAAGCACTTTGGCAATGCCAACGTGGGGAAAGCCGGACCCTCAGGTGCAGCTAAGGTCTGGAAAGTGAGATTTCAATTTCCTCTAAGCCTGAGTCCCAAGGTTTCAAATATATTGAAACTTCTCCTTTCTAGCCAAACACTTTGCCACCTGGCCAGTGGGTTTATTCCCTGAATGGGCAGACACAGCATTTGTCTTTTATTCTGGACAAGTTTGAGAGATTGCCTTCATCTATGTATTCATTTGATAAAAAAGGACTTATTGAATATTTTCTAAAATGCTAGTACCAGGAATAATGTGCAGCCACCACTGTTTAAGGGACTTTGTATCTATGAACACTTAATCTTCATTTTAATCCAGTGAGAGAGACACTATTAGTATCCCCATTTTACAGATGAGGAGACTGAGGCACAGTATAATGGATGTTGTGGTGTGCTGCCCGGATGGCCCTTCACAACTGAGGCACTCACTCCTCCAGCTGCTAGGGGCATGGCCAGCAGACAGTTCACATATAAATTTTTTTTTAAATGAAGACTGTATATATCTAAGGTGTACAACATTTAATGCCCCTGTAGAAACTGCCATTAAGGTCACACCCCCTTCCTGGGGGCGACCCATATTGAAAGACAGGCTCACTCAGGGACAGAAAGTCCTGCCGTCTTGCCTCAAGTCTTCAGAACAACTCCACAGGGTCACCTGAGATCCACTGCTCCCTGGGGATCCATTGAGGTCTCCTTTGTGACCACATCTCAGTTCAACTCTTCCCTTAACCCAGTCAGGCCTCCTTTACACTGCTCCTCCCACCCCAGTGCTGTGGACCCCAAGGGCCCTTCTCAATGAACCTCTTGCGCTCACATCTTCATCTCCATCTCAGGATGTATCCCCCAGGGGTTGCACCTGAGGTAGGAGGATAAGTAACCTCCAGCTCATCAAGGTCACAAGTGCACTGTTGAGGTAGTTTCAATCTTCTTATTTGGTGACCACTACTTCCTGTATGAGAGGCTCCTCTCTGCTCAACCCTGAGCCTGGTAATTTATTCATAGTCGAGCCATTTAATCCTTCAACCCTTGGGATGTCACTACCTTATTCTGCACACAGGGGCCTGAGGCTCAAGATGTTTAGCCAGGGGATGGGGGCTTCAGCAGACTTTGAAAGTCTGGGTCTTTTGGCCCACTGGAGAGCCCCAGCCCCAGCCATCCTTCTATAACAACCTGTTCACACCTCATCCAAGGCTTGGGTTGGAAGCGGGATGGGATATTCTTCTACATGAGACTGCTCCTGCCCAGGAATTGGTGCCGTCTGCAGTTTCTTTCCAGCACTCTGCCTGAATCCCAAAGCTCTAGATTTCTGAGCGTTTTGACAGCTGTATGGGTTCCATCAATGCCATCATAACCCTTGCCTTTGGCAAAGCCCTTGCATATGTGTCCCTTCTGTCAGTGTTAGGGATCCCTGTCATTCTGTGAGTCAGGCAGCTTGCACCTTATGATCCCTACTCCACAGATAGGAACGCTGAGACACAGGGCAGAGGTCAAATCACAACCTGGTCCATGGCAGAACTGGGACTTGAACTTAGGTAGGTCTTTACCTTATAAGTCCCATCCTCTTTCCATGTTTCCCTGCCCTATTCAATCTCTATCCAACCACTTCCTTTCCTTGACTCCCTTCTTGTTGCACAATACGCATCAGGAAGTTCATTCCCAGAGGAGTCCCAAACAGCAACTGGTGTGGTGTGTGGGCTTCTGAGAAACTCCCTAAACTCTAAATGCTCCCTTCCACCGCTGAAACCTGAAATTCCACCATGGCTACAGTCAGCCCTGAGAACTAATTTTTGCCTTCCCCTTGAAATCTTCTTTTGACATGCAAAAAGCAACTAGAACTCTTCTACAATGCTAACGGGAATGTAAAATGGTTAAAAAGAAAAAAACCTTCAGAAAATTTGGAAAAGTTGAAGTTTCTTGAAGATTTAAACATGTATTTTTCATTCTATCCCTGGGTATTTACCCAAGAGAAAAAAAAACATTATACATTCAAAGACTTGTCCATGAATGCTCAGAGCAGCTTCATTTGCAATACCCCAGACGTGGTAATAACCCAAACGTTCATCAACAAGTGAATAGATAAACCATTTGTGGTATATCTATATTTTTCAGCAATAAAAAGGAACAAACTATAGATGCATGCAATAACATGGACGAATCTCAAAAACACAGTGATTGAAAGGAGTCAGGTACAAAAGCACACAAACTGTGTGATTCACATAAAGTTCTACAACAGGCAAAACTCATCTATGGTGATGGAGTTTGGAATAATGATTACCTTCGTTTGGAGGATGTTTTGACTGGAGAAGGGCACAGGGAATTTTCTAGGGAGATGGAAATTTTCTTTATCTTAGTGGGATAGTGTTTACATAGGTGCAAGCATTTGTCAAAACTCATCAAACTGTGCACTTCAAATGGGTGCATTTCGTATGTTCATTAAACATCTGTAAAGGCGATTTAAGAACATAAGTCGCTGACACAGTAGATGTGGTATTCTTGACCTGTGCTCTCTGGAGTCTCTGGGATCCATAAAACAATATATACGATTGTGAGCTTAGGTGTATATTACAGGAAACAGGCTCTCATTTCCTTCAGGTTCTACTCTGACAAGAGTGTCTGCAACTCGATTTTAGCATAGACACACAAGAACAAAGCACCTCAAATAACCATTCTATGTGACAAACCCAGCAGACGATTTCCTTCACAGAACTCGGGAGCTTTGGGGAGCAGGATTGCTGCAGGTGCAGGGCCATGGTGGAAAAGGAGAGATTCCAGAGGCGGGTACAAGACCAGCCTTGCACTGTGGAAGGGAAGGAAGTGTTGACGATCAGGTCCAGACCTGAAGAATCGCCAAGCTGTTTCACCTTGCCAACCAGTAAGATGGAGAAGCCACAATCGCCTAGGTATCTACAACTTACACAGGTTTGAAATCACCATCTTGTCATGCCTGTTTAAACCACCATGATGCAGTGAAATCCTATTATCTGCCATATATTACTGTGCCGACAGATGAGGGTGGAAACCGTGGACGCCATCAGACACACCTGATTCCCTGAGGAACTGGGGGAGCTTGGGAAATTCCATCCTGGAAGAAGCCTCTTTGAACAGTCATCTGAGCACTCCAGACTTCAGCTGGGATGGGGAGTGGAATGGGTTATGTTGGAGCAGCACCTGGGGTAGGGCAGCACGTGTGTGCCTGCGTGAGCACGTGCACACACCCACAAGCGCTGTGCTGGCGCTTCATGAGATATTTCAGAAACTAGCAGCAGCAGCAGCAGCACTTGGGAAGTTGAAAAGCTGAAACCTGTGAATCAATCCAAGCACAAAGCTCTCAGTTTCTAATTCGGTACCTGTTTCCAACACCTTGCAAAGAGTCAATCTGTGCAGAACCTCACACTCTTGGCATTTCTGGTCCTCAGTTCTAAGGAGGATGCAGTAACAGCAGGTGTCTAAAACCATTGATTTCTTTTAGAGGATCCTACAATCGTCAACGACATTTCATCTGCTCTTGTAAATACTCAGAAACGTTTCGATGCCCATACTCAAAACACTCAATAAGAAGTTAAAACTTCTGTCTTCTACAGGCTATAGTTGAAGCAGACCCTGGGGATATTTTAACTCATTCTCTCAAGGTATATTTATCAAACATCTATGTGTCAGGCCATGAATGTACAGGAGGAAACAGAACCCAAAAAACGTCCTGCCCTCATGGAGCTCACACACTAAAGGAATAATGAATAAATAAACTATATATTATGTTAGATAATACAGTAGGAGAAAAAGCAGAAAATGGCAAGTGTGGGGCTATAATTTTGGATAGGCTGGTCATAAGAGATCTCATTAAAAACAGGACAGTTAAACAAAGACTTTTAGGGGTGATGGAGTCAGCTGGGCGGATATCTGGATAGACAATCACAGGGAGCAAGACCAACCAAGGTAAAGGCTAGGAAGCAGAAACATGCTGAAGTATTAAAGGGACAGCAAAGGGGTCCATGTGGCCAGAATCAAATGAGCAAGGGAGGCTAGAACTATGAGATGAAACTAGCAAGGTAGTCAGGGCCAGATTGTGTCTCTCTTGTCCAACTCTTGCGACCCCATGGACTGTAGCCTGCCAGGCTCCTCTGTCCATGGGATTCTCCAGGCAAGAATACTGGAGTGGGTTGCTGTTTCCTTCTCCAGGGGATCTATCTGACACAGGAATCAAACCCAGGTCTCCTGCATTGCAGGCAGATTCTTTACCAACTGAGCTATGAGGGCAGGTCCCTGTAAGTCATTGTAAGACTTGAACTCTGTAAGGACATTGTAAGGGCTTTGACTCTAAGGGAGATGGAAAGTTCCAAGCAGAGGAAGAAACTGCTCTGATTTCAGTTTTAAATGGATCTTTTTGGCTGCTGTGCCTAGAACAGACTATAGTAGAGGCTGGGCCAAAGGAGTCTGTGAATGTAAAGAGAGACCAATGGAAACTACCCAATCTGAATAACAGACAGAAAAAAAAAACTGGAAAAAATGAATAAAGCCTCTGGGAACTGTGTGGTCTAGTATTTATGTCATCAGAGACCTAGAGAGGAGAAAGAACGCAACACTGAAAAAATATTTGAAGAAATAATGGCTGAAATCTTCCCAAATTTGGCAGGATATAATGTATTCAAGAAGCTGATTGAACCCCAAATAGGACAACCCCAAAGAAATCCATGACAAGACACTTTATGAACTGGTAAAAAAATAAAAATGAAGAATACTCGTGAAAGCTGCTTGAGAAAAACAATGCATTACCTAGAGGGAATCAACAATTTCAATGACTGCAGATAGCTCACAGAAATGATAGAGGGCAAAAGGAAGTGGGACAGCATTTTTAGTGTTAAAAAGAAAAAAATCCAAACCTGTCAACACAGTTCTAAATTCAGCAAAAGTATACTTCAGAAATAAATGAAGGTGAAATCAAGATAGTCTCAGATGATAGAAAATTAAGAGAATTTGTAACCCACAAAACTCTCAAAGAATTGCTAAAGGAAGTTCTTCCAACCAAAAGGAAATGACAACAGAAGAAAACTGGGCTATCAAAAATAAAGGAAGAACAACAGAAATGGTCAAAATTTGAGTAAATATAATAATAGATTATTCTTCTATTTTGAGATATTTAAAATATATTTGCCCATTGAAAGCAAAAATTATAACATTATTTTCTGGGGGTTTTAATATACATTGATATAATACATAAGACGGATATAGCACACAAGAGGGAAGATAAAAGACTTTAAACAGTGGTATATTTAATACATTCCAATAAAAATGGAAAAATGTTAATTCTAAATTGATGGTGAAAAGTTATGTATATATTTTATAACACGTAGAGCAACCACTAAAATAAATATATTAGTTACAGTCAAAATCACAATAGATAAATTAAAATTGAATACCACAAAATTTCAGATAACACTATGACTTGATGCAATGTGATATTCTGGATTGAATCTCAGAATAGAAAAATGAAATGAGCAGAAAAATTGGTGAGATCTGAATAGATTCTGGACTTTAATTAATAATAGTGTGATAATTTTTGGTTTCTTGATTTTGACAAACATCATAATAATATAAGCTGTTAACTTTAAGGGAAACTGAGTGAGGGACAGGAGAACTCTATATTATCATTGCAACTTTTCTGTAAATCTGAAAGTTTTCTAAAATAAAGATTTTACTTAGAAAATGTTCAAATTACCCCAAATTAGGCAAGAAAGTGCAAACAGAAGAACAATAACCAGAGGGAACAAATAAAGCCAAATAACAAAGTGGTACAGTTAATCCAAACACATCAATAATTACATTAGTATAAATGGTCTAAAATACCAATTAAAAGAAAGATAGTCAGAATTGATAAATAGAAGAAAAACATGACCCAACCATACACTCTCTACAGGAAACTCATTCAAATATAATGATACGGGTAGGTTAAAAACAAAAAGAGAAAAAAGATGTTCCATGCAGACACTAATCAAAAGAAAGCTGGAGTGGCTCTATTAATATCAAACAAAAGAGATTTCACAGCAGAGAAAATTACCAAGGGTCAAGAGGGATATTATATAACAATGAAAGGATCAATTCATCAAGAAGACATAAGAGTGCTAAATGTGCATGCACCGAGCAAAAGAGTTTCTACTACATGAAGCAAAAACTGACAAAACTGAAAAGAGAAATAGACAAATCCACAATTATATTTAGAAACTTTTCAACACTTGTCTCAGTAGACAATCAGCAAGCATATAAACAATGACATCAAAAAACTGGATCTAATAAACATTTATAGAACATGCCATCCAACAACAGGAGAATATGCTATATTTTCAAGTGAACATGAAACATTCACCAAGATAGACAGTATACTATGTGTCTTAACAAATTTAAAAGAATTGAAATTATACAAAGTGTGCTCTCATACCATAATGGAATTTAATTAAAAATCAGTAATAGAAAGGTAACAGGAAAAGCATCAAACACTGGGAAAGCTAACATACTTCTAAATAACCTTTTATCAAACAGGAATCAGGGGAAGTTTAAATATATTTTGAACTGCATGAAAATAAAAAGGCAGCTTATTGAAATTTGTGTGATAAATCTATAGCAGTGCTTTGAGGGAAATTTATAGCCTTAAAAGCTTACATTAGAAAAGAAGAGTTCTCAAATAATAACCAATAGCTTCCACCTTAAGAAATTAGAAAAACAAGAATAATCTAAATCCAAATCAAGCAGAATGAAGGAAATAATAAAGACCAGAAATTAATGAAACAGAAAACAAGCAATAGATAAAACAAATCAAACCAAAAACTAGTTCTTTGAAAGATCAAAACAATTGATAAATCTCTAGCAGACTGACAAAAAGGGAAAGAGAGAAAACACAAATTTCCAGTATCAGGAAGGAGAGAGGGAATGTCACTACAGACTCTGAAAATATTAAAAGGATAATAAGGGAACAGCATGGATGTCTATGGATATGAATTTGATAACTTAGATAAAATGGACCAACCAATTTCCTGCAACTCACAAATTAGCAAAGCTTACTCAAGATGAAGCAGATAATCTGAATAGTCCATTAAATATTTAAGAAATTAAAGTTGTCATTAAAATCCTCCCCAAAAAGAAATCTCTAAGATCTGATGACAAATTCTACCAAACATTTAAAGAAATAGCATCAATTATACAAAATATCTTCCAGAGAACAGCACAGCATGGAACACTTTCCAATTCATTCTGTGTGGCTAACATTACTCTGATACCAAAGACAAAAAGAGCAGAAAAATAAAAAAAAAACTACATGCTAATATTTCTCATAAACGTAGACACAAAAATCCTCAATGAAATATTAGCAAATTGAATCCATATATATAAAACCACAGCACAACCAAGTGGGATTTAGCTCAGAAACACAATATTCAAAAATGGATAAACGTAATTCACAATATTGACAGTCTAAAGAAGAAAAACCATAAGATCCTATCGATTGATGTAGAATAAGTACTTGATAAAATTCAATATATATTCATGATTTTTTAAAAACTCTCAGCAAACAAGAAATAGAAGGACTCTTCTTCAACTTGATAGAGGCATCTTTACAAAAACCCTGCAGTTAACATCATACTTGATGAAAAATGGAATGCTTTCTCCCTATGATCAAGAACAAGGCAAGGATGTCCACAGCCACCCATCCAATTCAGAACCAGTGGATTAAGCAGTGCAATAAGGCAAGAAAAAGAAATAAACCATATGTATTGGAAAGGAAGAAGTGAAATTGTCCCTGATTGCCTACATAGAAAATTCTAAGGAAACTGCAAAATAAAACCTCCTAGAACTAATAAATTTAGCAAGGGTGCAGACATAAGGTCAATACAGAAAAATAAACTGTAATCCTATGTACTAGTAATGTACAATTGTAGAATAAAACTTTAAAAAGCAATGTAATTTATAGTCATGTCAAAAGAATGAACTTCATAGGCATAAATATAACAAAATATGTACAGGATCTGTATACTGAAAAATACAAAGCAGTGATAAAAGAAATCAAAGAAGATATAAAAGAACCGGAGAAACAGAATGATAGACCATGCTTATGGATTGTTAAAGTTCAACATAATAAATATGTCAATTCTCACTGAAATGATTTATAGATTTAATGCAACACCAATCAAAACCCCAGCAGACTTTTTGTACAAACAAGCCGATTCTAACACTTATACAGAAAGACCAAGGAACTAGAAGAGCTAAAACAAATTTGAAAAAGAATAAAGATATCAAGTATGATCATTCTCCATTTTCAGACTCACTCAATAGCTATAATAATCAAGACAGTGTGGTATTGGCAAAGGATAGACACAGAGATCAATGAAACAGAATGGAGTGTCCAGAAATAGACTCATAGCAGCATGGCCAACTGATTTTTAATGAAGTTGCAAGGAGCAGGCACTGGCCCTTTTACACATTCTGTGGACAGGGCAGAGGTGAGCATGGAGAGCCTTGTACTGAAGAGACTCTTAACTCTCCCCTTGGCTCCTGAGAAGAGGGCTGGAGACCCTTCCCATTCTCTGCAGCCTTTTCAGAAGCAGCCAACAAAGAGGTGAAAGGGGTCCTTGGAAGAGGAAATAGGAAGGCCCTGGCATGTGTAAGGGGTGAGGGGGCCAATGTGGCTGCAGCATGGGGAGCAGAGGCAAGAAGAGGAAGTGAGGACAGAGGTGGCAGGGGACCTAGTCAGTCCCTGGGAGGACTTGGAATTTCCTCGGAGGTGTGCCATGGGAGGATTTGGAGCCAGGGAGTGATGCAATCTGACTTTACCTTTTAATAGACTCCTTCTCACTGCTGAGTTGAGAAATGACTGAAGGGGGTGATAGGGGCAGAGCTGGGGGTGGGGAAGGATGCAGCAGGGGGACCACACAGGAGGCTGCTCAGATAATCCAGGTGACAGATGATGGTGGCCTGGACCAAAGCAGAAGCAGTGAAGGTGGGAAGTGGTCAGTTTTGGACATAATTTGAAAGTACAGGTTGTGGAGTGTGTGTGTGTGAGTTGGGAGGTGGTTGTGATGAGAATTTCTTACTGTTGCAGTAAAAAAAAAAAAAAAGGTGTGAGAATACTGCTTTTGCAACGATTCTATTTCCCCTCCACTCTGCTCACTGGAAGGCTGACTCAGGTCTCACAAGTGCTTCAAGCCCTTGGTGCCCAAGACCTGGGAATGTGTGCTTGGAATGTGAGCAGAGGATCACTATCTTGGCTTCATGGGAATGTCTGACCTCTTTCCCTGAGGTCTGTGGAAGAAGAGCCACTCTCCTCGGGTGACACACTGGATGGTTGGGCTTCAGGAGCCCAGCCTGACTTGGGTAGGTTGGACCCACTCAATGGGGTTTCAAGTCACAAATGGACAGGTCACAAAGTCTTTACTTCATTTTATTGATTTTTTAAAAAAAATAGATGTGGAGAACTATGGTGACGTACCTAGTCTCCCAGATAGAGTCTGTGGCAGACTTTCTGTTTCTGTCCACGGCTCTGACTATGCATGGGAGATGCACTAGGGTGCTAGCCACCTTCTGGTTCTTGCTGTCGTTAACTGACCTGATATTTCTAGACAGCCAAAAGGCCTTCGCTCAAGAACCAGACCCACAGTGCAGTAACCAGGGTGGTGGAGCAGGGAGCTGATGCCTTTAAGTCTCCTGCTTTGCAAGTAGCCCCTTGGCTGTCTGCCTGCAAGCTCCAAGCCTCCACTGATCCAGGCAGGGAAGGCCGGCAGACAGCAGAGGCAAAAGACCAAAGCAGGGTGATAAATAGTGGGAGGTGTCCACCGAGCAGCATGCTGGGCTAGACTACCGCTCTGAAACACAGCTGAGGGCCAGTGCCTATTGTAACATTTTTCTTTTTAGGCTTCAGAGTTGTTATGGGCTCAGTTATATCCCTTCCAAATTCATATGTTGAAGTCCCAACCCCCAGGACATCAGAAAGTGACTGTGTTTGGAGACGGGGTCTTCATGGAAGTGATTAAGATGAAATGAGGTCATGAAGGTGGGCCCTCATCCAATACAACTGTCCTTATACAAAGAAGTGGGGATACAGATGGCGCAAGGGAAGGCCGTGAGAAGACACAGGGAGACAACAGACATCTACAGCAGCCCTGAGGTGGGGACCAGAGAGGTGCCATACAGAACACTTCCCCAGGCCTCTGCTCCCAGCATCCCTCCCCTCTATTCCCACAGCCTCAGGGGGCCAGTCATGGGCAGTCCAGGAGTGGCTGTAGCAGAACTTTTCAGGCCCTCTGCACTGCCTGGAACATAGCTAGAAGTTGCTCTCCTGGTTGCCTGATACACAGCTGCAAGTGGGTCGCTGGGGAGGAACTGGCCCTGAAGGCCCAGCCTTCTTCCTGGGCCTCTGAAGCCAGTTCCGTGGGGCTGGCCCAGGGACCACCCACAATCCTCATCATGAAGCCGGAAGCTTTAGCTTGTGGGTGCACCTGCTCAGAGCCTCCAGGAGAGAAGCTAGGGGCTGTTTTTAGCACATACACCCTCTCCTCTCTGTCTTTTTTTTCCCCCTAAATAAGAGAAGGCAGTTCCTTCGGTACTGGGAGCGAAAAGAGGGAGGGGGCCAAGAATGAAAGACTGGGGGAGTGTTACACATCACAGTGGGCGTATTTTATGGAAAGCAGCCGACAATCAGTGTTTGCAGACGCCTTTTATTTTATATTATTTCCTCATCTGTTCAGCTTTCTTGGGCAGGAGCCAGAAAGTTAATATTCTCAGGCAAAGTCGGCCTTTTATCTGTCAGGTTCAAAATGAAACCGAGTCGCTGGGGTTTTAAAGCATCTCTGGCAAAAGGCAAACACACCTTTTTGGCAGCTCTGGCCCAGGGGCTGTCGCAGGGGTTGCTGCACCTGCCAGCAGCTCCCGCTGAGGCCCTCTTACTAGAGACTTTGCTGATGGGCCGCTGGGGTTCCTTAACCATGATACAGGTTGCTTAAAAGGCAGTAGGGTGTCCCCAGGGAGTCTAGCTTGGCTGTGCCTTTTGGGGTCATCAATACACAGGCAGAAGGTGACAGGGTGGCCTCATGAGACAACGCTGGAGCCGAGGGCAGTTTGGCCAGTTGGGAGGCAGGTGGGAAGCAAGGTTGGGAGGGGGCGGTTAACCCCTGCCTGCATGCTGCTTGAGGTCCTGAAAGCAGCCGGAAGGACTAGTGGTCTGAATAGACCTGTGGTGGTTTTAAAAAGAGGCCTCCAAATTCTTCCACACTCCCTGCCATGACAGGGTGGAGCCTCAGGCCCTTCCCTTTGATGTGGGCTGGCTTTCATGATTCACGTCTAACAAAGAGTTACAGAAATAACCAGAAGTGATGCTGGGTGATTTCCAAAGATAGATGATTAAAAGGGCCATGCACCTTCCACCTGGCTCTCTCTCACAGGACAGCCACCTTGGACGCTCTAAGCGACCATGTGAAAGATCCAGTTGTTCTGAAGCCGGCACGCTGGCGGGACCACATGGAGAGACCACCCAGAGAGAACAGGAGCCCAGCTGTGCCAGCCCCCAGCTGTCGGAGTTGTCCCAGCCCAAGCAGCAGACATCTGAGAGAAGAAGCCTTCAAGATATCCCCACCTCCAGTCAACATTGTGGAAAGTGGGTCCCCTTTGGGTGTACAAACCCTCCCTTGACAGGACAGCCTGAAGGAATGGGTTGCTGACCTCAGGACAAAAGGACTGAATGAATCTCAGCTCTGACATATCTCCTCGGTCCACTTACTCAGCCCTTCTGGGCCTCAGTTTCCACATCTATAAAATGGGGATGGTGCCTAAGGCTGGCTTCACAGAGATGTTAGAAAGGTCAAATGAGATGGTGAATGCAATGCTGAGATTTCCCAACACCCTGAGATAACAAGATCAGATAAATAACACGCTTCTCCCCATCACAAGTCTATGGCCAGAAAATCTATGCAAACTGGAGCAAATGTAACCTATGTGCAACTCTAAGAGGAAAAGGGGCCTTTTGTAAAATAAAAACACTATTCAGAAGCTCCTTCTCATTTTCAGGCTCTATCATAGGTTATGTGGGGGCAACCAATAGAACCATCCATCTGTGGAGATTCATTTCATTTGGGGAAATCCATGGCTCTGTGGCCCTCTCCCTTTTACCCCAAACAAACTGAGGGTTTCTGCTGTCAATCTGGGGCCTCCCTTCAGTTTGGAGACCAGTTAAAATGTATTAGGGTGTCCCTAGTGCTAGAATTCCAGAAGCCCCGGTATCAATTACACACCACCTAATACCCGACTCAGCTGGACTCAATAGCATATTTGAGGATCAACTGAAGTTGAAAATTGGCTCTGTGGGTGGAGATGAGGAGGGGCAATTTTACCTCCTGCTACACAGCCCTGCACTTAGCTTGGACCCAGAATTCTGCTTGCCTTCCTGAGTGTTCTGCCTTCCCCATCAACCCTCTGGTGAACTTTTGGGGGCCTCTCCCTTCCTTACAATATGGCTGCTGCTAATAAAGGCATAAATGCTGCAAAGCACTTATTACAGTAATATTATCTTTATATTACCCCAGCATTACCAGGCCGTGCGCAGGGGCCGGGGAGGCAAAAGAACCTCTTCGGTGCTGTCAGTAATCGGAGGAAGGCAGTTTAGTTTAATGATAATGACTTACACTTACATAGCTGCCCTCATCCCAGAGGACCCTGGAGCACTTCACAAACACACTCTTATTCTGAGCCTTTCTAACAAACCTGAGATGCAGCAATGCTTATAAATAATATATACTCTGAGTGCCTCTATATCCTGCAAATATATGATATAAATATGTATAAGTGTAACAAATATGATTTTTGCATGTTACATTTATAATCTTAAAAAAAAAAATAGGTGACCCAGCATGGGTGTGCAGCCACAAAACAGACTCACAGAGTGCAAAATCCAATAAATATCGATATTGCACAACCATTTACAACAGGTACCAGCCTGGGGCTTTTAAAAGCTAACGAAATCCTTCAGGGTCTACATTCACTAGGTTCTTCTTTCACTGGAAAGGTTATTCTCAGGTCAAGTTTACTCAACCAGCCCAGCTCTGGGTGTGGCAAAACCACACATATGAATAGTCCTAGATGCCCACCTGGGCTGGCTCTGATGCTGATGCTGTGTGATTATGGACAAAGCACAAACTTTCTCTGGGCCTCAGCTGAATCCTTAACATAACTGGACTGTGTCTGTCTGATAGAACAGGGTGTGGCTCCCCATCCTTCAGGCTCTTGCTATTAGAAAATTATACATGTGCGTCATTTGCCATGTGAATTTGTAGTATTTCCCATCGGAGTAGGCAGAGCTTCCTTTCCCACCCCATGGATCTGAGAGAGCTAATTCTTAGGTTGATAAGGAGCCCAGGGCCCTCAAGGAGGAAGGGGTCTGGGGCTCTCAAGGAGGAGAAAAGGATAAACGGTTGTTGTTGTTTTTCTTTCTACATTGCTTTGTCTTAGTCACAGAAGACTATTTTTCTTAACCTCTGAGTTGTTATGACAACAATCTTTAAGACTAACTTTCTTAAAGCCCAGAGCTAATGATTTAAAAATGCTCAAACTACCACACAATCGCACTCATCTCACACGCTAGCAAGGTAATGCTAAAAATTCTCCAAGCCAGGCTTCAGCAATACATGAACCGTGAATTTCCAGATGTTCAAGCTGGTCTTAGAAAAGGCGGAGGAACCAGAGATCAAACCGCCATTATCCACTGGATCATCGAAAAAGCAAGAGAGTTCCAGAAAAACATCTATTTCTGCTTTATTGACTATGCTAAAGCCTTTGACTGTGTGGATCACAATAAACTGTGGAAAATTCTGAAAGAGACGGGAATACCAGACCACCTAACCTGCCTCTTGAGAACCCTGTATGCAGGTCAGGAAGCAACAGTTAGAACTGGGCATGGAACAACAGACAGTTCCAAATAGGAAAAGGAGTATGTCAAGGCTGTACATTGTCACCCTGCTTATTTAACTTATATGCAGAGTACATCATGAGAAACGCTGGGCTGGATGAAGCACAAGCTGGAATGAAGATTGTCAGGAGAAATATCAATAACCTCAGATATGCAGATGACACCACCCTTATGGCAGAAAGTGAAGAACTAAAGAGCCTCTTGATGAAAGTGAGAGAGGAGAGTGAAAAAGTTGGCTTAAATCTCAACACTCAGAAAACTAAGATCATGGCATCCGGTCCCATCACTTCATGGCAAATAGATGGGGAAACAGTAGAAACAGTGGCTGACTTTATTTTTCTGGGCTCCAAAATCACTGCAGATGGTGATTGCAGCCATGAAATTAAAAGACGCCTACTCCTTGGAAGGAAAGCTATGACCAATATAGACAGCATATGAAAAAGCAGAGACATTACTTTGTCAGCAAAGGTCCGTCTAGTCAAGGCTATGACCAGTGGTCATGTGTGGATGTGAGAGTTGGACTATAAAGAAAGCTGAGCACTGAAGAATTGATGCTTTTGAACTGTGGTGTTGGAGAAGACTCTTGAGAGTCCTTTGGACTGCAAGGAGATCCAACCAGTCCATCCTAAAGGAGATCAGTCCTGGGTGTTCATTGGAAGGACTGATGTTGAAGCTGAAACTCCAATACTTAGGCCACCTGATGCGAAGAGCTGACTCATTGGAAAAGACTCTGATGCTGGGAAAGATTGAGGGCAGGAGGAGAAGGGGATGACAGAGGATGAGATTGTTGGATGGCATCACTGACTTAATGGACATGGGTTTGGGTAGACTCCGGGAGTTGGTGATGGACAGGGAGGCCTGGCGTGCTGTGGTTCATGGGGTCACAAAGAGTGAGCCACTGAACTGAACTGAACTGAATGATTACACAACAAAATAACTCATCTTGTTTAAGAGTATGTTTTTTCTTAAGCTCTGTGCTAAGGATTATATAACAACAATGTTTCTTGCTCAAGGACATGTTTCTCCTTCTTAACAAGAACTTTCTGACTAATCTTGTTATCTCAGGACAGATGTTATGGAGTGGGTCTGGTAAGACCTCTCTATTGTTAGTTCTAAACTCGTTAATTTAAGATCTATGTTGTGGGAGTGGGTGGTAAAATTATATAAGGCCTTGATAAGACTAGCAAGGGGGGCATTCTCTGTCCCCTTCTGATGTCTATCTCAGAAGCTTTCTCTGCCCTTTTTCACTGTAATAAAACTTCTGCCATACAAAATCTGTGAGTGATCAAGCCTGGTCCCTAGTCCCGAAGCTAAATCTTCTTCGGAGATCTCGAATCTGACATCGTTCACCATAAGCTATCAGATCCTGGGTTTGACCTGTTTTCTGATCAGTGTTTGTTGTTGCTGTTGCTGTTTAATCACTAAATCATGTCTGACTCTTTGCAACCCCATGGACTGCAGCACTCCAGGCTTCCCTGTCCTTCACTGTCTCCCAGAGTTTGTTCAAACTCATGTCCATCGAGTCAGTGATGCCATCCAACCATCTCATCCTCTGTCATCCCCTTCTCCTCCTGCCTTCAGTCTTTCCCAGCATCAGGGTCTCTTCTAATGAGTCAGTTCTTTGCATCAGGTAGCCAAAGTATTGGAGCATCAGCTCCAGCATCAGTCCTTCCAATGAACATTCAGGGTTGATTTCCTTTCAGATTGCCTGGTTTGATCTTGCTGGCCAAGGGACTCTCAAGAATCTTCTCCAGCACCACAATTCTAAAGCATCAATTCTTCGGCTTTGGCACTCAGCCTTCTTTATGGTCCAGCTCTCACATCTGTACATGACTACTGGAAAAACCACAGCTGATCACTATTACTGTGTAACAAACTGCTCCCAAAGTTAATCAAGTAAAACAACCATCATTTTATTACCTTCATGGATTCAGTGGGTCAGGAATTTGGTTAGGGCATAGTGGGGATGGCTTGTCTCTGCTCCATGATATCTAGAATATCAATTGGAAAGAATAGAGGGCTAGTAGTGACTCAGTGGCTGGAGGCTGGGGCCACTGAAAGCTTTGTTCTCTCACGCGTAGAGCCTGGGCTGTCTGTCAACATGGCGGCCTCAGCACAGTCAGACTTCTTACATGGCAGCTCAGGGCTCCAAGTGCAAGGGATTCAGTGACAAGGTGGATGCTGCATCACCTTTTATGACCCAGTCTTGAAAAATCAGTGTGGTGTTCACAGTCCTTTATCATCAAAGAAGTCCTAAGCCCATCTGGACTCAAGGTGAGGAGAATTCGACTCCACCTCTTGGTGGGAGGAATGTCTAAAGTCACAGTTGTAGGGGAGGATATGTGATGGGATACGTTGTTTGGCCATTCAGAAGAATTTTCCACACACTTAGTGGCTCACCACCATGTACAATTTTACCATTCCTGTGGGCCAGGAACTAGAACACAGCTTGGCAGAGTTCAGTCTCCTCATCTGTGAAGGGCTTGTGCTAAGCATTAGAAGAATCAATGGTACAAACAGGGGATACCAAAAAGAGCTACATGAATGGTTCTTATTATTCTCCAACTAGATGGTAAAATTCCCGAGGTCAGGGACACTGGATTGTATTCATTTCAGATGCACCACGAGACCTAGAACAGAATTAAGCACACAGTTGCATGTCAAGATAAGTTGGCTAGATGCACTGAGGGATGGATAGATGGACGAAGGGTGAAGACTTTAGTTCCAAGAAGATTCTGAGAGCCTATCAAGGAATAGGAGGGGGGAAAACAGCCAGCGTGTCTCTGTACTATCACGGGCAGGAAAGCTGGCCATTAGAATGAAATATGACAAACTTATTTTGTCTCCTTCCTCTTGCAGATCTCCTGAATGTCTCTGGGTAAAAGGTGCAGTATCATGGTTACAACTGGGCCTTTGAAGTCAGACTGACTTCAGTTTGAACCTTGGTTCAGCCCTTTTCAAGCCGAGTGACCTCAAGCAAGTTATCGAACCTCTGCACCTTCAGGTTTCCCAGTAGTGAAATGAGGGTTGTAGAAGAAGTATTGACAAGGTACGTGAGACAGCTCAGGGAGTCCACGTGTATGCACGTTTAGCAGCAGCTGCTACTGTGAAGGCTACGAAGGAACAGGGTGTTGAAGCTCAGGCTCCAGAAATAGTTGCCTGGTTCAAAAGCTGACAGCACCACTTGCTGGCTGTGTGACCTCAGGCAAGTTACATAACCTCTCTGGTCCTCCTTTCCTCGTATGTGAAATGAGGATAATAAATTTATAGGCTTCACTGAACAGCTGTCGAGGATAGTAAGATAGGATAGTGCTTAGAATAGCACAAGGCCCATGGCAAGTACTCAGTGACTATTAGTTGTTGATGGCTTGCTTCATCATCTGCTTTTCTTCCTTCTCCTCTTCCTCCTCCTTGTCCTTTTCCTTCTGTGTATAGTGGGCTCCTTTCGGTTAGCTGTCTGAATTCTCTGCTGCTTGTATTGCAACAGCCCCTAAAAGTTGTCTCAGACCCTCCTCCTCGACTCAATTCAACAGACATTTAGCCTCCACTCAGCTGCTCCAGTCAGAAACCAAGGACCCAAAGCTGGCGTCTTCCTCTCCTTCACCCATCACTTTACAACCACCACCAAGTCCCATCAGCGCTCCCTCCAGGGTGTCTGGAACCTGCCCACAGCTCTCCACCTCCATGACATCACACTGTCCCAGCCACCATCATCTCGGCAGGACAGAACCATCGTCCCTAGGTGTTCTTACATTGTCTTCTATGATCTGCTCTCCACTTAGCAGCCAGAGCAGTCAGTGTCATTAGCACTCCCCTACTTAAACCATCCTGATGGCTTCCCACTCCACCAGGCAGAAAACCCAAACTCCTAAGCACAGCCCTCAGGGCTCTGCATCCAGTTCCTTCTGTCCTCACCCTGACTCCTTAATAAGCCAAGCCCCTGCCAGCCTCAGGCCCTTTGCACCTGCTGCTCCTTTTGTGCCAAATGTCTTTACATCCCCCACCACCCCCAGAAAACTTCTCATCCTTCATTCTTCCACTTTATGTAGCAACTGGAGAGAAACTCCCCCCACAACTCTCCATTTAAAATAGATCCCTTTGTATCTTCTTTGACAGCCTGTTTTGTTCCAAAGTGTGGTAACACCACTATTTGTAGTCAAATATTTCTGTTTGTGGACTTCTGATCACCTCCATGAGATTGTCAATTCTATAAGGCCAGGGAGGAGGGCATTCCTAGTTTGACATATAGCTGGCCCTCAATATTCATTGAGTGAATGAAAGTATTTACAATTTCCTAGGTCCTTTCTGAACAGTTTCATCTAGTACTTAGCAATTCCTACTAAGAAACACGCTCAGAGAGGCAGAGAGAAATTTGGTCAAGGTCACCCAGCTAGTGACTGGTGGAACCCATAGGGAGAGCCTCAGCCTAGGCCAAGAGCATGCCCCTCCCAGAGCAATCCACACCCAGTGACCACTTGATATGGGGTGTAAAGGTCTAGTCATCTTGCCTCAACTTGTTGCATCACTGACAGGCCATTTGAGCTCCAGAGCTCCCTGTGGAACCACCAAGGGTGTCTCCAGGCCTACATAACAACCCAAACTCTCCTCCTGCCCTCTCCCGCTTCCTCCCCCCAGCCCCCACCAAAGGTACAGATCTCAAGGGTGTTCCCTAGTAGACGTTCCACTTGCTAAACTCCATCTCAGAGTCAGCTTTCTGGGACATCCAACTTGTGACACTCAGTCTCCAGACTTTCCCATTACCTATTTAGCTTTTGCACATAGTTAATGTATTTTTACCAAGGGCAGTCCACCCCCCAACTTTTTTTTTTTCTTAAAGCGAACAATCTGCAATTTCTGGAGCTTACTCATTCCTGAGTCTGGGTTCTCCAACTTGAGTGTGTGAATGGACTTGTTAAAACACAGACTGCTGGGCCTCACACCCAGAATGTCTGATGCACTGGGTCTGGGGTGGGGCTCCTGGAATGCTCATTTCTGATTTGTTCCAGGTGATGACGAGGCTGCTGTCTAGGGACTGTGTTGTGAGAACCACTGGTATACTGAAGTGAGAAACAGAAATTGTGAAGGTCTCATCTTTGTCCTTCGGTTTCCCTGGTGGCCCAGATGGTAAAGAATCTGTCCTGTCTGCAATGCAGGAGACCCAGGTTCAATCCCTGGGTCAGGAAGATGCTCTGGAGTAGGAAATGGCAGCCCATTCTAATATTCTTGCCTGGAGAATTCCATGGACAGAGGAGCCTGGCTGGCTACTGTCCATGGGGTTGCAAAGAGTCAGACATAACTGAGTGACTAAAACTTTCACTTTTTTCACTTTCATCTTTATTCTAGTCTCTGTGGTCCCTTAGTAAGGTAGCCCCACAAAATTCCCTTCCAACTGAGAACTGACATTTAATAATATCTGAATCTTTAAAAAGAGGTCTGGCCTGAGTAGACCCTTGGGCAAGGCAGCCAGGAGACTGAACACAAGGAAGTTGCTCTTTCCCCCAAGTTTTCATCCATCTAGAACCCTGACTTCTATTTCTGTTTTGCATTCAATTCCCCTCCATCCTACTTCCAGCCCTCCTGAGCCCCACTTTCTCAGGAAACCATCTCTCCAGGCATGTGTGCACCAGACACTCCAGGCAAAGCCACTGACTGTTCTAATCTATACTCTGCGTTCCTTAAGCTGGAAGTCTCCAGAAGAGTGACAAGAAAACAGCCAAGAGGTGGGCCGAGGCTCAGGCAACTAATTGAAGAATGACTCCTCTGCGGGGTGTTAATACCTTGCAAAGAAGTGAATCCACTGGCATTTTTTTTTTAGAGTTTAATAAAAATATATATGCACCGTGAGAAAATCATAGCAATAATTCCTTGCACCTTTGTTCCAAGAAGCCCAAAGCACTCCCCATATATTATCATATTCATTATCCTATTTTCTTCACGTTTCTCATTAATTTTTTTCTGAGGTGATATATTAATATGAAATTCTAAATCACATTAAGGAGACCATGAGCCCAACTCGTTCTCCTCACCCTAACTCCACCTTTCTCTTCTCCCCTTTCCATCTATCATCCTCACTGCCCCTTCCTCCTCCCACCCAGGGGAGGGTAAGTCTGAAGTGTGTAAGCAGCTGATGGGGTTGGTTAGAAGACTGGAGGAGGGTGGGGATCAAAGTGCTGCTTTGCCAGTGGGCTGGACTGCCAGGCCTCCTCCACAGGACCACTTGATTAGACCAGGACTCTGGTGCCCCTCGGGAAAGAAGCTGCCTGGCAGCCCAACTCCCCTTAACGGTGTAAAACCTACTCCCCCCGCCTCACATGCAAGAGGGAAAGAATCAGGCTCATTACAGATATTATCATGCAACACTTCATATTTCAAAGAGCTTTATAATCTCTAATTAGTTATTGCCAGAGAATATGGAAATGGCACCTTGCTGGAATCCCGCAGACTTCCACAGTGCTGCCTGGCCAAGTTGGGCCTGCCCCATGGTCTCAGGAAGTGGGGCCGACTCCAGGGCAAAAAGCACTAGGCTTTTAGTCCTGGCCAAAGTGGTTCTCAGCTTCCCTGGTGACTCAGATGGTAAAGAATCTGCCTGCAATGCAGGAGACCCGGGTTCGATCCCTGGGTTGGGAAGATCCTCTGGAGAAGGGAATGGCAACCCACTCCAGTATTCTTGCCTGGAGAATCCCATGGACAGAGGAGCCTGGTGGGCAACAGTGCATGGGGTCGCAAAGAGTCAGACATGACTGAGCGACTAACACTTTCACTTCCTTTCAGTGTGGTTCTCAGTGGATGCTCCTGGGGTCAGCAGACTGCATCCTGTCTGCGTAGGAAGAATACAGAGATGGGCTACTGCTTCAGGTGGTAAAAGAAAACACGCAGCTGAAAATTAAAACAGCAGTCTCAGCCAGCAGAGGCAATGAAGCCTATGCCCTTCCCACTGTGCTGAGTTCAGTTCTCAAGCTGATGACTGGAATGGGCCTGGGGTTCACATGCAGTGATGCCTGCGTGCACAGCAATGGCAAGCTCGCTCCAGAAGCCTCCTGAAGATCTCAAGGGCACACAGGTGTTCTGATGAGGGGGGGAAGAGCCCTATTCCTTTTCTTTCTGGCTCTGGAATTGCAACCACGGGGCTAGGATGGACCACAAGGGCCTCTCCCCCTCCTACTCTGACCTGTATCCTCTCCATCCAGTCTAACGCCACTTTCAAAAACAGTTCTTCGAAGGAAGTTAACATCTACAGTCTGTAGCCCCCTCCAGAGAAAGGAGGGGTGAGGAGCAGCCTCATTCACCCGGGATAACCTCGATCTCATTTGAATTTCATTACAAATCCACTCAGAAGCCGGAGTCAGCAGGGCCCTGCAGGAGGCGGGCCCTGGCCAGGCTGACTCAGCCTTCTAGGAGGGACTGTCTTGGGTCAGAGGGGAGAATGGAGGCAGGGAGCACTTTTCCTTAAGACTCCATCCCTCGTCTTTCCTGTGAATGGGGATGGGGAGGCACTGGCTGAATGAAAACTCTGAGTGAGGGCCGCAAAAGCTTTCCTTCCAGCAAAGCTGGCCTACCCAGGTCAGATTGGGACGCAGACTGGGGAACCACTCTAGTTTCCAGAAATTCCACGGCTCCCTGTGTGTGGGAAGCTCGGGGGTCGCTCCAACTGCTGGGGAGTGATCAGTAATCTGAAACATGGATGTCCCCAGCTTTCCACTCTTCCTGGCCATGAGACATGCAGAGGCCACTCAGTGGCCTTGTCATTGTACTTCCCCTAATAACTCCGGTGTGTGTGCCAAAGCTGAGTGACCTTGAAGGGATGGAGACACGCATCTGCTGGGATTAGGCCTCTGTCTTTTGGAAGCTGTGTCTATACCCAAGACTATGCATCTGTTGGGTTCCCTATCAGAAGCTGTCTGTTCTTAGCATGAAACTGTGCTGTGAAAGAGATTGATGTGCCCCGGACCTAATTTCTCAGCACACCAGCAGGAGAGGAGGCACTTGCCCTTGCCTGCATTGCAGATGGCAGCCCTGGTAATGAAAATGCACCGAGGTCCAGACCATTTGGCAGGGACAGGGATGTGGGGGTGGGGCCTTGGACCACACAGAGAGGTTTCCCCAGGCCTTTGGGCACAAGCACTTACGCAATCTGGGTCCTCTTAGGACAGGACAACTGGCCCCTCCTGCTTCTCCTCTCTGCCTTAGTTTCATGCTGAGGCAACTGGCTGGGAGTTCAGTTCATTCAGTTCAGTTGCTCAGTCTCGTGTCTGACTCTTTGCGACCCCAAGAACTGCAGCACACCAGGCTCCCCTGTCCTTTACTATCTCCCGGAGCTTGCTCAAACTCATGTCCATCGAATCGATGATACCATCCAACCATCTCATCCTCTGTCGCCCCCTTCTTCTCCTGCCTTCAATCTTTCCCAGCATCAGGGTCTTTTCCAGTGAGTTGGCTCTTTGCATCAGGTGGCCAAAGTATTGGAGGGTCAGCTTCAGCATCAGCTGGGAGATTCCAGCCAAGGTCTTCCTGCAGAGCTTAAACTACCACTGCAGTCCTCTTAGCACAACTCCCCATCCCTGAAGTCCTAGAAGTCAAAGGTGTCTCCCCTGGTGAGGGGTGGGGAAATCTGATCTTCTTCAGGATTCCTTCCTCTCCCTCCCACTACGCAGAACTGCCAGGAGTTTTCCAGAACCCAGACTTACTTTCCAGCTTTGTCCCCTTCGGACACTCCAAGCAAACAAAATACGCTTCCATTGCAAAGGCGACCCAGAGCCTTGCGTCTCAGCTCTGTGGGCAGCTGGAAGATGGGTCCCGTGAAGATGGGGTGCACACAGCCCTCAGCCTCCCAGCTCTCCAGCTCCAGCTTTCAGCCACCTGCATCACTGTGAGAACGAAGTGTCGAATGAGCCAGCAGGAAAAATTCCTTCCTGATATGTTCAAATCTACTCTGCTCCCTGTTACAGATACTGCTGGGCATGCAGGTGCACATCTGCTCCAGGCACGCCCTCCAGTGCACACACACGCACACATGCTCTGGTGGTGCCCTCGGCCCTGACATACCTCCAGCTTTAGATCTGCATCCTATCACACCTGGGTAACTGTCAGGAGCGGAGTGCTGATGGAGGGAAGGGAAAGGGACCATGCCCTCCACCATTCCAGCTGCTCCTTCTTTGGGCAGAAGGAAGGGTCCCCTGTCCTGTCCTGTCTCCCAACCAAGGGCAGGTAGAAATTTAACTTTTAGAAAATTAGAAGAAGAAAGGAAGGAGAAGGAGCAAGAAAGGCAGGAGGAGCCTGGAAGCTGACCTCAGAGGTCTTCTCTGACATCATTAGGGAGACACGATGCGGGGAAAGGAGAGGTTTGGGAGTCAGGAGGAGGCTTCCCAGGTGGCGCAGCGGTAAAGAAACCACCTGCCAATGCAGGAGACGCAGGAGTCTCAGGTTCAATCCCTGGATCAGGAAGATCTCCTGGAGGAGGAAATAGCAACCCACTCCAGTATTCTTGCCTAAAAAAATCCCATGGACAGAGGAGCCTGGCAGGCTACAGTCCGTGGGGTTGCAAAGAGTCAGACACGACTGAATGACTGAGCACACATGGGAGTCAGGAGACTTCCTGCAGGGACCTTTGGCCAGGAGGTCACTTAACCTCTCCAAGTCTCAGTTTTCCTCCCTCTAAAGTGGTAGAGAAAGGAGGATAATGACACTTGTCTTTTGGAGGTGCTGGGAGGAAGAGCAATAATGTTTCTAAGGAGCCTGGAACAGACGGGGTCCTTGACAAATGGCTGCTATTATCACACCACCTGAATGAGAAGGGATCTTGGAAGGTGTCAGTTCTGGGCTCCATTCACAGGGGACACATGGTGATATGCTGCCTTCCTTCCCTTACAGCAGAGCCGGGCCCCTGATGACTCATTCTAGATATTCAGTCACCTGGGCGATGGTGGGAAGAGTGGCAGGCGTTGTAGGTTACACTGTCACCCACAAGGATGAGCACTGGGGGAGCTCAGCATACAAGGTTAAGGCAGTGCTGTGG
The DNA here is from genome assembly GCF_033118175.1 of Dama dama. Classification (NCBI taxonomy): domain Eukaryota; kingdom Metazoa; phylum Chordata; class Mammalia; order Artiodactyla; family Cervidae; genus Dama; species Dama dama. Next base: position 114,243,318 of record NC_083714.1, read on the forward strand.
GTGGATCCCAGGAAGCGCTCCAAGGAGAGAAGAAATGCACAGTATTTACCGCCCTGATGACTTGAGGTTTGGCCAGAGCCACCAGCAGGACCAGGGACACAGGAAGTCATGGGCATGCAGCCCATCCATGCAGCGAAAGGGTAGAGAGAAACCCCAGGTTTGTGGCCACCTGCCCAAGAGAAATGGGATTGCCTCTCTGGCTGCTGTCTTGACAAAGTGTTTCCAGATCATTCTCTCATCCTTTCTCTGAGCCTCTGGGGTGTCCTGATTGAGCACAGGGAGGCTGTCAGGGTGGTGGGTAAGGATCCGGATTCTGGAGGCAGACCTCTTGTGCTTGAATTCTGCCTCTCCGACTTACCAGCTGTGTGATTTCATTTCAGTGTGCTTCCGGTTTCCTTCTCTGTAAAATGGGAGGACTTAGCGCCATGCCAGATCCGTGGTAAGCGCTCTTGCAATACTGGCTTTAATGATTACATTCCTTGGCCAGTTGCCCAGCATTGGGAACACTTTTCAGGAAGAGGGCGGGTCAACTCGGGCTTTCCTGCTGATGCAAAGGGCAGGGAGTGTGGGGCCCAGGCGCGGAGCCCCCCATCACTTAGCTTCTTGCAGCCACGTGGATCTGCAGCGCGCTCCTCCCTAGGCCATTCTCCCCGGGGGCGGGTGGGGGGCGGGTGCTGCCTAGCAGCAGGCTGCTCCCCGAGTCACGATCCACTGATCCCCTCCAGCCGCGCTTTCACTCAGCTCCAGGCCTGCGCCCTCTCTCGAGCTAGACTGCCACTCCGAGGCGGATCCGGGTACCGCCTCAAGTCTGTCCTGGCTGCTCTAAAGCCCCCGTGTGCTCAGCGAGCCAAGCAACCCGAGCAAGCGAGCGCCGTCCTGGGACTCAGGGCATCCCAGGGTGGCCCTTCCCGTTGCCCTCCCACAGCAGGAGTCGGGGCGTATCAGTCGGAAGCTGAGATGCTGCCTTCTCCGGTACAGTGCTGAGCACGCCCGGAGCCCTAGGCTCAGAGAGACAAGACTTTGGCTCATCTAGGGGAAAGGGCTGGGGAGTGGGTGGCAACCCTCTGGGAGTCAGGGAGCCGTTGAGGGGGTGAAGGCGTCTTAAGGAAGAAACGTAATAGGAAGATGATGGAGAGAAAGGGGAAGGATGTGGGTGAAAATGGGGAGAGGGGAGAAAGGAGGAGGAAATGACGGTGGAGGAAGTGGTCAAAGAGGAGAAGGGAACAGGAGGGGAAGGGGCAGGATGGAAGGGGGAAAGGATGGTAAATCTTGGGCTCTGCTTCTTGTCTGCTATCACCCCAGCATCCCAACACTCCGCTACACACATTTCCAGGAGGGATTTTATAAAAAGGAGCCACGGGGAAAGAGGACTCTTGAGAAAAGCCAGGTGTGCATGAGCTCTGAAGTGGCACAACCCTTGACCTTGGACATCTGAGGGGCTGGATGCAAAAGTCCTGTGCCTCCCTGCCTCCCTCCCCCAGGGAAAGTCAATGAGTCCAAGTTCAAATCCCTCTTCTGTCTAGGAGGTTCGCTGGGCATATGACCTTGGAAGCAGGTGGCAACTTGCCCTGAACACTAGCTATCACATTTATAAAAGGGGGATGATTTAAATGCCTGCTTTGCAGGGTTGTTAAAATTAAATTAGGTTAACCAAAGAAAGAAAGAAATGGAAAGGCCTTGATCTCAGTGGTCATGACCTAGCATTTCATGGAGTGCTTGGAGGAGATGCACATTGGTGCCCAGCCTGAACTGGAACACCCATCCCCCAAGTGCTGTGTGTTAACTGACCCCTTCTCACATGAACACCCCCTTGCCCTCCAAATGTCTGGGAGATAATCACCTCTGTCCCCTGGGCCTGGGGCTACCGACAGCCAATGTCTCTCTAGGCAGGGCCTGGAAGTGGGTACAAACCCAAGTAGTTTCCTCAGGGTGAGCAATTCCAGAACTTCCCAAGGAATCAGGCTGAATGAAGACTTACCTGAACTCACGTCCTTTCAGCTTTCCCCTGCCTGCCCCATCCTCCTTCCCTTTGCTTCCTCACAGACTTCTCCACTCACACCTCAATTCCTGGCTCAGGCTCTGCTTGCTTCTAGGGAACCCCACTTAAGACAACACCTTCCTGAGGATTAGTTGTCAATGTGCTTAGACCAAAAATGGACCTAAGATTGGCAACAGGGACCCCTGGAGCTAGAAGGGAGGGGTATCTCCCAAGGCTATGTTTCCTGGGACATCAGGCAGCCACCAGCCCTTGCAAACAGGGCTGACACCATACCTTGAATATTCCAAAATGGCCACCAAGGAGCCTCAGGTATGGAGGCTGGTGGAAGGGGAGGCGGTTGATCTTGGGGGCTTGCAGAGATGGGGGAGTTTGGGAGTAATTTAAAGGATGAGAAGGAGTCAGGGCACACTTGAATGGGGGAGGTGCCCACAAAGTTTCCATTTTGTGTGCAATTAGTCTAGGGATGCCCTCATTTGCATAAGGTTCATTAATTTGCATAAAATTGCTTGAGGCCCTAACCACCAGTACAGAAAATAAAATAACATGAATCAATTAGCGAGACTGACTGCGATTGGAAGAAGCCTGGCGTTAGGGAATCCTTCTCCTAACTCAGGAGCACCGGGTTAGCAGGAAGGCTACTGGAAAGTGACTCCTCCAGACCACCTCAGCTGCACCCGGGAGGGGAGCTCTGCCCTTCCCCTGCCCTGCAGAGGGATGGGGGTGTTCCTGGAAGTAGGGGCGCAGGAGGGGCCTGAGCGGACAGGAGCACCAGACTCCAGCTAAGTGGAGGACATGTGAAAGGACCTCAGGGATGATGAAAGGATGCGAAGAGATGGGTCCAGTGCAGGAAGGAAGGGGTGCTTATCTTCCCAGCCCCCACGTTTATCCAGGGCCTTTTCTGCCTCTGGCCTGAGCCACACGTAAAGTCTCATTTGGTTCTCATAACAATCACAGGAAATCAGTACAATTACCCCACGGGAGAGATTCAAAAGCCTGAGTTTGGAGGGGTTACAGATTTGCAGTGGCAAATGGCAAACCTGGGCTTGCCCACCTCCAGAGGCCCATGACGAGCCCCCAGCGAGAACAGTGCCTGGCATCCAGCAGGACGGCAATAAATATTTGTTGAATAAGTGACTGATGTATGTGGGGATGAGCTTTGAGGGGAGGTGAAAGTCAAACCGAGGATGCTGTGTGGCAGTTCTTAAAGGAAAACAGGTTAAAAGTGAACCGCAGCATGCAATTTCCTTAAGGAAAAAAAAAGTAAACCCTATCAATCACCCTGGGAGTCTGTGAAGATGCGGCTAAATCTCATGTCTCCCCCATCATCATTGCCGTCAGCTGGCCTTTTGGTTTCTCTTTGGCATCACCCCATCTTATGCTCTCTGCCCATTTTCTGAGCCACGCCTGGCGCTGCCTGACATGCCATGCCTTCAGTTCCATTCTGGAACCTTGGTCCTTGCTGAGATAGCCGAAGCCTCAGCGAACTACAGCTGAGAAGCTGAGGTCGTGGTGCCCAGGCCCAGTTCCCACCACTGAAACTATGTGGGCTCTTATCTTCCATTTCCATCCGCTAGTAAGCCTTCGCTGATGAATCACCAATTTTTCTCTCCATCTTTCCCTTTCTCTCTTCCACTGACCTTACTGCTTTATAAGAACTCTCAGGGATTTTTTTTTTTTTTTGCCTCTGCTCTCTCCTCGAACCTCTTCGTCTCCCAGAGCCACTGTTAATGAATCAAATTGCCCTTCGACTCAAATTACGAGGAAAGCAGCCTCACCCACTACTCGTAGTAGATGGGGTGGCTGCCCCCGGATCCACACTGGCCTCACGGCAATGGCTCAGAGTGGATGTTTATTTTTGAATCTCGCATCCTTTATCTGAGAAAATGGACTACCGATGGGAAACAATTACCTACCACTTACCCCACAGGGCTTATGGGAGCAGATGGCACGTGCGATGGAGAAGCAGCACAGTGCATTAATGTCATCAGCAAGCATCACAGCCATAATGAGCCCCCATCACGGGGACTGAAAAGCGGAGGGAGGAAAGAGCAACAGCTGGGCACTTCAGCCAGATGTGGTTGCAGTCACCCAAATGGCTTGTTCCAGTTTCACTTAATGGCATAGAGTGACATTCAGCTATGAGAAGACCCAAGGAAAAGAGCCCCTGCTTTCAACCCTGTCCATTGTCAGGAAGCCACTCCGCAGGGAGCACGTGGCAATTCATTGTTTACCTGGGCCCACTGAACTGCTTTCTTCTGCTCTGATGGAACAAAGCCTGTGTGCATGTGCGCACGCGTGTGTGTCTGTGACCAGACAGTGCCTCTGTTAATTCTGCCCAGAAGGAAATGCAGGAGACAGTTTGAGTAAGGTCTATAAAGCTAGAAGTGATATTCAAAGATAATACATAATGGATGTGAGAAAGACCTGCAGGACACTTCATGACTTGCTGAATTTGGACGCTGTGATATCAGGGACAGTAAAGACAGGACGACAGGTCGATTTCTGAGCTACAGAAAGGACCAGGATGAGGACCAGTGATCTAGCCAGCATCCCTGACACTTCAGAGGGGTCTGGGCAGAAAAGGAAAAAGCGCCCCACTGCTGAGTCTCCCCGACCCCTGCCCAGCTGGCATCACAATCATGACTTCACTCCCCACTCCCTCTCCCCCACCACCTTCGCTTTGGGCTTTCTCAAAGCTCAGAGCAGGTCAGGATGCCTTCGGATTCTTTCTTCTCCTTCCCAGCTGGACCCAGAAGTGGTTTCCACACCAACACCGAGAACGTAGAGGGTCTTAGCACAGATTCCGGTTGCTCACAATGGGGGACAGGTTCATCTTGTATGATCCCCTCATTTGGCAGAGAAAGCAACTGAAGACCAGAGGGGAGTGAATGACTTATCTAAGGTCACACAGCTTATGACTGCCTGGCTCCATTGATAGTCTAAGTTCCCAGACTCAAACTAATACATTTTCTACTACACAATAGACTTTATCCAGTTACTATCTGTCCTTATTCCCTGTCACAACATAGAATTTTTGGGGGGGTTAACTGTTTTGTGCAAAGAAGGCTGATGTTGGGACTTCCCTGGTGGTCTAGTGGTTAAGAATCTGCCTTGCAATGCAGGATACTTGGGTTCAATCCTGACTGGGGAGTTAAGACCCCACATCTGAGGAGCAACTGATCCCAAGTGCCAAAACTAAGACCTGACGAAGCCAAATAAATGGATACCTTTTTAAAAGGCTGATATTTATCAATATAAAGTCTAAGCATTTCCAGTTTAGTTTATTTTCATGTCCACATTTTTTAGTTTCTGTGACTACTGCTGGAGTCTTCTGCTTCCTGTCTCAACTACTACAGGAAAAGTGCTCTTTGCAACTATGTATTTGCTGCTACTGGCTTCCCAGGTGGCACTAGTGGTAAGGAACCTGCCTGCCAATTCAGGGGATGTAAGAGCCTTGGGTTCGATCCCTGGGTTGGGAAGATCCCCTGGAGGAGGGCATGGCAACCCACTCTGGTATTCTTGCCTGGAGAATCCCATGGACAGAGGAGCCTGGTGGGCTACAGTCCATAGGGTCACAAAGAGTCGGACATGACTAAAGCAAGTTAGCATAGCACAGTATGTCTGTTGGTACATTCGAAGGACATTGTACCAAACCTTTTACTTACCACCTTGGCATCATTTGACACTGCTGATCCCATCACCTTCACAGAAAACTCTAGTTCAGCACTGCTCAAAAAGCATGTTTTGTGGACCCATGTCAGTAGGCAAACTGCTGCCAATATGCAATGAGATAGACAGCAACTAAGAATAATCGAAACTTTTATAGCAATTTGACAGAATGATTTTTGTCTGCTGAATCTAATAATAAAGTTTGTATTTTGAATGTCTGCTAATGTTGTGTTAATCCATTTTCATTGCATCTTATTACAAAAATATCATCTGTGACACACTGGAGGGGAAAAAGCCTAGTCCTTCTCCAAAGATAACAGGAAAAGCACTGCTATCAGCTTTTATCTTTGCTGAATCTGGCTCTCCTGGCATCCCTCCCATTCCACTCCTCCAGAAAGATTGCATGTTGCCTGCATCTCTTCCTGCCCACAAAGCTTTGCCCTTTCCTGACCAACTCCGGTGCATCTATCAGATCTCAGCAGAGAGGCCACTCCCCTGGAAGCCTCTCCTCCATGCTGCCTTGTCCTGTCCACACAATCCACACAACAGGACACGTCAGACTCCACTGCAGCCCAGCTGCAAAACAGTGTGGTTTCCTCAGCCCCTAGCCCAGTTCCCAGCACGCAGTTTGACTTTTGTGGTAGAAATGAGTTTCCTGGGTGGGGGGGCCCTTGGGAGCACACCTTCACCAAGTTAGCTGGCATTTTCTGTCCACTCATTTCCTCCTTTTTTTCTTCATCCTCCCTGACTCTTGCCATAGGTATCCTGATAGTCAAATTTTAACAGTGAATTAACAAGTAGTACAATCCCATCTGAGGTCCAAGTTAAAGTCAGAAAACTCCAGGTTGCAAACCACCTTAGAGATCATATTGGGTTGGCCAAAAAGTTTGTTTGGGTTTTTCTGCAAATTGGGGAAACCGAATGAACTTTTTGGCCAGGCCAATATGATTTCCCTTTGGCAGGGAGCAGGAAGAGACAGCCTATGTAGTTCCATCCAGAGAACTCATCCCCACTATCTGAGGGCATCCTGGGACTCTGCCAGCCTCTGTGGAGGAAACTGCCTCACTTCAAGCACAGATGGGGAGCTTGTATTTAAGCCCTGGTCAGGTAGATATTCTTGAGCTGGGAAATCCTGTGAACAGAGGAGCCTGGCGGAAAGCAGTCCATGGGGTCACAGAGAGTCGGACATGACTGAGCACACATGCACATGCATGCAGGTAGAATGTAACCCACCAAGTGGAATGTCACAGCTTTCTCTGCAGTGTGAATGAATGGCAGCCAGGGTGATCCTTGGGTCTAAGTTGAAAGGGGGACTAATTAGTCATCCTATAGCACATTGAAAATAGAAATGTCAAGTATTACTATTAATAGTCATGTTTTCTCTGCTCTGGTTGGCAAAGTCCCTCATGCCTTCATTCCAGAACCTTTGGAAAGTAATGAGAAACATGATTTGGAGGGAAAAGAGAGCTATAACTGTAGTGTATCTCAGTATGACTGGAAAAATAAAATGCAGGTGAATATACTGGCTTTCTGGAGTTCCCCTGAAGACTAAAATTCTAAGAAAAATATTAACTGCTATAATACATAAAAATGTTGAAATTTTGGCATTGCAAAAAATACAAAACACCATAAAGAATTAAAGGACAAATGAACACGTGGGCAAATGTCTTACACAGACAGCAATTGAAAGAAGATCCTTAATATGTAAAGTACTGTTAGAATCAATAATAAAGTGAGGAATACCCAAACAGAAAAATGGGCCAAAGGCCTAAGTAGGTAATGCAAAAAAGAAGAAATACAAGTTGACCATATATGTAAAGATATGCTGTTTTATATGGCATTGCTTTGATTACCAGTAAAGCTAAACAATAGAATATAATTATTCATTTATCAGATTGGCAAAGATAAAACATATAGATCGTCGTCAGGCCAAGTGAGGGGGAATGGGTATTTACTTTTGCCACTAATGGGATTGTAAATAGACACAGCCTTTCTGGAGAGTAATTTGGCAATGAATAACAAAAACGTTGTCTTTCTACTCATGGATTCCACCTCTATGAATGAATTCTAAGGAATAATCAAACAAGTACACCAAGATGTGTACATAAGATTGGTTACCTCAGTGGGTTTTATAGTAGCAAAATTGGAAACTATCTAAATGTGTATCAGTGGCTGATTGGTTAAGCATACAGTTGAATACTATGCAGTCCTTTAAAAACATCAGTAGCTTAATATCTACAAATATGGAAAGGCATCCATGACATCTAGATGTCGCTAAAGGAAACAAAGAAAGCTGGAGACTGTGGGTGTAGAATTGTTTTTTTCAGGCATTTTAAAAAGCGTGTGCATGTAGAAAAACATCTCAGTGAAAGTGCTCTAAAATCGTACTTCTTGAAGGGTGAGATTACTGGTGATTTTTACTTTCTTCTTTTATAGTTTTCCATAATTTATTGACTTTTCACAATGAAAATTTATAGTTATCTCCTCTAAAAAACTGTTTTAGGAGCATTTGGTCTGGTTATTCTGGCTGTTCTACAGAGGTGGGAGAAGCAACAAATAAAGACCTAAGTATATAAATAAAAATAAGGAAGTAAAATTTGATTGTTCCTTTCTGGAATTATATCATTACTCACTTTGGAATGTATTCACTTTATTCATGGAAATTTCCCTACCCCCAGCAGCCCCATTTTTTTTCTTTTGAAAATATCCCAGAACATTCTTTTACATTAATTGCTCCTGAAATTATTCCTGGGTATAATACTTGTATTTTTAATTTTTAAAATCTCTAATAAAAAATAATTGCCAATAAACTGTGCTAAAAAGCATCTCTCCCCAGGGACATATATTATGATCTCAATCCTCTGAGTGAAGTTGTGCAAAGAAGTCCCGCTGGGTCCAACTCCACTGGGATAACTGTACAGATGTACAGGGCATGCTTTGCCTTTGCTAGAAGCCAGCCCTGCTAGTGCCTCTAAGTGATCTTTCCGCATATTGACTTCTCATTCCATTCTTACAGGACCAAATCAGGGCCTGCCCCCATGTTTAGAAATGTAACCTGGGATGCTAAAGTGTCCTGTTAGTAAGTCTTATGTCTTCTTAATATGAGGATAAAGATATGAAGGATGTACCAATCTTCCACTGAGAAAATATTCCCTAGAGAAATAAGAAGAATCACAGTTCTCTCAACTGTATCTTATTATATATAAAAAGGCATATATATATACACATACATATATACATACATACACACACCACATACATATATACATTTTTAGTTTGAACCATATGAAATTTCTTACATTCAACTCTTTCTGATCTATAGAAATGACAATTTCATATGGTTCAACCTTACATATTCTTCAACTGGTCGTATCTGGAGTTTTATACTATGAGAAAAATTAAATAGAAACATACCTCAGTGCTGCTGTTGTTGCCTTTGTAGAGTAATTAAAATCTCTTTCCAGGGAAGCAAAAAAGTGACTATTTTCAGTGAATCTCCCTATGATGAAAGTATACCTACATGTGTATACGTGTGTGCATGTCCTTAGAAACTAAATAGAAAATATCCATTAGCCTTAAAAAAATTTGTCTTAATCTAACTTTCTCCATCTGTGTGCCATCTAACAACTGCTTTGTTGAAGTTGCTTTTGGAGTCTATTTCTTTTTTTTTTTTCAAAACTTTTGTCTTAAAAATAAGGAAAAGTATCTTCCTAGGTGATATTACCACACTGCTGTTCATTTTTCATATTTCAGCTCCGTTCATCTCCTTGCAAGACCATTCTGTCCTTTAACGGCTGGCCAGAGATGTTTGGGGCTTCCCTTGTGGCTCAGCTGGTAAAGATCCGCCTGCAATGCAGGAGACCTGGGTTCGATCCCTGGGTTGGGAGGATCCCCTGGAGAAGGGAAATGCTATCCACTCCAGTATTCTGGCCTAGAGCATTCCATGGGCTGCATAGTCCATGGAGTCCCAAAAAGTCGGACACAACTGAGCAACTTTCACCTTCAGAGATGTTAAGCAACTTGCTCAAGGTCACACAGCTAATTAGGGTGGAACTGGGACTAAACCCTGGGCTTTGGGGCTCTCCCACCCTGCAGAGGGAGTAAAGGTTGTTATTATCAGCTCCTCTCATGAGGGAGAATCAGCTAAGTTAAAAAGCCAAGCTGGGAACCAAGAGCCTGGAAGGTTTGAGGGAAAAGATCATCAGTTGACAAATTATCGTGATCATTATTAATGTTATTATTCATATGCTATGTCTGCCGCAGAAAACAAAGGTTTATTTAAAATGCACATAATAATTTGAGTTTGCTCCAACATTTATTTTCTGTCTAAATTATTTTTTAACTGATATGAATGCAAAGACTTCTGAAGACAAAAAGCAAGGCTTTTTAAAAAATCCATAACCTTAAATTAAGACCACATTTATTCACACTGCTGCTCACAGCTCAGAACTTTCTCCCTTTTAACCCTTCAGTGACATCAGCAAGCCACATTTCCACCTCATCTTGGTCCAATTTTTCTTTTTGCTGGTAGCAACTGAATTGGAAGACCAAAGTATAACGCATTTCACAGTAAGAATCCTAATGGGATTTTTAGTAAACGGGCCCTACCAGCCCACTTCCCCAGTGAAAACATGCTTCTAATTGATCTCCATGTAGAAACAGCAGCTGGTGATCAGAACCACTGTGCTCTGGTGGGTGATTATTTTATCAGGACAAGCACTTCCATCAATGATAAGAGAGAAACAGCGAGACGTGGGAGAGACATACAGAGAGGGCCAAACAGACAGACAGACATAGATAAGACTCAGCAAAACCTGCCTGCAGAACCCACAGCCTTGCAACCTGAAATTGCAAGTTTCTGATAATCCATGATGCCCTGGAGCCAGGTGGAGGCAGAGGGGAGCGGCTGGAGGGGCCAAAGGCGCCGGCTCCCCGCGGCGCCTGCGCTGGCCCGGAGCTCTGTTAGGGGGCGCTGTGGGGCTGCAAGTGCCGATTCCCCACCCTCCAAAACCCGCAGCTTCCGCCGGCCTGCCTGCCTTGGTTGAAACCCCTGTAGCTCTTTTGGCAAAGAGTAGGTGTGTCCTGGCCAGATTCCAGTTTGGGTAATTACAGCCTGTCAACCTAAATTCCCCCCAGGATTGCAGTTAAATATGGTACCCGTCTTCACAATTAAATTTTCGCTCTAATAGGACACTCGATTGTCATGTTACGTGACAGTTAAATAGCGGCTGCATCGTACCCTAGAGGTAACTGCACTTTTGTAGTGACTACAAAGATTTCTCCAGGTGTAATAAATGACCTGTATGGACAGAATCGGGGGCTCTTTCTACTAAATGAGAGTTGGTAACTCTAGGACTTTGCTCATTATTCAAATTTTTTTTCTCGAACTCATTCAGAAAAAAAAAAAAAAGAAATACGAGGAACGCTTACTACTCCAATATCATCTCCATTTCTTTCTCCTGGAAATAAAAATCAGGATGCCAGGTTGTTGCAGGACCGGGGTGGGAGGGAGCCTCTAACTACCTTTCCAGCCCCAGGTCTCCTCCATTCCTTCCTTTCAACATCACAGGATTCTTGGCTTTCTCTAAACATGCCATGGACTTCTCCTACCTTGCCTGTGTTCCTGGCACTCCCACAGTCTGGAACATCTTTCTTTTGTTTTCTGCTTTCAGAGATCTTTTGTGCTGCCAGGGTCCAGCTTAAATGCCACCTCCTTCATCCTCCCACCTTCTCCTCCCATTCAATGTTTCTCCTCTTATGGCCCCCATTCGATATTGCTATTACCCTCGCTCAGCACTTATTAAAATTTTTGTTGTATATTACAGTAAGTTGTTTACATATCAGGCACATGCACTGAACTATGAGCTCCTTGAGGACAGGGATCTTGATTACTTTTCTTTATACCCAAGCACAACACTTAACAGATATGTTTGATAATTTCCAAAAGCATAAGTAAGAATAGCTGATATCAGTTTCCTATATGCTGATCATTGTTTCAGCCCTCACCATCTCATAAAGTATCAATATCATTGTGTCATTCTTATACATTCAAACACTGAGGCCCAGAGAGGTTAGATAATTTGTCCAAGACCACACAGCCTGTAATAAGTGGTGCTAAGAACGAATCCCTTGGGGTTTACCCTTCCTCACCCTGGAACCTTGTACCTTTATGCTGCTGGATAGTATAGGTTTTTAATTAAACATATCAGCATCCCCGCTGTCTTCAAACTTTTGCATCAATCCAGGTCTTCAAAAGCACAATTCCTTTTCTGAAGGGGTGAGTGTGAGGTTGGGAGAAGTTGATGAGACAGAACGTACCTGTCTCCATCTGCTTAGGCTAGCCTAAATAACAAGTGGGCTGCTTTCCGAAATCCACCTTCTTGTTTGTCAGTTTCCATCCTTGGGCAATTATTTCACACTGAAAATGAGAAGGTGATAATCTAAAGTATTCGCAGCCAGTCTTGCCTACAGAGGTGTGAGCAAAGAGGAAGATCGCATGTTGTGATTACAGAGAGAAGAAACAAACCCCAGTGATTGCGGTGCGTGAGGAAGGGGTCAGCCTCATTATTCTAAAGCATAGTTTTCTGAACCCATAGAAATATTTTATTCCAACAAGTTAATTCCTTTAAGTGGTGAGCACTGAGTGTGGCAGACACGATTATCTTTCTTAGGTTCCTGGCCGCTTTCTCCCCGCCCGGCTGGGGGAAGGATTTCTGCAGCTCACCTCGTGCAATTAGAAACAGCCCCACAGGGCAGAGGTGCAGCCTGCGTTGTGAGATACTCTTCTGCCGCTGAAATAAAAACAGCCTTTGAGAATATTCTCCTGCCAAAATCATTTTAGCATTTCACTGTCACACAGCGGGAGGCAGCGAGAGAGAGAGAGAGAGAGAGAGACAGAGAGAGAGAGAGAGAGAAAGGCAGAGAGCATCCTTTCCATGAAAACCAACCAAGACCTCATGAGTCTTTCCCATGTACAAGGAAATTAATTAATTTCCTTTTTTATTTTTCGAAAAGGGGGCCATAAAATCATAGTTCAAGATGTTACATTTTCATAAGGAAGACGTCTCCATTGTAAATGCGGACCTCTTTTAAGACAAGGCTGTAATGAGATTGCCCGTGGTGATGATGAATGGGGAGGGTGAAGGGTCCTTGGCTTCCTTCTGGGGGAAGAAACATCCTCGAAGGCGGAGGCGAGGGCTGCCTCAGGCGGCAGCGCCGATACCAGCGCCAAATGCTGTTCTCTCCCAAGAAGCTCACGGAAGAAAGGCTGTTTCAAAACCAAGGAAGAAGAACAGCAGGAAAGGCAATTTAGAGGGTGAGCCAAGGTGGTTGCCTAAACAGAGGCCAGCAGTGCCATCAGGGGGCGCTGTCCAAGGCCCAGCAGCCTCCCCTTCACTGGCGGCTCCCTAGTGCTTCCTGCACCATCTCTTTCAACCTGGGAGGATTTTCTCTCTAGCAGTTGCTGGAAAGAATGGAGAACTTGACTTCCACTGCCCCTTCATAAATGCCTTTTTATTTTTGTTATTTCTGCATGCCTTTTATGGACTGGATTGCATTCTCCCCCCACCACCCTGCAATTAATCTGTTGAAGCTCTAACCCCCAGGACTTTAGAAACGTGACTACATTCAGAGCCCAGAGCCACTACATAGATGACTAAGTTAATATAAGGCCTTTAAGGTGGGCCTTAATCCCATCTGACTAGTGTCCATATAAGAGGAAATTGGGACACACAAAGAGACCACAGGAGTGCACACGGACAGGGTGAATACCATGTGAGGACACAGTGAGAAGTCAGTCATCAGCAAACTAGAAAGAGAGAGGTCTCAGGACAAACCAAACCTGCTGACACCTTGGTCTTGGACTTCTAACCTCCAAGAACTGAGAGGAAAGAGATTTCTGTTATTTAAGCCACCCAGTCTATGGTACTTGGCTATGACGGCCCGAGGAAGCTAATACCCAAGTATGTTTCACAATATGGTCCATGGACCATTTGCATCAGAAAGTGATGAGCGGGTTAAAATGTAGATGTCTGGGCCCCCTGCAGACCTACTTAATCACATCTCTGAGGCCCAGGAATCTGTAGTCGGTCAGTCTCAAGCCCCGCAAGCCATCCCAATGCACACCTGAAGAGGGGAAGTCCCTGTGGCTGGAATTTGCGGAGAGAAAGGATCACCTTGGTGGTGATCTGAAGGGGGCTGCCTGAAGGCCACACTGCCTGACTCCCCCCATCCCCCTTAGAAAGGCGTGCTTCGCAGGTAAACATCGCCCTCTCCCTGGCGGATCGCTTTTCAGTGCAAATAGCTCCTGGATGGGGGTGACAAATTAAGTCAATAACCTTTGAGTATGAATTCATTTATCAGCTGAATTCCTGTGGGATTGGAAGGATGCCAAACCTAAGAAAAACCAGAGAGCGGGAGGGAGTGGGAGGTGTTGAGAAATGTCGGCATGGTCCACACGGTAAGGGTGGGGGCAGGCGCCACCTTGGCAAGTTGTCTCCAGGCTGGCCCCCATGTGGGATGAGGGGGCAAGGTGGCCCCTGAGATGGGCATCAGTGAGCTCACCGGGCACTGCTCTCCCACAGGAAGGGGGATAGAGCAGTGCGATGGTGGTGGGGCTTTGGGGAAGACACCTGACTCCTGGCTGCCTCTTGTTTTCTTTTTTGCTGCTTAGACGCTGAGGGCAAATCGAGTCCCGCTTCTCTCTCTCTCTCTAGGAGTGAGATGGGCAGGGACCTTGCAGAACTGGGACCAGGAGGGCATATAACCAAAATACTGAACAACCGATCTGGCTTAGACGTGAACCCTGCAGAACAGAAAGCAGTCAGAGGAGGCTGGAGCGGGATCCAGCCCTTTGTTTCAGGAGTTAACCTCTCAGGGGCCCTGGCCCTGTGCTTTGTCCGAACTCACAGCGCAGGCCTGAATAAGTGGGAGGGTCTGAGAAGGTGGCTTTGTATTTGTGGGGCTCTCATTGTTATTTCTTTGCCTAGGAAGGAGGTGGCACCCCTCCCCTCCGCCGCCCCCCCGCCCCGGGGGACCTGGTTTCACTCACTTCAGATCAGAGCTCAGTGTAGTCCAGGCCAACGATTCCTGTGTGGTTGGATGCTACCTGAGTCCTCTGTTTCCTGAGTCTTCCAGCAATTTCTAATGCTGATGCTTCTGATGGGCTAGAAGCATCAGCCAGTGGGTGGGGGCCAGGCTCTGACTGCTGACAAGCGGTTGCCTAGAGAGGGCTGCCCAGGGGCCCAGGCACTCGTGGCCATCTCCGAAGCCATGGCACTGCGCTTGATAACGAGTTGAAACTGAGAGCCCTCGGCAGGAGTAGATGGATGCCTCCCCCTGAACCAGAGCATCGGTCTCCCTGCAGCCCGTTAGATGCTCTGCATCAAGAAATGTTCTTTCTGGCTCCCCAATTTCTATGGAAAAGGGTGAATCTTAGATGAAATAGCAAAATGGACACTGGTCCAGGATTCCAAACTCGGTTCCTTGAAACAGCAGATGGCTGGAAGAGGGTGAGGATCAGCTGCTGTTGTTTCTCTAGACAGTGCTCCTTGTGACAGTAGACAGTGTGGCGCCCCACCCGCATCCCCTTGGATCCCTTAGACCCTTTGTGTGGGCTCCCTGTCCGCTCACTGCCACTCACTGTGTTTTTCCTTCTAACACCCAGCACCTACACTGTGCTTCAGGAGGGCCACCCTCAGCCTATGAGAAGGGAGCCCCTCTGCATAGCTGTGCAGATAACTGGACATGCCTGGGGGTTGGCCTACCCTCTTGGTGGCTCTTGGTCATGGGCTGATGAGGACAGAAGTGTGGGAACCTGGCTCCCTTAGACTGGGAGGCCTGTGGCCCAGGCCAGGTGGGGACTTGCCTGACTGTGCCCCCTGTTTGCTTCCTTCCCTTCTCTTTTCTTTTTCCTGCTTCCCCTTCTCCCTTGCAGGTCACCCCTGGAGGTGCTGCCTTACTAAATCACTTGCATGGTTTCCTCCTGGGAGACACAACCTAGATTACACCTAAAAATTTCTGAATTTTCCTCCCATTAATATGGGGTCACAAAAGAGTAGGACACAATTTAGCAACTCAACAACAATGACAACATCTCACAAACAAAAGAAATGCTCTCTCCCTCTCTCTCCTGACACCCATCCGTGGCTCAGAGGTAGGTTAAGACATGAGGTCTGCTCGCCCTGGCTTTTTCTTCTCCCAGCACCCCCGCCCTGCTCCCCCAGGTTTCTGACCCTGGGCCTCACTTCCCTCCATAGGCCTTCAGTGTGTGCCTCCAGAGGGGTACAGGGCATAGGACACAGGTCTACTTGACCTCTGGGTCTGTACAAGAACCTGAGTTGTCCCCGTAGCCAGGCTGTCATTGGCTCAGCTAGGCTCTGGGAACCTCTCCCTGGTCCACCTGTCATCTCCTCATGCCCTCTGCTGTTTATAAACTCCTTAAGCATGGTCAATATCCCATCATACTGCTCAGATCCCCCTCCAAGGGTGGACATGTTTTCCAGCCCGCGCACAGTCTCCAGTGGGTCAGCCCTACTGGGTGTGCCTGAGCCGTCTCTCCTAGGGTCATGGTCTTTCCGGGGTGGCCTGCCTCTGGCCAGTGGATAAAGCAGGGATAGGAAGGGGTCCAGCGTGGGATACCCTTTAAAACAACCTCATACCAGAGTTCCCTTCTGGGCTGCCCAGAGTGTTCTCAGGCCGGCAGCGCATATCCAGTTCTTCCTGTGTACCATCTTGTTTTCAAAGGGGTTGATCCCCAGAAGACACCTCATACCCCAAATTCCATATTAACATCTATTTCTGGCAAGCATAACTGGCCACTCTTGCAATAACAGACCACGGCTGTGTCTCTGTGTTCCCCCAGCACCAACCTATGGGGCTAGCTCTGAGGAGGCAAATGTTTGCTGACTTAAGTCTAACTGTTCTTAGGTAGAGTTAACTTTGAAGCAGTATATCCACGTGCCTGGCACCAGGAGAAAAAGAAGGCTGAGCATTTCACATGAATGTTTCCTTTAGTCTTCAGACAAACCCACAAGGAAAGCATCAGAATGACTCCCATTTTGCAGAGGGGGAAACTGAGGCACAGAGAGTAAACGAGGGTGTCAAAATGTGAGCCTGAGCCCCTCACCCCCCTGCTAGAGCAGGACCCAGCAGACAGCTGATGGCTCTCAGCAAAGAGGAACCCTAGGGTGACACAAGGCAGCCAAGAACTGACACAGCATTAGAGGGCTAGTACCCAGGCGGGGCCGGCAGGCTCAGACACTTTCCGAGCCTGTGTCATCTAGGACAGCTGTCTCTCTTTGCCTCTCTCTCTTTTCCTTTTTTTTTTTCCTTCTTGACCAATTTGTGAAGCTGTGGGATCTGAGTTCTGCAACCAGGGACGGAACCTGTGCCCCCTGCAGAGGAAGCACAGAGTTCTAATCATTGAACCGCAGGAAAGTCCCACTGTTTGCCTCTCTTAAAGTCATTGCATCATAGGCTGCCTGAACCAGCAACACACACAGCCTAGCCTCCCCGTGGTACAAAACAGAGGCAAGCCCAAAGAGGTTAAGAAACTCCTTAAAGGTCACAGAGCTGACTAGTGTCTAGCTCTCTAGACCAGCAGGGGTTCCCAGCCCATCCCCTCTTCCCCTGCCCTCCATGACATGACCTTAAGGAATCCCCTACTTGGCTGGACCAACTCTGGAAGTCAGATGCCTTCCCAAGATACCCTCCTCGCTCATTCAGCCTCATCAGTACTTGAGCACCTCTGGGATATAAGGGGACTGACTCACTGAGAGAGGGTAGCTATAAGAGTGATGCAACAGCGCTACCTCATTTTTACTGCCACCTTGCCCCAGTTCTATTATTACATTTCTCACTTCCCCTTAACATTAAAACATAACAGCATGATGGCAAGTGGTTAAGTGCTAGGAAATCAAACAAGCCTTGGTGTGAAACCCGCCTTACCTCTTTCTAGCAGTGCGACCTTGAGAAATTCACTGAAACTCTGAGCCTCATTTCCTTCCTCTAGGTGGTGAGGGAAATCAAGCCTGAGAGTTGCCTCATCAGGTGGCACATAGGTTACATGGAATGACGAATGTGAAGGCCTTGGCCCAGGGCTCCGGAACACAGTGAGGCTACTGGAAATTGTAGCCATTGTTATTTTTATTAAAGATACATAAGAGATAACACCAGTGGCACCCAGTAATCATTCATCTGAAGTACTAAGCGCATGCATTAATTAGGGCTCCTGTAACAGAAAGGCTTTATCTGATAGATGTGATGCCTCTGGGAATAGAAGTAGGACCACACTCGCCATCTCCAGACCACAATCTATCCCTGGCCATCCGAAGCCCTGCAACCTCACTTCTCCAAACTCACTCCTGATACCATATCTGGAAACCCCAAGATTCAGGTTTCCTTAAAGTCAGAATGAAGGCAGTCCGAGTGAACCAAGGACCTGCTGGAAGCTGGGGGTGCAAATGATCTATGGTGCTTCAATAACTCAGTGGACAGAGCAAACCAGGATGGCGCTCACCACACTCCCACTGCAGACACACCGGGCTAACTGATCAAACATAATGAAAAAATAAGTACACAGCTTGGAGAGGAAGGATGGAAGGAAAGAAGGAAGGAAAGGAAGGGAGGAAAGAGACAGGGGGAGGGAGGGAGGGAGGAAGTAGGGAGAAAGGGAGGAATGAACAAAACAAGAAAGAAATCCCCAAGTTCCACAAGGAACTCTTCATTTCTAATCAGTGATGTTTGTTGACCTAAGGCAGAAATAATCGAGCAAATAATTAGAGAAAAGAATTTAAAGTTCTGCAAGCTCAGCCATGAAAGTCACAGAGCCTAGACTTCCAGAGCCTTTAGACGTGAGACAACCTGATGCTGTAAGATCTGGCCTCCCAGCATTAAGCTAGGGGGACAACGTCAGAAAAGAAAAAGGAATCCCTGAGTAAGGGAATATTTGCTTTTTGCTGTGCTCCTTCTACCCTTGTCCCATCCATCAGATCAAACACCAGATAAGTTTGGGCAATCCAAGTGCTGAAGGCTTTTTCTTATCTCATGATCCCCTTTGAATTCATATTGAATATGGGCTTAGGAACAAAACATATCAAGCTCTGGATTTGTTGCTTTCTATCTGTGTGATATTGGGAGGATTATTTAATCTCTATCTACACTTTTTCATCTATAAAAACAAAAACAATAAACACCTAACTACCAATTTCACAGAAATCCAACTCTCAATCATTCTTAATTTCTGCTAGGATCTCTCTCTCTCTCTCTCTCACACACACACACATTTTCTCTTTCTCTGTCTCTTTCAGTGTATGAGTTAAGAATCTTCTGGTTGCAAGTGACAGAGACCCATTTTATTTTATTAGTTTTTGCTGTTTATTTTTTATTTTTTTTAATTGGAGGATAATTGCTTTACAACTGTATGGCAGAAACCAATACAGCATTGTAAAGCAATTATACACACACACATACACACACACACACACACACACATATATCTCCTCTCTCTTGAGCCTCCCTCCCACCCTATCTCCCCTAATCCCACCCCTCTAAGTCATCACAGAGCACCAGACTGGGCTCCCTGTTTTATATACCAGCTTCCCACCAGTTATCTATTTTACACATGATAGTATATATATGTCAGTGCTACTTTCTCAATTCATCCCACCTCTCTTTCCCCTGCTGGGTCTACAAGTCTGTTCTTTAGGTCTGTGCAGAGACCCATTTTAAACCAGAAACCAGGAAAAAAAACATGCCAAGGGTATTTATGAGTTCAAGTAACTGAATTTATTGGGCTCTCATCTCTGGCCTTTGCATGGCTTGTCATTGGTTTTTCTTCCTAGACCTCAATCACTCTTACTAAAACCAGCTGGGAAAGATTGCTTCAAGCAGCTCCACTTTTTCTGTCCTTACAACTTATAATCTCAAAAACCAAATACCAAATTGATTGTTGCAGCAGAAATATCTCAGGGCAGACTCACTGGTCTGTTTTGGGACACATGTCCTGCTCTGAGCCAATCACCCTGGCCAAGAGGATGCATCTGGCGGTTGCTCCATAATGTCAATGGACCTTTCTGATCTATGTCCTCTCTTGTCTCCAATGAATGTAATGTCGTGCTCTCCCAGGCTGGTATCAAGGCGTGCAGGATGAAAGATGGACAGTCCTTGCACAAATGAGACTGCTCTTCTCTATCTGCCCATGAACCCCCTTGCCTGTCCTCCCTACTGGTGGTGATATGTGAAAAGCAGGGGCAAGGTCAACATCAAAAGAGATCACATTCTAGAAACACAATATCAGCAGCCAAAAGAGATCAAGGGAAGATTGGTGTAGAAGATGCATTCTTCTATGTTTAAACTATAAAATTCTAAACAGTAGGTTTAATATGACCAGACAATGAATTATCATTTACATTTCCTTACAATAAGAAAATGTCTTTCTCAGTAAGACACATTTGTGATGCTCCTCAGTGAAACACAGTAATGACCTTTAAAGAATCATTGGAAACCATGGTCCATGGATGGCACTATGCATGATGCAGTGTCCTGGATAATGTGAAAGTGGAAGTGTTAATAACTCAGTCATGTCCGACTCCTTATGATCCTGTGGACTGTAGCCTGCTAGGCTCCTCTGTCAATAGAATTCTCCAGGCAAGAATCCTGGAGTGGGTTGCTATTTCCTGCTCCAAGGGATCTTCGTGACCCAGGGATCGAACCCGGGTCTCATGCACTGCAGGCAGATTCTTTACCATCTGAGTCACCTGGGAAGCCCACTAGGTTTAAATAAATGAAATAAGTACTAGGAGGGAACTGAAGAGGTAAGACAATCTATATAGTTTCAATACAAAGAGGTTCCAAAGAGCTGTGGCATTATGAGTAATAACAGCATTGCTACCTTTTTCTTATAGTGAGAGATAAGAAGTTGTCCAAGAATGACACATTTGGCCATAAAGAGCACAAAGAATGATTCCTGGACCTGAAACATGAAGAGATGGTGCCAGGATACTATGAAGAATCTTCATAAGCACTGATTGGGCAGTAAACAAGTATGTAAGTTTCTCTTCTATACTCACTATATCTTCATCAATAAATCACTACACCTCACATAAGCCCATGAATTGTGTAGCACATTAAAAATTTTAAATGCTTATGTGGATAGCCCCCCATCCACCTCCAAAACAATACTTGAGTGGGTGCCCCTGCACAACCTAGGGGTGGCTCTAAACAAGGCTGAAGGCCTTGTTGAATTATAGTGCTTGAACCTGTACCCCAGCCTTGTGGCTTCTTTATTTCTATAATTGATCTCAGTGTGCAACAGGTAACCCCTCATTCTTAGTCTAAAAGCTTCCATTTTGGCCTTGGCATTTGGGTAATAAAAACAACAGGCTGGTTGCAAAGCCCAGTTAATCTGCCCCTTGCTTCCAAGTTCAAAGCTCCCATTCAATCTGAGTGAATGACTCATTACAATAAGGATAATTATTACCTTCGTTAGGCAAAGAGTACTCATCTGGAGATATTTGGAAGTAGCCAAAGATTTCCAATTTTCCACAAATCTCTTCCTGGGACCTATTTTATCCCCCATTGTGCTTTCATCTTCCCTGCCTTGGTGAGCTCCAACTTTAAATCAGGGCAGAAAATAGGGCCTTTTCAGTTTTCCCAAGGGTCTGGATCGTGTTTCTCAGCCATTTGGGTTTGTTGGCCACATTAGGCAGCATCTCTTAGCAGAGGCATATGCTACTCCTTATAAGCTTTAAGATGGAATAGGCTTTCTTGTAGGACCTTGGGGAAAGCTACAAGAGGTAGACCCCACATGACATCATCCTGATATTTTCCTTCTAAGCCCAGTAGTTTGTGGGGATAGGCATATTGCTTCTGAAGATACAGGGGATGACAATTTAACCAGCTGTTTTGCCACTTCTAAATGAGGACTTACTTGGTTGGCAAGTAATAGACATTGACACTAAAGAAGGAAAATGGTATGTCTCAGTCTGCTCAGGCTACCATAATAAAATACCATAGACTGGGTAGCTTAAACAGCAGAAATTTTCTCACAGTTCTGAAGGCTAGAAGTCTGAGATCAGGGTGCCAGCATGGTCAGTTCTGGTGGAGACCCTCCTCCTGGCTTATAGACGGCACCTTCTCACTGTGTGCTCAAATAGTCTTTCCTCACTGATTGTGTGTGGAGAGAGAGAGAGATAGCTCCCTCCTTCCCTGGTGGCTCAGACGGTAAAGTGTCTGCCTACAATGCGGGAGACCCGGGTTCGATCCCTGGGTCAGGAAGATCTTCTGGAGAAGGAAATGGCAACCCACTCCAGTACTCTTGCCTGGAAAATTCCATGGATGGAGGAGCCTGGTAGGCTACAGTCCATGGGGTTGCAAAGAGTCAGACATGACTGAGCGACGTCAATGTCAATGTTCCTATGTACTAGGCCACTAGTCCTATTTGATTGGGGCCCCACCCTTACGACCTCACTTAATGTTAATTACCTCCTAAAAGCCCTATATCCAGTTACAGTTACGTTGGAGGTTAAAGCTTCAACATATGAGTTTTGGGGAGATACAATTCAATCCATAGCAGTTTTATTAGAGAAATTCTGGAATGCTCACAGAGCTAAGTAATCAAGATAATCAGAACTTGGGACCAATAGAAATCATGTCAGCTCTGGATATAAATAAAAAGAATGCATAAAGTATATTTTCCAGGCACTGGAAAATAAAGATTTATAAAGATTTAGCTGTGGCTCCTTTGACACATGTTAATTCAACTCAAGGTTCACATTTTTCAGGAGAGAGAGTAGAAGACGGGCTGAGCCAGAGTCATGTACCCAGCCTGGAATTAATCATCCTTTTCAAAGGAAGGGATGATGTTTTCTGATTGGTCATCCTGGTTTGTGTGTGTGTGTGTGTGTGTGTGTGTGTGTAGATCAGGTCAGTGTCATCCAAATCACACAGAATAGGTTTCTCATAGGAAAGTTCTTTTATGTGAAGGAGAGGCAAACGTAGGCAGGTAGACAGAAAAAATAGATGTCCACCACAAAGTGCCAAGATTTTGTACAAAAATTGTTGATGTATATCTTTAGGGAAAGTATTGGTTGGCCCAAGGAGGAAAAAGTTGTTGTGCATTGTCAACTTTACCTTTTCAAGGTGATAATGATGTGAGGAATTGAGCTTAGACCTTCCAAGTCTTAACAGGCCCTTGGAGTTTGTTTTCAGGTAGATTAATTTCCAAAAAAAGAAGAGGCAAGATGAGCTTTCAATGCAAATCATTTGTCACCCCAGAGTTCCCAAATTTATCTTTTTAGGGATTGGCTAGAGACCAGATATTAGATGCTTTATCATGAAACACAACTGACTGTTAAAAAAAAAACTGGTTGCAAAAGTGGAATAGCAGAGCTGGCACCTATTGAGTATCTACTCTCTGCCAGCTGTGGTCAGCACTGTGGAATGCCTTCATCAAATCTATTTCCCCCATCTTCTTTTCCAATAAGATCTTGATCTTGTTCACATAATCATCCCTTCTCCATCCAAACCATGTAACTTAGGCAAAGGTGACCCCTACCTCTATAAGCAAAGATGAATCTTGATTCATGGGAATCAGTCACAGTCATCCATTCCTCTTCTCCTCCATTGGGTTCACAGACCCTAAAGCTCATTGCCATGGGGCGCTCCTCTGGCAATGGATACTGATCCAGGAAGATGGCAGTAAGCTAGGTCAGCCCAGTGAAATTGAAGGAAAGGTATTTCTTTCCATATTTGGGAGTGGTTTGCTCTTTCTCTTCCGCTGGCGATGGACAAGAAATTCCACTGCCCTGGTGGCTGCCAAACAGCTCTCTTGCTTCAAGGGGGGTGATGAGAGGAAAGCTAAGTCAAGAAACTAGCTGATAGATCAGGACCAGAGACCCAGCTCTATTATACCTGGAGGGTTCTTCCCTCAATGGACTACATGGGATAACACATTTCCTAATTTTTAAAGCCATTTCCACTCAGGATCTCTGTTGCTTACAGCCCAAAGCATCTCTAAGCCAGATATTGTGTTAAGTAATGACTTTATATGCGTAATCTCATTTTATCCACATACCACCCTAGGGGGGGTAGTATTATTATCTCCATTTTATAGGTGAAAAAACTGAAGCACAAAAAAGTTAAGTGACTTGTTCAGGGTCACTTACTGAATTCAGTCATCTACTTCCAAAATCCACATTCTAAGCCAGTAAAAGTAAACTGGGTTTATATATACCAACATTTCTAGAAAATTATAGTGAAATGGGTATGTTATTTTTTAAATTTTGTTTTCCCAATAATTTGGATGAAAGTTTCAGAGGTTCTTTGTCATCACTCCAGAATGACCTCCAATTGCCAGTGGGCATACACTTCTCGCCCCCTACATCTCTTGGCAAGTAAATGGCTAATGTTCTGTGAGAAAACACATCACCAGGGAATTTCCCCAAACTCTGAGAAGTCAATGATATTGTAAGCTCTAGTTTTCTTAAGAATAAGACCCATCTTCTGGGCAGAATAGGGAAGAGAAGTTGAAAATCTCAAGGTCTCAAGTTGTCCAGTGATGCAAAGGCAGGAAGTCAGTTGGCTGACATTTAAGCTGTGCAGGAAATGCAGCAGGCAGCTGGTCTCTCCTTGCCCTATACCCTGTGGGTTTACACTTTACGAACAAAACATAGTTGCTAAGAGCCCAAGCCTTGGAACCCCACACACCTGTCTGAATTACCACTGTGACCTTTCTTAGCAATGTAGACCTCAGAAAATTAATTAAGTTCTCTAAGAATGAATTTCTACATCTTTAAAATGAAAATAATACCAGTACCCACATAAGGCATTACTGAGTTAAATGAAAAAATAGTTAGCATTCTTTGATGTGCAGCTATGACAACAAATCCTCATACTCGATGGCAAACAAAATCACCATTTCATCTCACATTTATGAATCTGCAGGTGTGTGTGTATCAGTGGACTTGGGTGAGGCTTGGCTGCGCAAGTCCACTTCAACCTGTGGTTCAGCTGAGCTTGAATTGAAGCTAAAGGTGGGTGGTGATCAGGTCTGCTCTACTTGTTTTCATTCTGAGGCCCTACCAAACATAATGGGACATTCCATAAATGGCAAATATCAAGAGCCTGACTCACTAGCGGCCAGTTTTAGGAATGACACTTGCTCAAAACCAAGAGCTGGTAGGTCATTGCCCTTTCTTCTCTATCAGTTTTCAAAGGAGACACTTGGAGGAAGAGCTGGACTAAGATGCCAGCACTCTTCAACCACAGAGCACACCCATGGCCCTATCATGGTGGCTCCTCTTTAAATCTCCAACCCCAGTTTGGATAGTATGCAGACATACTGGCCTCCTCAAAGAGACTTTAGAGAAAACTTGAGGGGGCAAAATGTGAGCAAGCCCAGAACTCACCAAGACCACAGTCCATTACGGCTCATGCAGGTGGGCTTCTGGTCTTGGTCCCTGAACCATTTCACTCATACTGAGCCACCTACTTCCTCAAGGATGCCCATCTGCCCAGTTCCCTGCCCCCCTCTCACATCACTGGGCGGTGGCAGGACAAGGGTTAAAGTGAAGGTGACTGACCCTCCCTCACAAGCCCATATCTTTTCCAGGATGCCATTTTGTCTCTCTTTGTTATAACAGACTCAAATTTTCCCCAAACATGTTACATTCCAGATGGATAGTGGGGGCAGAAGGAAAGAAAGGGGCCAGTTCAAGTCTCTGGTCTGAGAGACCCAATTCTTCCTCTAAGTGATAGGACTGGCCTTGGCAATTTGAACAGGGAATGGCTGGCTCCTCACACCCTCCCATGATGCTTAGGAATTGCTTCATTTCCATTAGAGATGTGACACCCTAACATAACTTCACCATGAAATGCATTTAACAGTCATACAATGAGAAAGACACCCATAGAGCCAAGTTAGGGGGATGACTTTGTTACAAGTAGATTTGTATGCACTACAAACCTTATCGTTTGTTATGGCAGGCATCTTGCTGTCCAACTTCGTGTTTGTTCCAGTTGGGATTTTAAGGCATAAATAAACAAAATAATCACACAGCCAACAAACAGGCATGGATTCTTCTGCAGCATGTGTTCGGAGGCAGTTCAAAGTGGCTGCATGAGAGATTCTTCCATAAGAGGATGACAAATGGGGAAACACATTGTTTTTCCTATAGATCAAGACATCTGACTGTAAGGAAGGGATTTTGAGACGCTACTCATGGTAATGGATGATGAAAAGATCAGGAAATGCCCAAGATGATCAAAGAGGGATGGGAAGCTGGAATGAAAAACAAAGGGAAGCCAATTAAAAACGTGATGTGATGTCAACACAGACCGATCAGAACAGCTAGAATGAAAGACAACGCCAAGTCTTGCAGGTGGAGCAACCAGAACTCTCAGTTGCTGCTGGTGGAAGGGTAAATTGGTCAAATCTCTTTGGAATACTGTTTGCCATCCTCTACAAGAACTGACCAAATGCCTGCTTTGTGAACCCCACATATATACCAAGAGAGATGCATACAAAAGTTAATCAGAATACATACACTTGAATATTCATAGCAACCCTATTCATACCAGCATTGAACAGGAAACTACCACATGTCCATCAACAGTAGAATGGATAACTAAATGCTGGTATATTCGCAAAATGGAATATTATGCAGCAGTGAGACTGAACTAACTACAACGACATATGACAATATGAAGGAGTCTCACAAACATCGCGCTGAATGAAAGAAGCAAACTGCAAAAGAGTTTGTACTATATGGTTTCATTTTCCATTTGGATGGTGTTATGAGTTGAATTGTGTCCCTCAAAAGATATGTTGACATTCTAACTCTGACCTTATTTGCCACTAGAGAGGCAAGGCCACCAGTCAACATACCAATCAGTTTATGTAAAAAATAAACAAATAAGAACAAAGATTCTTGTCATCTCTGTTTTATTCATGAACAGAATAGCCCACTGGTGGATAATGCCTGGGGCTTGTCAGTCCTTGTGGTGGAAGAAGGGAGGGCCTTCAGGGGTCAGGTCCCCACCCGCAGGGTCAGGCCAGTAAAGATTTGAGGAAGGCACTGCCCAGGAGTGTGTATGTACAAGTCTGAGAATGTGAGCGATTCAAAACTGCAGAGACAAATATCAATCCATATCAATCAATATTTATTGCTGAGTAAATACCTACAGTATGCAAGGTGTTCCCCAGGGATCCAGGAGGGGAGTAGACCGAGACTCTGAAAGATTTACTCTTCTTGATTTTGCATTATCTGTGCCTCCAGCCCCTTCCATTAGCATGAATAATTAACCGCTGACAGAGCTATCAGCCACAATAAGAGCATGCTTAGGACTCAGGGTTTGTCATGTGCCAAGGAAGAGAAAAGGCTCAGGGATTTGAAAGTGATGATCAGGGTGATGAAGGGTGGTCAAGAGGAAGAAGATGAAGCCTATTAAACACAAATGCCAAGGAGTCCCTTCTTTTCTGCTTTTCCTATAAAATTACCTTTAAAGGCACATGTAATACATGAATGCTAAAATAGAAGTAGATTGAGAAAAACCTTTCAAACCACCCTTTCCTCTTCCTAGTCCCCTTTCTGGGGAGTAGTTGGAATGGGCAGTTGAAGTGTGTCCTTTCAGGCCTTCTAGAAAAATATTTACACACAGAAATGAACATACATAGATTTTTTATATAACTTTGATTTTATCCTACATATTATCCAGAGTTTGCCTTTGTTTCATGAGAGTATATCTTGAACATCTTCCCCATCAGTATATACCAAGGACTTCATGGTACAGGCATGCTATGCTTTATTTATGTAATCTCTGCTCTATGGTTGAGAATTCAGATCAATCATATTTTTCACTGTATATATGTGTATGTGTGAATATCTGGGTACACATGCCATTGTATCTATGGGATAAAGCTTCCAGCGCATGGCTTGGAAGAGGGCTTGCTGGGCCAAAGACTATGACCATTTTAAATGTTGCTAGAAGCTGCCAAATTGCCCTCCAAAATGTCTTTGCCAATTAAAACTCCCACCAAGAGCACACAACAGTGCCCATTCCCCCTCTACTCTCCCCAGGACTAGGTATTATCAATCCTTTTAATGTTTGCCAACCCGGTGGATGAAAAATGGCCCCTCATTTCTGTTTATAATTGCATAGGTCTGATTTCTAGTGAGGCTGAATATCTCCTCATGTTTTTTCAAGCCCTCATCAAATCTTTAGGTAGGAAAACTGATTATACTATAGTATATATTTTTTTAACAGAAAGAAGCAGGTAAGTAAGAAATGCCCCTTCTGGCCCAGTCATCTGATTCTCGGTGTGTGGTGCTGAAATCCAGCCAGAATGAAGTTACTAAAACCTCTGGCAGTGACTTGGGAAGGTAGATTTGTTCAGCTGTGTCCAGACCCAAGTAATTAGTTGATTGTTTGGGCATTTAGCTGGAACATCCTGCCAAGATGTTGTTCTCTCTAAGCTCCCAACAAGCAAAGGATGTACTTTGGTCCAGCTTCTTTTCTGAGTACCCCTTGGTCCTTGGAGAAGCTTCCTATTCTGTAGGGACCATGAAGATGGGTGATAACTATCAGCTCAATTGCTGGCTCCAAAACCAGACCCCAAGGGTTGTTTAGAAAATGCTTGTGAAAAGGAAAAAATTAAAAGCTAGGACTGTCTAAATAACTCTAAACCGAAACCCCACTGCAACTACCTCAAGCCAGGCACCCACACCTGGCACTGGGCTCTAATCCCTCCATCTTTCTTCTGCCTCCAATCTTTCCACACCTCCAATCTAATCATGACACTCCAAAACTAGTAATTGTTTGTCAAAACTGGGGGCTTTCCCTGGTGGCTCAGTGGTAAAGAATACTCCTGCAATGCAGGAGACCCAGGTTCAATCCCTGGGTCAGGAAGATCCCCTGGAAGAGGAAATGGCAACCCACTCCAGTATTCTTGCCTGGGAAATCCCATGGACAGAGGAGCCTGGCAGGCTACAGACCGTGGGGTCACAAAGAGTGGGACACAACTGAGTGACTAAGCACATCAAACTTGAGTGCTTACACTGCACCTGGCCTTGTGTAAAGCATTTTACAAGCATTATCGACTACTTTAAAATCCATTGCTTAAAAGCTCCAAACACTGCTCTCCTGCTCACTCACACTCAACATGCTCCCACCTGGGAGCCTTGCTGTTCTGACATGTTCTTCCCCAGGCCCAATACCTGGCTCCCTCACTTTATTCAGGCCTCACCAAATACCACCCCTCATAGAGGTGACTCCCTGTCACCGTCTGTTCCCTGCCCTGCCTTGTTTTCTTCATGGCCCTTTTCGCTATGTGCTATTTCATGTACACTTCTCAGTACATTGCCACTTCCTGCATTCAACTGCAAGCTCACTGAAGGCAGGGACTTTGTTCATGCCTCAATTGCCCATGGCTAGAACAGTGCCTGCATGGGACTGGTGCTCAATAAAGCTTTGCAGAGGGTGTGCATTCTGAAAGCAGTTTGGCAATGCCTTGTAAAATTAAGTATGTAGATGGTCCATAACTGAACAATCTCACTGAGAAAAATTCATGCACAGGTCTATCTGTGGGAGGACATTTAGGAGGAGTTTCTCTATGGGAGGAGAGAGTTATAAGTGATCTGCTGCTGCTGCTGCTAAGTCACTTCAGTCGTGTCCAACTCTGTGTGACCCCATAGACGGCAGCCCATCAGGCTCCCCCATCCCTGGGATTCTCCAGGCAAGAACACTGGAGTGGGTTGCCATTTCCTTCTCCAATGCATGAAAGTGAAAAGTGAAAGTGACGTCGCTCAGTCATGTCTGACTCTTAGCGACCCCATGGACCGCAGCCTACCAGGCTCCTCCATCCATGGGATTTTTCAGGCAAGAGTACTGGATTGGGGTGCCATTGCCTTCTCCGTATAAGTGACCTAGGTGTCCATTATTGAGGGAGATGATGAAAAAAACAAGGTGTGTGCACACCATAGAACATGATGCTGCTGCTGGAGAAAACAACAAACTGTTCATACAGCAACGTGCATAGATCTTTTAAAAGAGTGTTGAGTGAACAATGTAGTAAAGAGAATGACACTTCTAGTACAATACTCTTTATGGAAATTAAACACATATGCACAAAATAACACCATGCATTATACAAATACAAAAGAACATTTAAGGGTACTATTATACACCTTCAAGAGGGTGCCTCTGAGGGAAGGAAATGGAGGTGGAGGATTGAAGATTTAAAAAAGAGAGAGAAAGTAGAAGGCACAAGTTCAATGGTCCAATGTTGATAGGGTTTGCAAACAGATATCCCTCTTAAAAGGAGAAAAATAAATAAAATGCCCTTTCTTCTTTCTCCATCTGCCTTGCTCCCACTCATCCTTCCAGCTTAGCTCAGACATAATCTCCATTGTGAAGCTTTCTTTGACCTTTCCCCATAGGATTAATTCTTCCTTTATTGACATTCCCATAACATTTTAATGATAGTTTTATTTTAGCATTTATAACCTCATATAATAGCTATTTGCTTACACATCTGCCTTCTCCATCAGGTGATAACGGATGTGACTTATTAATTTTGGTACCTCTAGCACCCAGAATTGGTGATGAAAAGAAATTATGGTGAGTTTAAACAGGCATATGTTGTAGGGCCTCAAGAATGACTCTAGTTTGAATTTAATCGATAAATAGTGCTTTCAGCCAGTGGCTGATGGGGTGGAATAGGGGTTTGGACTCTGGAATTGGACTCAAAACTCTGAGGCATTTTGTTTCTTATTTGGGGACAAGAAATGAGTAGGGTGCACTCTGAGCGGCCCCAGGCACCTGTTAGACCAGCAGCTTCATCACCAAATCGAGTGGAGAGGTGAGGAGGAATTGGGAATGGGCTGCAGACCTAGCCACCAGACTGGGGCAGTTATGGGGGTGCTGCCCCAGTGGCAGGTGCTGCTAGAAGGGGTTTATCCTGGGAGCTGGGTCTGGCATCTGAAATCAAAGCCACTTCTGGCCTCTATCCAGGCAAACATCCAACAATCAGGACAAGGGAGCTAAGACAGAGCATGGGGCCCAGGAACCCATGGTGGGTTGGGTGTAAAAGTCCAAGAAAATAAGGTATGACACCAGGGTCCCAGCAGTGGAGAGGGGTCTCCTGTGACTGGCAGGATTTTAGTTCCAGGTACTGATCCTTGTACTCAGAGCTTAGGCAGAGACAGGTACAGCCAACGCCCCCTGCCCAAGGACCTACTTGGTGCCAGGCATGCTGCTGAATGCACAAAGGAAAGGAAACAGGGCCCATGGGGCATGGGAACTAGGGCACAGAGGTGTGGAGCTGGGACTGGAGAACAGGGGGAGCATCGGGTTTGGGACATTGGATTAGAATTTCAGCTGCAGGGAAGTTGATGCTGAAATTGAGCTCCGTGGCTGGAGCTATTATAGAGACTGGGGTGAGCTATGGGCATTGGGATGACAGATGACTCCAGATGTGTGCAGAAGCAGGGCTGCTGGGCTAGAGGTTGGGCAGAGCCTGCCAGGCACAGTTCTCTTCTGCTGTCAATCCAACTTGCCTGGTGATCTTGGGTGCCTCTTACTACTTCCAGAGTTTTTGTTTTCTCATGTTGTTGTTTAGTTGCTAAGTTGTGCCCAACTCTTTTGCAACCCCACAGACTGTAGCCTACCAGGCTCCCCAGTCCATGGGATTTTCCAGGCAAGAATACTGGAGTGAGTTGTCATTTCCTCCTCCACAGCATCTTCCTGACTCAGGGATAAAACTCACATCTCCTGCATTAGCAGGTGGGTTCTTTACCACTGAGCCACTTGGGAAGGCCTTCATTTTCTCATAGGCAGAATAAAAAAAAAATTCAACGTTTGCCAAGCACTGGCTAGGTGCTCTTAGAATGTTCTAGATGTTTTCTATAACTTTATCCTCACGCCAGTCATCTGAGGTGGTATTAGGAGAATGAAGCTGGGGCACAGAGAAATTTTAGTGACGTGTGGATAGCAAACCTAGCATTTGAAGTCAGACAGTTTAATCCCAGGGAGAAGTCAATGGCAACCCACTCCAGTACTCTTGCCTGGAAAATCCCATGGACGGAGGAGCCTGGTGGGCTGCAGTCCATGGGGTCACAAAGAGTCAGACACGACTGAGCAACTTCACTTTCACTTTTCACTTTCATGCATTGGAGAGGGAAATGGCAACCCACCCCAGTGTTCTTGCCTGGAGAATCCCAGGGACGGGGGAGCCTGGTGGGCTGCCGTCTATGGGGTCACACAGAGTTGGACACGACTGAAGGGACTTAGCAGCAGCAGCAGCAGCAGCAGTTTAATCCCAGAGTACACACACACACACACACACACACACACACACTCTCTCTCTTAAACACTGCTGCACTGCCTTACTAAAGAATGTGTTGATGGGGTGGGGGGTAGGGAAGAGAGTACAAGAGGGACCCAAATCCCCACTATCATTCCACAAGCATGTCATGACAGTTGAGAAAAGTGAAAGTTTAGTCGCTCAGTCATGTCCGACTTTTTGCGACCCCATGGATTATAGACTACCAGGCTCCTCCATCCATGGGATTTTCCAGGCAACAGTACTGGAGTGGGTTGCCATTTCCTTCTCCAGAGGATCTTCCTGACCCAGGGATCGAACCCTGGTCTCCCACACTGTAGGCAGACACTTTACCATCTGAGCCACCAGGGAAGTCCCGTTAAGAAACATCTGCCAAGAGCCAGGTGTCCCACTTTCTTTGGCAACTGAGTTTCCGCTAAATGAGAGACAGAGCTGGCTAGAAATCAGATCTAACGGCTGTGGCTGGAGGCTCTGGCTTGTCACTGGAGACGCAGGTGACCTCCGCCAGTGTGTGGATGCAGATGACTACATCCTCAACAGGGTCATGCAGGTTCCTCCCACCCGAGCCTCTCTCTGGGTGGATCACCCACGATGCTATGAGAACTGCCAACAGCACACGTGGCACCCAGGGTGGCTGCAAGTTCCACAAGGCTCTGGGCCAGGAGTCAGTGGATCCTGGGCCCATGCTCTGAGGACCAATGGTTGGTAGAAATGTAGTTCTGTGATTTTTCTGAGAGGAGGCAGAGGATGTTCAGAACACAGGAAGACCTGAGCTGGGTGTACCAGAGGCCCTAGTGCCCACCCATATCCTCCTCAATTACTGCATCACATTCGCCATCATCCATACCCCTTTCCCCAGGGCTTTTTCTGCCCTCAGGCCCTATTTCACCCACCTCTATAATAGGCCCAGAAGGCTGGGGGATGAACAGCCCCTGGAAGTAGTCCTCAACTGATGGGGAGCTAGTGGGGTGCTTCCTCACCCGTCAGTGGGGACAGTTGTGAGACGTATGCTCTGCTGCACTGGCTCCCCGACATTACCAGCCACAGCTGCTGTTGCCCCAAGTGATCACTTGCTTGATAACACACCCTGTCTTCACTTCCTCCCTTCTCTTCCCTGCCTCACTTCCTCACACCCCTTCCTGGGCTCCCGCACCTCCCGAATAAACAACTTGCTGTCAATGTTTCACGGCCTGCTTCTCGGAGACACAAACTAAGACACTGGAAAGGACTCTTGGTAGTGAATTACATCCTGACATTCTTCCCAATCTCTAGATTCTGGGAGGGAGGCCTGTTCTCATAGTCTCCAAAGATGGGTAGGTCAGAGAAGGAAGCTCAGCTTAGAGAAGCCTGTGCTGTGCACTCAGTCACTTTAGTCGTGTCTGAAGCTTTGTGACGCCATGGACCATAGCCTGCCGGGCTGCTTTGTCTGTGGGATTCTCCAGACAAGAACACTGGAATGGGTTGCCATTCCCTTCTCCAGGGGATCTTCCCAACTCAGGGATGGAACCTGGGTCTCCTGCATTGCAGGCAGATGCTTTACCATATGAGGCAGCAGGGAAGCCCTAGAGAAGCCAAGTGCGGGGCTGTCGCAATCTGACTGAAGGCGGGCCTAAGACTCTGCATTTCTACACACCTCCATGACCTCCTAGGTGGTTCCCTTGGGCTTGAGTTACTACAGACTAGGTTTCTGCCTTAGAAAATGGAGGCGCCCGTGAACCTGTCTCTTTTGTATGTAGGTTCCTATTCTTGATACTCTGGTCTTCTTTTGCCACGTCCAAATGGAAATTACTTTTCTGCTCCAGTTAGCAACAGTTTCTGCTTTCCAGGTGAATAAACATTATTCTCCACAGGGGGAAAGGAGGCATCCAAGTCGATTCCCACAGTTGTGCTGGCAGCCCCCACGCTCTCTTAGCTGGCCAGCCCCCTGCCCTTTGGTTTCATAAAGGCCCAAATCTGTCAACAGCAGGAGTCCCACCACCATTCTCACCTCTGCGAGACCCAGGTTCTCATGAAGAAACGCAGAAAAGGTCAAACATATAGCATTTCTTTAGGGCAAGGCTTTCTAGCCTCTTTCACATCATGGCACTCAAGGATGATTTTTACTATTTGTTTGATACGCTGGGGCAAATGTACGTGGATGCTCTTGGCCAGGGGCAACTGACAAGAGGATTTTCTGTGCCTCGAGCCCCAGACAGCCTTCCTGGGAGAGCTGTGAGGATCAGTAATGTCCCTGCATATCTGTAACCCACTTGTGACATGACAATTGTATTAATAGGGCATTAACAACTATTAGGGCTTCCCAGGTGGCTCCGAGGTAAAGAATCTGCCTGCAGTGCAGGAGACTCGAGTTTGATCCTTGGGTTGGGAAGATCCCCTGGACGAAGAAATGGCAATCCACTCTGGTGTTCTTGCCTGGAGCATCCCATGAACAGAAGACCTTGGGAAGATCAGTCCATAGGGTCACAAAGAGTTGGCCATGACTGAAGCGACTTAGCACACACACACAACTATTAACCATAGAAAGTCATGGTGTGGGGCCCAAGCGCAAGTGGTTCTTCTCAGAGGCTCTGGATTCCTGCTACATCTCAGTTCTGCTATTTCCTAAGGTCTTTTTAAGAATAACTCCCTTTTCTTAAAAATAGCTTGATTGAGGGATAATTTACATAGCATAAATTCACTCATTTTCTGTAAACAATTCAACCAATTTTAGTGTGTTTACAGAGCCGGTGCAACCAACACCACAGTCTAATTACAGAATGTTTCTATCACCCTCCCCCCAAAGAACTCCATTTGAACCCACTCCTGCTGAGGTATTTCAGTCACTAGCAAATTAGCATCCTTAGCTGCCTCCCTGGCCCAGGGCTTTCTGGAAGTACACAGGGGATGTCTCCCAGGTGTGTATGAACATGTCTGCTCCTTTCCACCTCTGAAACCTCTGTTGTGTGTTACCACCAATAGGTGAGGTCCTTGAAGCACCAAGGTTAGGCTGTGGTCTGTAGCAAAGCTGAGGCAGGTCTTTATCATTTTAAGGGGTTCCAAAGCTACATCACTCATTAGCTCTTTATTTAGCACCCTGGTTCCTACTGTGAATCTAGTTTTGAGACTCCCCCTCACCTCTTTCCCTGGAGAAGGAAAAGGCAACCCACTCTAGTATTCTTGCCTGGAAAATCCCATGGTCAGAGGAGGCTGGCAGGCTACAGTCCATAGTGTCACAAAGAGTCAGACATGACTTAGCGACTAAACAGCAACAACAGCTCACCTCTTCGCCAGCCGCACTTGGGTGTATTTGACGTCCAGTGTAAGCACAAAGAAGGACCCTGGTTTCTCCTATCTTTCTACCATCCAGAACTGACTATTATGCATATTTGTTATGTTGTCTTGATCTTTTAAAATTTTTCTAAAGAAATAAAACATTATAGATAGATACAGTCCCATTCTCTTTCCTACTTCTCAATGAAAGTCGTGGATCTATCACATATGGTTTCAGTGTATTTTTGCACCTAGAATGTAGGCTCTCAGACCTCCATTCAGATCTTCCAGGATTTTTTTCCACCAGTGCTATTGCCTTTTCCAAGTTTCTATTGGGCTTTTGAGTCTAAAAGCCCACAGTGAAGACTCTTTGGAGATTCCCCATGAGTTTCTGGAGCCACTTTGCCTGCAGTCACGGAAAGTCAGAAGTTCCTGGGCATTTATTTGCCCCCAGGGGGCCCTTCACCAATGACTGACTCATGTGAGGGAATGAAAGGCTAGAGTTCTCCTCTGGGCCAGCTGAAGCTGCAGGAACCTGACCTGAAAACACCCATGCTTCTTTTCTTTATCCTGCGCCCCTTTTCCCTCCCTGGCTTCTGGTTGCGGGAAGGTTGTTGTTCAGTCGCTAAATCATGTCTGACTGTTGGTGACCCCATGGACTGCAGCATGCCAGGTTTCCCTGTCCTTTACCATCTCCCGGAGATTGCTCAGATTCATGTCCATTGAGTCAGCGATGCTAGGTACTTCTTCCATATATCACTACCACACTGTGAGAGCACAACAACTTAAGCCTGGTTCACATGTGTGCGCCTCTTTCTGCAAGGAAGAGACATTCTTTCAAAGGTATAATGCTGCTGCTGCTGCTGCTGCTGTTAAGTCACTTCAGTCGTGTCCAACTCTGTACGACCCCATGGACAGCAGCCCACCATGCTCCTCTGTCCACAGGATTCTCTAGGCAAGAATACTGGAGTGGGTTACCATTTCCTTCTCCATCAAAGGTATATACTTAATGCAATTTGGGGCTCCTGGAACCACGGACAGTTTCCATCTTACCAGGTGCTCTTCAAAGTGCTTGTGCTCACACGTTCCACCAGCCTTGACTGACATTCCCTATTTCCCTACATTCTTGAAAATCTGTGACATTGTAAGACCTGTAGTTTTGCCACTCTAGTGGCTAAGAAATGGCACCCTGTTACATGACTTTGACACCTTGACATATGCTTGTTGTCCTTTTGGTTTTCCTATTCTGTGAATAACCTGTTTGTACTATTTGCCCTTTATTCTGTTGGACTGTTTTCCTTTTTTCTACTTGGTTTGCAGCAATTCTAGTATATTCTAGGTGGCTTGGTCTGTTATAAAAATCGAAAGCCACACTTTGTTTCAAAATAGAAATACCATTTATAAACAACACGTTTTTCTAAATTTTAAATAATGCAAAAGAAAAAATAGAAAGTAAAAGTTGTTTCTAATAATCTCCACTATGGCTTCAAGCTTCAACACCACCCAATGATGATAAAAATAACCATGGTTAATAGATAGGCATATATCCTTCCAGAAAGTATAATGCATATATAAATATATGAAAATAGATTTACTTGAATTAATTCACTAAATATTTTTAAGTATCTGTCATGAGTCAAGTATAAATGATAGAAAAATATACATATCATTAAAAATATACAGAATATATATAAAAAAACTTTCCCTAACTAGTTTTTATCAACACCCAGTTTATGGCAGGTATCTTTTTGTTAAAACATATAAATCCCCCTGATTCAGCATAATATTCCACTGGAAAGGTCCATCATATTTTATTAAACCAATCTTCCACCAACAGACCTTTTGGCTATTTCCACTTTTTATATTTTATAAAGACTCCTTCAGTGAACATCCTTGGACATCTTTTATACAGTTGCCTGATTCTTTCCTTAGGATAAATTTCTACAAGTTGAATCTCTGGATTAAGAAGTGCCCATTTAAAATTTTGGTAAGTATTGACAGATTACCCTCCAGAAATCTTGTGCCAATTTACACTCACCAACAGTATAAAAGGATGTCCATTTACTCACATTATCAGGGTATTCTTTAAAATAAAACCCTTGATAACAATTTTCAGAATCCAACTATAGTCCACATAATTTTCCCTTCTATACAGATTGAAAAAAATATAGACAAGAGCAAATTTGATGTATTTTAACAACTCTAGCTTAGCAAGATAATTTAGTCCTTTTATTAATTCACTAAGTCATCTCTATAGAGCTATTTATTACAAAGTGAAATATGTTTGAAGGAAGAGGTCTGATCAAAGAACCACTCAAAGGCATTTAAGTTTCAAATATCCAAAGGACTTCTTCCTCAACTATCTCACCACTGGTGTATTCCCAACATGAAGACCCCTGTCACTCATACCAAGGCTTCTTGGCCCACCTGTTGTTCTTTTAGCTACATCCATTTCTATGGCATATAGAAACACAACACTTTCCTTGATGGGATCTCTTAAATGTGCATTCTGAGTTTCACTTGTTACTGAAATCTGGAGCTAGACAGGGAAAAAAAACCCCATGGGTGAAGAGAGAATGAACTTCTGGATTTTCACACCACAATTCAGGAGTCAGTTAGCATCTCCAAACCAAAGCATTGGCCCATAGTCACCCAACCTCTTGAGTTGAGTTCTAGAGAGACTCTGCTTAACCAGCAGTCAGAAAAAGTTTGGAAAAGAAATTAACAATGTAGGAAGGTGAGGGTGCTTATTTCATAATGTGGCAACAAATTCTAACCCAAAAAACCTTCTGTGGTTGTGATCTTTGTTTTAGAGCCCTCTTTTCCAGAGACTCAGAAGGTAGTAGCCACATGGAAGATTATTGTTTGCCTCTCTGTGTGGTCCTCCCATTAGACTTCCAGGTCTACTTGACTGAAGATGCAACAGGAATCACAGATTAAAGATGGATAAGAATATAGCTCTGATCAGAAAGTAGAGTAGAGAAATGCCCAGGTAGTACTGATATTCAAAGAGATCCTTGTTTATTTTGGTATAAGTATATATGCTTAATTCCTAGGTGTTTGAGAAGAAACAGTCCAATTCATTGCAGGAAACAGAAACATGTGCAGGTTTTATTCAAAAGAAGGAATTGAATACAGGGAATTCAGAGCTTATGATATCATTGGAAGGCCTGAAGGAGTAATTACTAAGCTTTGCTGTTGTTCTTTAGTCACAAAGTCACGTCTGACTCTTTGAGACCCTGTGGACTGTAACCCAGCAGACTCCATTGTCCATAGGATTTCTCAGGCAAGAATACTGGAGTGGGTAGCCATTCCCTTCTCTGGGGATCTTCCCAACCTAGTGATCGAACCTGAGTCTCCTGCACTGTAGGTGGATTCTTTACCGACTGAGCCATCAGGGAAGCCCTTGATTTCCAAGCCTCATCCCCGTAAATGTTTGCTGGAACAACACAGTACTGACCTACTAGAGTAGCAGTGTCTCTGAGTTCACCACTGAAATACTGAGTTCAAGAACAGAGCATTACTGCTGTGACCCAGGGATTGGAAAACCAGAATCAAGAAAGAACCAATGCCCCCTGAACCCAGTGGACATCCTAATGGGTGCAAGGTTCGATTCCTGGGTGGGGAAGATCCCCTGGAGAAGGGATAGGCTACCCACTCCAGTATTCTTGGGCTTCCCTGGTGGCTCGGCTGGTAAAGAATCTGCCTGCACTGCGGGAGACCTGGGCTGAGAGGATTCCCTGGAGAGGGAACACCTGCCAAATTCAGACTGAAATTGAAGAAAGTGGATAAAACCACTAGGCCATTCAGGTATGACCTAAATCAAATCCCTTATGACTATACAGTGGAAGTGAGAAACAGATTTAAGGGACTAGATCTGATAGACAGAGTACCTAATGAACTATGGACAGAGGTTCGTGACATTGTACAGGCGACAGGAATGAAGACCATCCCCAAGAAAAAGAAATGCAAAAAAGCAAAATGGCTGTCTGTGGAGGCCTTACAAATAGGTGTGAAAAGAAGGGAAATGAAAAGCAAAGGAGAAAAGGAAAGATATTCCCATTTGAATGCAGAGTTTCAAAGAATAGCAAGGAGAGATAAGAAAGCCTTCCTTAGCGAACAATGCAAAGAAATAGGGGAAAATAATAGAATGGGAAAGACTAGAGATCTCTTCAAGAAAATTAGAGATACCAAGGAAACATTTCATGCAAAGATGGGCTCAATAAAGGACAGAAATGGTGGGGAGCTAACAGAAGCAGAAGATATTAAGAAGAGGTGGCAAGAGTACACAGAAGAACTATACAAAAAGATCTTCACAACCCAGATAATCATGATGGTGTGATCACTCACCTAGAGCCAGACATCCTGGAATGTGAAGTCAAGTGGGCCTTAGGAAGCATACTACGAACAAAGCTAGTGGAGGTGATGGAATTCCAGTTGAGCTATTTCAAATATTGAAAGATGATGCTGTGAAAGTGCTGCACTCAATATGCCAGCAAATCTGGAAAACTCAGCAGTGACCACAGGACTGGAAAAGTTCAGTTTTCATTCCAATCCCAAAGAAAGGCAATGCCAAAGAAAGTTCAAACTACCGCACAATTGCACTCATCTCACACACTAGTAAAGTGATGCTCAAAATTCTCCAAGCCAGGCTTCAGCAATACGTGAACCGTGAACTTCCACATGTTCACGCTGGTTTTAGAAAAGGCAGAGGAACCAGAGGTCAAATTGCCAATATCCACTGGATCATCGAAAAAGCAAGAGAGTTCCAAAAAAACATCTACTTATGCTTTATTGACTATGCCAAAACCTTTGACTGTGTGGATTACAATAAACTGTGGAAGATTCTGAAAGTGATGGGAATACCAGACCACCTGACCTGCCTCTTGAGAAACCTGTATGCAGGTCAGGAAGCAACAGTTAGAACTGGACATGAAACAACAGACTGGTTCCAAATAGGAAAAGGAGTACATCAAAGCTGTATATTTTCACCCTGCTTATTTAACTTATATGCAGAGTACATCATGAGAAATGCTGGGCTGCAAGAAGCACAAGCTGGAATCAAGATTGCTGGGAGAAATATCAATAACCTCAGATATGCAGATGATACCACCCTTATGACAGAAAGTGAAGAGGAACTAAAGAGCCTCTTGATGAAAGTGAAAAAGGAGAGTGAAAAAGTTGGCTTAAATCTCAACATTCAGAAAACTAAGATCATGGCATCCGGTCCCGTCACTTCATGGCAAATAGATGGGGAAACAGTGGAAACAGTGGCTGACTTTATTTTTCTGGGCTCCAAATTCACTGCAGATGGTGATTGCAGCCATGAAATTAAAAGACGCTTACTCCTTGGAAGGAAAGTTATGACCAACTTAGACAGCATATTAAAAAGCAGAGACATTACTTTGTCAATAAAGGTCCGTCTAGTCAAGGCTATGGTTTTCCCAGTGGTCATGTATGGATGTGAGTGTTGGACTATAAAGAAAGCTGAGCACTGAAGAATTGATGCTTTTGAACTGTGGTGTTGGAGAAGACTCTTGAGAGTCCCTTGGACTGCAAGGAGATCCAACCAGTCCATCCTAAAGGAGATCAGTCCTGGGTGTTCATTGGAAGGACTGATGCTGAAGCTGAAACTCCAATACTTTGGCCACCTGATGCAAAGGGCTGACTCATTTGAAAAGACTCTGATGCTGGGAAAGATTGAGGGCAGGAGGAGAAGGGGACAACAGAGGATGAGATGGTTGGATGGCATCACCGACTCAATGGACATGAGTTTGAGTAACCTCTGGGAGTTGGTGATGGACAGGGAGGCCTGGTGTGCTGCAGTCCATGGAGTCGCAAAGAGTCAGATATGACTGAGCGACTGAACTTAATGTATGCTTGAGAAAAACATGTAAATTCTACTGTTGTTGGGTAAAATGTTCTATAAATGACAATTAGATTCTGTGGCTAATAGTGCTTTTCAGTTTCTCTACATCTTTTCTGATTTTCTATGTAGTTTTATCAATTACTGAGAGGGGTCTTAAGATCCTAACATATAACTGTAGATTTATCTATTTCTCCTTTAAATTCTATTAATTTTTGTTTCATGCATTTTGTAGCATCAATATTTGGCAATATACATTTAGAATTGTTATATCTTCTTGGGGTTGGTCTTTTTATCATTATGCATATCTATATTTGTTCCTGGTAATTTTCTTTGCTCTGAAGTCTACTTCATCTGATATTAGTATAGTATACTACCATTATTAGTACTACTACTACTATTAGTATTAATATAACCAGCTTTATTTTGATTAGCATCTGCATGGTATATCTTTTCCCATTCACTTATTAACCTACCTATATCATATTTGAAATGAATTTCCTATAGACAGCATCTAGTTGAGTCATTTGTATCCATTCTGTCACTCACTATCTTTTACTTGGTGTATTTATACTATTTAAATTTAACACAATTACTGATATGTCAGAACTTATTTCTGACATTTTATTGTTTTCTGTTTATTTGGCTTTTGTTCCTTTATTTTTCTTTTCCTGCCTTCTTGTGATGTGAAGTGAAAGTCGTTCAGTCATGTCCGACTCTTTGCAACCCCAGTACAGTCCATGGAATTCTCCAGGCCAGAATACTGGAGGAGGTAGCCTTTCCATTCTCCAGGGGATCTTCCCAACCCAGGGATCGAACCCAGGTCTCCCGCATTGCAGGTGGATTCTTTACCAGCTGAGCCACCAGGGAAGCCCTTCCTGTGGGTTATTTCAATGTTTTCCAGCATTGTATTTTGCTTTATTTGTGTCTATTTCTTTGTATAGCTTTTTTAAGTGATTGCTAAAGGACTTACAATATAAATATGTAACTTATCACAGTCTATTAGTATGAATATTTTACCACATCAAGTTAAATGTAGGAAGCCTACCCATTTTCTTCATCTCCTTTATAGCTCAGTTGTCTTAAATATTTCTTCTATAGATATAGAGTAAGACAATGCTGTCATTTTGATTCTAACCTTCTAACATGATTTCAAAGACTCAAGCAGAATAGTCTATTATATTTACCCAGCCTGTTATTCTTTCTTTATTTTTATGTTGCCTTCTGTTATCATTTCCTTTCTGCTGAAAAACTTCTTCTAGCAATTCTTTTAAGGCAGTCTTTCGACAACAAATTATCTTAGCTTTTCTTTATCCAAGAATGTCTTTATTTCACCTTTATTCCTGAAGCCTATTTTCTGTAGATATAGAATTTGGGGTTGACAGTTCTTTTCTTTCAGTCCTGGAAAAGTCTGATGCCACTTTCTTGTGATCTCTATAATTTTGGATGAGAAATCTGCCATTATTCAAATTGCTTTTCCCCTGTAGGGAACGTGTCATTTCTCTCTGGCTGCTTTGAAGATTCTTTCTTTGTCTTTAGTTTCCAAAAGGTTTATGTCTTCTGCCAAATTTGGGATGTTTTCAACCATTATTTCTTTCAGTATATCTTTAAAATCCCACATTTTTTCTTCTCTCCTTCTGGGTCTCTAATGACATGAACATTAGATATTTTTGTGACTGTGCCAAAGGCCCTTGAGGCTCTATTTTTTTCATTCTAGTTCCTCTATTGTTTAGACTGGGTAATTTTTATTGAATAAGCTGTAAATTCACTGATTCTTCCCTTTTTCATGTCCACTGTGCTATTGAGGCCCTCCAGAGAAATATTTTTTAAAAATTTTTTCAATTATTTTTTCTGCTCTAGAATTTTTTCTAGAACTAAAACACTCAGTTTTTCTTTGTGTCATATTTTTTTCTTTTGTTTCAGAATGTTCATAATTAGTCATTGTAGTATTTTTGTGATGGTTGTGTTCAAGTCCCTGTCAGATAATTCCAGCATCTGTGTCATTTTGGTGTTGGATCCTCTCTTCTCATTCTAGTTGAGGTTTTTTTCCTGCTTCTTGGTTGGTAAGTGATTTTCAGTTGTATTCTAGAAACATCACAGATTATGTTATGAGACTGAGTTCCTATTTACTTTTGGTTATTCATTACTGCCTGGCCATGAGGGTAGTTGGGGTCTGTTCACAAATACAGCCTCTGTACATTTCCACTAGTCAGGAGGAGAAGGGACCCTTCCTCATAACTGCTGAGCCAAGACGGTTTTGAGGCCTCTGCCAAAACACTCCCTGCCTCATCACCAATGGGCTAGGATGGTAGTGAGAGCCCTGCTCACATATAGGCTCTGTTGATGCCTTCCTATCAATAGACAGAGAGTTGCTGTCATATTACCACCAGACTCCGATGGCAGTCAGGGCTCTGCTCACCCAGTCCTGGTATTGGCTGTCACACACAGTTGGGTTGGAGAGGACACATGCTTTTTGTGGTGCTCAGGTAGTGTAAGGCTCATGTGTCAAAAGGCTTTTGTTTTGCAAGGGTTTCCACTCTCTCAGTCCTTTGTGTAGACAAAGAAGATTTATTTTGTTTCATGGTTTTGTTTTGATTTGAGTTTTCTGTGGTTGGTGTTTCTGGCTTATGAGCTTCTATGGTACCCAGGCCAGGAGAGAGTGGAAGCAAAACGATTGTTCTTCAAATTTTAAGGTTCCTAAACAGATCACATTTTTTTCTCTAATTTTCAGTGACTTTTGACATGTGCTCTACAGGTTTTTTTTCCCAGAGATTTTAGGAAAAAAAGGGTAAATTATATTTATTCTATTTTGTCTGGAGTTGCATGCCAGAAGTTCCATTTATTTTAATGAGGAAAATTATGATGTATTCCATCTCAACCTAAGAGGGAGGAGAAATACCCACAGAGAGACAATATATATCAATTAAACAATAAAACAAGTTTCTATAAATAACAACTGGAAAGTAAATAAATCCAATTTGTATATAAAATATCATGTCATGAAGGTTTAGTCTTCTTATCAAAGGAAGAAGAGAAGGTTTAATGGTAGCGGTGGGTGATGGAGGAAGGGTACGTGGGAGTTGTGTTCTGTAAGCTGCTTCCTCTTGTTCTCTACCATTTTCTTCATCAATTTTTCAACTTATTTTATATTCAATTTATCTTACATTCAGAGTGCCTTAAAAATAATGTTATAGTGTAGAAAAAACACCTCTCAGACAAAGTAAAGACGGAGCAAAAGAATGCTTTGGAAGCATGGAAGTAGCACACATGAACCATAGAGAAGAGTTGCAAACGATGCTACATCTTCATCCTTCCTGCCAGGTCTGTATATGAGAGGAAAAACATTTTGGCTTTATCCAAACATGGCGTGCAATACAAATTTGTTCCAGATGATATGCTCAGACTAAAAACTGATGTGTCAGTTAATTTGGTGAATGCATCTTTCCTTGGAATTGCAATATCAAAATATAACTTCTTAGAGTATATTTATTTAGCATGTTTGGGGTGAGAAAATTATTATACCAAAATAAAATAAGTTAAATAGAGGAACAATAAGAAACCGTTGCTCTAAAAGTGATATTACGTGTCTAATTGCTGTTATGACAAAAAGTCATTAATTGAACAGTCATTATGAGAAGTCAATTTATATATTTTAAGCCTGAATCATGCTGAAATAGCTAAAGCTCTTTTAATGAAGCAAGGATATTAGGTACAACCTCGCTGGTATTCCCTGAGGTCATCTAGGGAAGGAAAGAAGA
Organism: Dama dama; assembly: GCF_033118175.1. NCBI lineage: Eukaryota > Metazoa > Chordata > Mammalia > Artiodactyla > Cervidae > Dama > Dama dama. The sequence continues at coordinate 114,288,197 of NC_083714.1, forward strand.
TAGGCTACAGTTTGATGACATTTTTGGAGGAAATTAGTAAATTTGAATATACCTAATGGCTCTCACTTAATTTCATCCCTACCACAACTCTAAGGGTGATATTGTTCCTATGGAGAAGAGGGCCATAAGTAAAGACCATCTCATTAAAGTTTCTGAAAGATTCAGTTACAAACATCCATTTCTCAAACTGTAACAGAGGAAGGAGCACTATGTTGTCCTTTCCTCCCTGACACCTTGGGCCCTGGCATGAGTCTGGTGCTTCCACAACGGACATGACCATGGTGCAGAGCAGTGGTGGGAGATGCTGGTGAAAGGGCAACTGTGGTGCCTGGCATTAATTACCAAAATACTTCATCATTACTTATATCTGCACCTTTTGCCATCAAGAGGCAGAACATACTTCTTTATTTAGAGTTCAGCCATGTTACTGTTTTGTCCAAAAAAGTGAGGCAGAAGTGATGATGTGCCAACTTCAAGTCTCCTTTCTCATCCTTTTGACATTCAGTCAGTTCAGTTGCTCAGTTGTGTCTGACTCTTTGCAACCCCATGGAGTGCAGCACACCAGGCTTCCCTGTCCACTGCCATGAAAAAAAGCATGCCTGGGAGAGCCACTGGCCTCACATGGAGCATAGTTGAGTCATCCCCACTGGAGTCAACTTAGATTAGCCAATATCTAGCCAAGAAGTGTGAGAATCCCAGCCTAGATTGGCCAGTAGTCATCATACCCAAAGCCACATAAACAATAAATAGTATAGTTGACTGTCATGGAGCTGTTTGAGTTAATATGTTATGCAGAAATATTGTGGAAGTAGGTAGCTGAATCAAATCCCTTACAATTATACAGTGTAAGTGAGAAACAGATTCAAGGGATTAGGTCTAATAGACGGAGTGCCTGAAGAACTATGGACAGAGTTTCATGACATTGTACAGAAGACAGGGATCAAGACCATCCCCAAGAAAAAGAAATGCAAGAAAGCAAAATAGCTGTCTGAGGAGGCATTACAAATAACTGAGAAAAGAAGAGAAGTGAAAAGAAAAGGAGAAAAGGAAAGATATTCCCATTTGAATGCAGAGTTTCAAAGAATAGCAAGGAGAGGTAAGAAAGTCCTCCTCAGTGATCAGTGCAAAGAAATAGAGGAAAACAATAGAATAGGAAAGACTAGAGATCTCTTCAGGAAAATTAGAGATACCAAGGGAATATTTTTAGACAAACATGGGCTCAATAAAGGACAGAAATGCTATGGACCTAACAGAAGCAGAAGATATTACTAAGAGGTGGCAAGAATACACAGAAGAACTACACAAAAAAGATCTTCATGACCCATATAATCACAATGGTATGATCACTCACCTAGAGCCAGACATCCTGGAATGTGAAGTCAAGTGGGCCTCAGGAAGCATCACTATGAACAAAGCTAGTGGAAGTGATGGAATTCCAGTTGAGCTATTTCACATCCTAAAAGACAGTGCTGTGAAAGTGTTGTACTTAATATGCCAGCAAATCTGGAAAACTCAGCAGTGGCCACAGGACTGGAAAAGGTCAGTTTTCATTCCAATCCCAAAGAAAGGCAATGCCAAAGAATGCTCAAACTACCACACAATTGCATTCATCTCACACGCTAGCAAGGTAATGCTCAAAATTCTCCAAGCCAGGCTTCAACAATACATGAACTATAAACTTCCAGATGTTCACGCTGGATTTAGAAAAGGTAGAGGAACCAGAGATCAAATTGCCAACATCTGCTGGATCATCGAAAAAGCAAGAGAGTTCCAAAAAAATGTCTACTTATGCTTTATTGACTATGCCAAAACCTTTGTGTGGATTACAATAAACTGTGGAAAATTCTGAAAGAGATGGGAATACCAGACCACCTGACCTGCCTCTTGAGAAACCTGATGCAGGTCAGGAAGCAACAGTTAGAACTGGACATGAAACAACAGACTGGTTCCAAAGAGGGAAAGGAGTATGTCAAGGCTGTATATTGTCACCCTGCTTATTTAACTTATATGCAGAGTACATCCTGAGAAACGCTGGGCTGGATGAAGCACAAGCTGAAGTCAAGATTGCTAGGACAAATATCTATAACCTCAGATATGCAGATGACACCACTCTTATGGCAGAAAGCGAAGAAGAAGTAAGGAGCTTCTTGATGAAAGTGAAAAAGGAGAGTAAAAAAGTTGGCTTAAATCTCAACATTCAGAAAACTAAGATCATGGCATCCGGTCCCATCACTTCATGGCAAAGAGATGGGGAAACAATGGAAACAGTGACAGACTTTATTTTTGGGGGCTCCAAAATCACTGCAGATGGTGACTGCAGCCATGAAATTAAAAGACACTTACTCCTTGGAAGAAAAGTTATGACCAACTTAGACAGCATATTAAAAAGCAGAGCCATTACTTTGCCAGCAAAGGTCCATCTAGTCAAAGCTATGATTTTTTCCAGTAGTCAAGTATGGATGTGAGAGTTGGACCATAAAGACAGCTGAGTGCCGAAGAATTGATGCTTTTGAACTGTGGTGTTGGAGAAGACTCTTGAGGGTCCCTTGGATTGCAAGGAGATCCAACCAGTCCATCCTAAAGGAAATCAGTCCTGAATATTCATTGGAAGAACTGATGCTGAAGCTGAAACTCCAATACTTTGACCACCTGATGCGAAGAAGTGACTCATTTGAAAACACCCTGATGCTGGGAAAGATTGAGGGCAGGAGGAGAAGTGGATAACAAAGGATGAGATGGTTGGATGGCATCACCGACTCAATGGACATGAGTTTGAGTAAACTCCGGGAGTCGGTGATGGACAGGGAGGCCTGGCGTGCTATGGTCCATGGGGTCACAAAGAGTCGATCACGACTGAGTGACTGAACTGAACTGAACTGAGGTAGCGATGCAGTAATAAGACTCCTTTATCAGCACATAAAGAAGACATCCTGAAGGAGCACTTACAGAGGAGCCCTCTATGAGTGATAGGATAAGAGCTAGTGGATTTTGGTTCATTACCATGAAGGTGATTCCCACTAGTATACCCACTATGCTATGAGTATTGAAGATATTCTGTCTATAGGGGTTGATAAAGAGTTTCAAAAGCCTCTAGCAGGTTATAAATATATAAGTCAGACAGAGAAGGAGAAAGAGAAATACTGTATGATATCACTTATATGCAAAATCTAAAAGGAAATGATACAAACGAACTTACTTATAAAACAGAAACAGGCTCACAGATTTAGAGAAGGAATTTATGGTTATTGGGGGAAGGGTGGAGGGAAGGGATAGTCAGGGAGTTTGGGATTGACATGTATACACTTCTGAATTTTAAATAGATAACTGGGACTTCCTTGGTGGTCCAGTGGTAAAGAATCCACCTGCCAATGCAGGGTACACGGGTTCAATCTCCAGTCTGGGAAGATCCCACATGCCACAGGACAACTAAGCCCAAGAAGAAAATCCACTGCAATGAGAAACCTACACACCACAACTAGAGAAAGCCCATGCACAGCAATGAAGACTCAGCACAGCCAAAAATAAATTAAAAAATAAAAGTTAATAAATAACTAAATCATAGAAATAAAATAAATAAGCACAAGGACCTACTGTATCGCATAGGGAACTCTGCTCAATATTATGTAGCAACCGAAATGGGAAAAGAATCTGATACACAGATACATATACATGTATAACTGAATCACTTTCCTGTACACCTAAAACTGTCACAACATTGCTAATCAACTATACTCCAATATAAAATGAAAAGTCAAAAAAAAAAAAAAGAGCAAACTCCCCTCCCTAAAAAAAAAAGTAAATAAAATAGGAAAGGGAAGAAAGCCTATGCCAGTGTAACCCAGGATCTTCTTTAAAACCAAAATCCAACAAGAAAAGATGAAGGGGCTCTGTGTGTGTATCTCAAACATGCCAGGCCCTGCTGAGATGAGCCTCTCATCAGTCCTTGGTACCTTATTCCAGGAGCAGGAGGGTCACACATAGTTCTACAGGATGCTCATTTATGTGTGTATGGTATGCCACAAAGGAAGAGAAGGGGGCTAACTCAGAGATCCATGACCATCAGAGATGGGACCATGTCTGGACAGCCAGTGAGCATGCGGGCTGAGACAGCCGGACCTGCAAAATGAGGCCTCCGTGATGAAAATAAATAATCTTCATGCTCCTTCAGCAGAGGCACTGCTCAGCAGGCCACCTGAACAGCTGTGAGTTGCTTGCAACCAGGAAGCGTTAACAGCATCCTTGTGATTCCCTTATTAGAGTAAGTATTCTCTAACAGACCACGGAAAGAAGATAGAAATTCCCCCCCTCCAACCTCCATCCTCTTCTATTGTCTATAAATTCTCTTTCTTAAGCCTGTTCACTTCTTCCCTCTCTCCCTTCTCCTCCAAAGGCCCACACCAATGTCTACAACTGGTTTATCAGGATCAACACATTAATTTCTAAAAGTTCAATCTTGAAGCACAACGTACCTGTGGTTAAATCGACCAAGGGTTAGACCCTCCTAGCTAGGGCAACTAGTGGTATAGAGTGCTGACTGTGAAAAAGGGTGATTTCTGTTCTCTGAAGCACAGCACTGCACTCTGGAACTAGCAACCCGTAATTAACTGTCATGTTGCCCTCTACCAAACTGCAGTAGGAGGAAAAAAATCTCTGGAGATAGCAGTGGTGGAACAGAAAGAACACCGGGTTCTGTCTCTGATGATCAGAATGTGAATCCTGGTCTTATGAGGGGTGGAACATTAGCCTCTGGTTCCTCAAAGTGTGGTCCATGGACCACAGCAGCATGGACATCTCATGAAGAATCTCAGGACTCATCTGTATTCCAATCTGCATTTTAACAAGATCCCCAGGTGAAACTGAGAAACACAGACTTAGGCAGATCATTGGGTCTTACTTTCCACTTATGAGTTAATACATGGTGAGAACTTAAAACACTGTCTAGGATAGAGCAAGTACTATCTAGCCAATGTTACTCGCTCAGTTGTATCTGACTCTTTGCAATCCTATAGACTGTAACCTGCCAGTCTCCTCTGTCCATGGAGATTCTCCAGGCAAGAATACTGGAGGGGGTTGCCATTTCCTTCTCCAGGGAATTTTCCTGACCCAGGGATCAAACCCGGGTCTCCTGCACTGCAGGTAGATTCTTTACCATCTGAGCCACCAGGAGAGCCTAAGTGCTGTCTAAATGGTGCTAACACCACATTAATAATTAGTATGTTGCACTTTTAAAACTTAATGTTTTAGATTAACATAAAGGAAAACTGATTTGGGGGAAGGACATCCATTTCTATGAATATTAACACATATATTGATTCATGTAACCACCACCAATATCAGGATATAGAACAGTTCCATTACCCCAAGAAACTCTTTCACAAAAATCTCTTTGTAGCTGCTCCCTGCCCCTGCTTCTAACCCCCAGCAACCACTGATCTGTTCTCTGTCACTACAGTTTCCTCTTTTAGAGTGCATGCACGTGTGCTAAGTTGCTTCGGTACTGTCCAACTCTTTGTGACCCTATGGACCATAGCCCGCCAGGCTCCTCTGTCCATGGGATTCTCCAGGTAAGAATACTGGAGTGGGTTGCCATACCCTCCTCCAGGGGATCTTCCCAACCCAGAGATCAAACCCACATCTCTTACATCTCCCGCATTGGCAGGTGAGTCCTTTACCAGTAGCGTCACCTGGGAAGCCCCCTCTTTTAAGAGAATGTCATACGAATGAGATTGTGTAATAGGTTATTTTTTGAGACTGGATTCTTTCACTGACCCTCTGAGAGTTATACAAGTTGTGTTTATGGGCAGTTTACTCCTTTTTATTGCTGAATAATATTCCCTTGTATGGATGTAGTATAGTTTGTCCATTCACCTGGGTTTTTTCAGCTCACTTGACCTCTTTGTTTGAAACCATTTGGGCTTCTCTCTACTTGTGGCCTGTGGGCTCCACAACACATGGGCTCTGTAGTTGTGGCATGCAAGCTTAGTTTCCCCATGGTATGTCAGACTTTAGTTCCCTGACCAGGAGTCCAACCTGTGTCCCCTGCATTGGAAGGCAGATTCCTAACCACTGGACCACCACAGAAGTCCCTAAGTGCTGTAACTTCTGACATTGGTAATCTGGATTCTTTTTTCCTTGTTTGTCAATATTGGTAGACATTTACCAATTTTATAACTCTTTTCTAAAAAGAACATTTGGTTTCATTGATTTTCTCTATTTTTGTGTTCCCAATCTCATTATTTTATCTTATCTTAATTTTTTTCTGTCCAAATTGCAATTATTTTAGATCAGTTTTTCTGGCAATGCATTCTCTGACTTTTTCTTCATCTTTAGTTCACCTCCACTTCTGAAGAACACTTTCACTGGATATAGAATTCTAGGTTAACGGTTCTTTTTTTCTCAGCACTTCAAAAATATCATGTCACTTTCTTCTGGCCTCCATGATTTCTGAGGAGAAATTCATAGTCATTAAAACAATTGTTCTCTTATAAATAAAGCATTGTCTTGATGATGTGTCTGGTTATGGATTTTTTAGTTTATCTTATTTGGAATGTGCTTATCTTTTTGAATCTAAAGATTTACCTATTTTACCCAACTGAAGAAATTTTCAACCATTATTTTTCAATTTTTTTTCAACATAGAACTCTTTCTTCTCTTCTTCTGACACTCTGATGACACAAATATTAGGCCTTTTGGTATCACCAATTCAATGGACATGAGTTTGAGCAAACTCTAGGAGATAGTAAAGGATAAGGAAGCCTGGCATGCTGTAGTCCATGGGGTTGCAAAGAGTCACACATGACTTAGTGACTGAACAACAACTGTTCCTGAGGCTCCTGTGGCTCTGTTTATTTTTATTCTATCTTCTTTCCCTATTATTCAAATTGGTTGATTTCGGTTGTTCATTTCCTCCATCATTTCCATTCTATTATTGAGCCTATCCAGTGAGGGGTTTTTGTTTTGTTTTTACTCTGAGTTACTATATTTTCTGTTCTACAATTTCTACTAGTTTTTCTATATATCTTCTATTTGGTTTTGTTGTTTAGTCTTTCTATTTTTTCATTTATTTCAACAGTGTTCATCCTTATTTATCAGAATACTTTTATACTAGCTGTTTTAAAATCTTAGTTTGACAATTCTAGCATCTGTGTCATCTTACCATTAAATCCTGGTTCTTTGTATATTGAGTAATTTTGCATTGTATTCTAGATGTTTTGAATATTACTTTATTAGATTCTGGGTCTTTAAATCTTGTGAAGAATGTTGCTATTTTTTTTTGTTTTAGCAGGCAATCAACCTGGTTGCATTCAGGCTGCAAATTCTCACCAGCCTTCTGTGATTTGTAGTCTTAACGTCAGTTCTATTTTCAAAGCCTTTGCAATACAATTTGGATCTGTCTCATGTTAGCACAACCCAGTGGCCAGTGTTTGACCTTTACATTGTTCTATCTCTTTGTTCAGTTTTCAAAATCTTTGGTATGGTGTTTAGGATCAAATCCATGCACGCAAAAACTTGGAACGATTCAAGGAATTCATAAACAACTTTACAGGGTCACTTTCTCCAGCTCCTCCTTTTCTGTGATCTGCCCAGTTTTTTTTCCCACTTCCCTAGGGCTCCCTTTTTAGTCAGATAACCACAATGCATCTGAAGCACACTAGTGGGGATGCTCTGACATAGAATACCTCATTACAGGGCAGTTCTTCCAGCATAACATTTACCAAGTACCTACCATGTGCTATGTTCTAGTCTAAACACTTTACATGTATTATCTCATTTAACTCTCACAAAAACCCCACAAGGAAGGTATTATTATTGCCATTCCCATTTTACAGATCGGGAAACTGAGGCCAGAAAGGTGAAGCAATTTACCCAAGGATGCACAGCTACACATGGTGGGGTAAGTAGTGGGTCAGCATTTGAACCCAATAAATGCTCTTAACCATTATCCAGTTCTGCAGCTATAATGTGACTCCACTGTATGAGCCATTCTTCTCTGCACCCACCCTACTTTTCACACACTTCCATTAAATCAATGATGTATAATAATTATTTAAAATAAATAATAATTTTATGCCACTATCTCCAGAGCAATGATTCTCTCTTTTCAAATTTGAATTATTGTCAAGCACCAAGTGTATTAGTTCCCTAGGGCTGCCATAACAAATTACCACAAACTAGGTGGCTTAAAATAAAAGAAATTTATTCTCTTATAGTTTTTGAGCTCAGAAGTCTGAAATCAAGGTGTCAGCAGGTTTGTATTCCCTCTGGAGGTTCTAGGGGACAATCCTTACTTGTGTCTTCTAGTGTGTGGTGGCTGTCAGCATTCTTTGTGGATATATCACTCCAGCCTCTGCCTCTGACTTCATATGGTTTTCTCTATGTGTCTATGTCTTCTCCTCTTATGTGTCTGTGTGTTTCTGATCTGTGTGTTTCTTACAAGGACACTCATCATTAGATTTGGGGTCTGTCTCAATAATCCAGGAGATCTCATTTTGAGATTCTTAATGTAATTATGTCTGCAGAGACCCTTGTTCCAAATAAGTCACATTCACAGCCTCTGGGACATGGACATATCTTTAACTCACTATACCTAGCGTAGACCATATTATATGCTCTGGAAATACTATATGAGTCAGACTTTTCTCCATTGCAAGTGAAATAAATTCAAATCAGACTAGCTTTAGCAAAAAGGGAATTTACTTGTTCACATAACTGGCAAGTTGGAGGGTACTTCTGACATCAGACATGGTTGCATCCAAGGACTCAATAGTATCTTTCAATCTCTCCATCTTTCAACTTTTCTTCCTTCTGGGTGCCACTTTATTTTCAAGATCTACCATCAAAAAGATGAGAGACCTTCATTCTGCCAGCATCCATTTATCAAATCTCAATGAAGACTGTGATTATTCCTGCTTAACTCACACACCCATCTTTGAATGAATCACTGTAACCAGAGGAATGGAGATATTTGATTGGCCATTCCTTCCATGACCCCTCTGTGGCTGCAGTAAGTGATAGTGGAGGTGGGCAGGCAATAAGGCATTGTGATTAACATCCTACCAGAACCACATGGAATGGAGATGAGTCAGTTCTTCAGAAGAGGAGACCTGGAAGAGGCCAATAATATATGACTGCTATAATTTCTGAGACTGTGGTATTTGGAGGCACAAGTGCATTGCTGATGAATGACTTAATAGGTGTTTCCTGTGCGCATCATTTATGATCCTTTCATATACTTAATTAGCTCAACCCAGCAGACTTGTGGGCTTCTCAGGTGGTAAAGTAGCCACCTGCCAATGTAGGAGTTGCAGGAGATGCAGGAGACCAGGTTCAATCCCTGGGTCAGGAAGATCCCCTGGAGAAGGAAATGGCAATCTACTCCAGTATTCTTGCCTGGACAACCCCATGGACAGAGGAGCCTGGCGGGCTACAGTCCATGGGGTCGCAAAGAGTTGGACGTGACTGAGCGACTAAGCACGGATGCAACAGGTTTTTTTCCTACTCAACTCAGAGGCTTGCATTTTCAGATTTTCTCTCTAAGTATTTGAAATATAGATGCACAGGAAAGGTTTCCTTTCTATTTACAAATTGGGTTTGCAGTGCCTCAGAGACCTTCGACTGCTCCCAAGGTGCTTTGCTGCAAGAAAGAGGGACACTGTCGAGACTCTGGTTTTGTAGGGCAAACAGCTCCAAAAATCTCACCAAGATTCCAGCTCAGGTTTTCTCTGTTTTCCAATACCCCATCCTCTGAACTCCAAGTTTTCAAAATACCCTCACAAGGCATGACCCTGCTGCAGCCTGAAATCAACTCTACATAGACTATCCTGTTCCCTACCCACAGGGGTTGATTACAGTTGGAACCAGAAAATCTTATTATAGTATGGTCTCACCTCCTCTTTGACATCATGTTGAGGACTCTGTGGGTTCAGGGTTCAAGTGCATTCTAATGCACAGGATGCTGGGTATCCAGAAAGACTTCCAGCCTTTTCTCTGAGTATCCCTCACTCAGCTCCCAGTCACCCTCCCAACTCTTCTTTTAAGCCTCCTTACTTCTGTCTGTTGGAATCATCCCAGATCAGCTTATTTTCTGAGAGGACTTTTGTCCAAGATCCCTTCATTGTGTGTTGGGGGGGTGGTTCCCTGTAGTAGTATATTAATTATCTCCTTGTTCTCTCACCCTTTGGCAGACTCACATCCTGTAGTGGATGCGTCTGGCACCCAGTCACATGTTCTAGTTTTCATAGCTCTGATTTCAGCAGTGGCTGGGATGGACAGTGCTCTGTGAGCTTAGGTTCACGGGCCTTACCATGAGTGAGCACCATACCTTTGCTCTCTGCCCCAAGGCACTTAGGAGGCTCAGAACATTGCATGCCCAGTGGAGGATGGGAAGCAGTGAAAGCTCCTGCCTCCCATGTTCTAGGTGAACCTTTTTTGGAGGCATCCCGAATGCTTTCTAGGAGGTCCTGGCAGAACTGGCCCCTGATACTGTACCTTTATATTGGCTTTCTCTCCTTCCTGGCTCACACTTCCTGCTCCCATATTCCCACTCTTTGGAATCACTTCCCAAACAAACCACCTGTTCTCACAGACCTGTTGTAGGCTCTGCTTCACATAACCCAAGTAAGACACAGCCTCGTTTGCCAAGCAAAGAGGGGATGACCCTAGTGGTTGTCCAGCCCTCACGGTTTCTCTCCTCACAGGCCCCAGAAGCAGCAGCACAACAAGTAGCTAGAGTTGTGGATGGTGGAATAGTAAAAGAGGAAGGAGGCAGGGGCAGGAGTCTAAGTGAAGAAGCAGTGTGGGATGATGGGAAGGGTCTGGGCTATGTTCTGTCACTGCTGTTACTGACAGTATCATATAATTGCATCCCAAGGTGCTTGATTTCAAATCCTAGCTGGTAGTGTCTGGAGAAGGCAATGGCACCCCACTCCAGTACTCTTGCCTGGAAAATCCCATGGACGGAGGAGCCTGGTGGGCTGCAGTCCATGGGGTCGCTAAGAGTCGGACACGACTGAGCGACTTCACTTTCACTTTTCACTTTCATGCATTGGAGAAGGAAATGGCAACCCACTCCAGTGTTCTTGCCTGGAGAATCCCAGGGACGGGGGAGCCTGGTGGGCTGCCGTCTATGGGGTCACACAGAGTCAGACACGACTGACGCGACTTAACAGCAGCAGCAGCAGCAGCCAGTGGTGTCAACTAGGCTACCCAGAATTTGTCCTCTCACCTACAACTCTGGGGGCCATATTCTGACCTGGTAGAATACTTTATCCTGTTAGTGATTGACTGAATTCTGTTAATATGCCTCAAACCCAAGCGTCTTGGTCTTCTTGGTGGATGAGGCTACTAGTAGCGACAGAGCTTTTTTTGTGACTTGCTTTTTCTTCCAGTCACCTCCCTTTAAGAATCCAGCACACCTGTCAAAATCATTGGGTTCCTTGGTCCCCCAACCCAGCTGAGATCCCCAGACTTCTTTCCTCTTCTTGGGGGTATCCTGCTGCACAGCAAGTAAGTGGAAGTCCGGGTACCCTGATTGCTCTGTCTTGAGCCCGATGCTCTTTCTTGTTGCCCGTGACTGAACTGATAACAGGAGTCTGACCCAAGTTCTTGTTGCAGGGCCCTCACTGCCTTCTTGCTGTGTTTACACAAGCTGCCCAGTCTGACAATCCTGCATCATCTCTGAAACAAGCCCTAGGAACTTTGGCCCAGCCCAACATTCACAGACGATTTCTGCTCTCTTTCATCTCCCAGGCCCAGAGGACAAACTCTTTTCCTTTGTGTTCTATTTTGACATTATTCTGCCTCTTTGTTCCCATTTTAGGGCAGTGTGAGGAGAGCTCTGTGCATTAGCCTTTGTGGGCTTTAATGAAGCAGGATTTGACAGCATTTCATATCAGGTATCATCTTTTGTCTGCATGGGGAGAAGGGCTGAGAAATGTTCCTTTAACAGGTGCCAGAAGAGAAGGCAGAGAAAGACAAGAAAAAAAAAATCTGATAGCTACTTTTTTCCATTAAAGTCCCGGCCCCTTTCTAAAACATGCTATTCGTCTATATTTCAAATCAGTTGGGAATCCTATCTTTCCACAACAGCATTTCCTTACTTCCTGGAAACATATATCACAGGATGGATAATAAATGTTTATGCTAGCTGTAAAGACGAAAGTAACATTTCATAAAATTTACCATAGACCCCAAGGTGAATTTAATATAGGAGCCTGAGCCACAAATCCCAAAGCAAGTGAATTTGGGCTGAAAGCCCATCCTGCACTGACTTCATTATGCATCATTGATGTTCAGGAAAAAAACTCAACAGCAAAACTTCCTGAGATCCCTGTATGAAGGACTTAAAGTCAGGCTCTCGTGTTAACCATGCACTTGCCTATGTGTCTTTCCAAGGCCTCCTCCGAGCCTTTCCAAGACTGCACTCTGTGTCTCTGAAGGTCAGAACAAGTAGAAACAGCTGGAAATGGCCACATAAAATGAGGTCTCTGTGTGCGTGCTAAGTTGCTTCAGTTGTGTCCGACTCTTTGCAACCCCATGGACTGTAGTCCATCAGGCTCCTCTGTCCATGGGATTCTCCAGGCAAGAATACTGGAGTGGGTTGCCATTTCCTCCTCCAGGGAATCTAGGGATCAAACCCCCATCTCTTAAGTCTACCTGCATTGGCAGGCAGGTTCTTTAGCACTAGCACCACCAATGGACAATTTCAATTATACAAAAAGGACTGTTTCTTCCAGGGATGAAGATGCTCTCGTGAGTCAGCCTTGGGGTATTAACCACTGAAACTAGGGCTGCTGTAGACTATAGCATGCCTTCATAACAGACCATTAAAAATAGAACATTTTTTTCTGTTCAGGACAGTCAAGGCACACTCCAACCCAGAGTTGAGAGCATGCATGATTTGCTTGCCTGTGGAAGCTCCCAGAAGTCCCCGTTTCTTTGCAAATTAGTTTACTTGGGATTGGATTCAAGGACTTTTTTAGAAATTGCAAGAGGAAACTAGAATCAGGAAATACTTTTCCTACACTTACTCTCCTGGTGCTGTTTTATGAATGGCCAGGACAAAAGAATCCCATGAATACTGATGTGAGTATTCATAATTTCCAGGTGACGTGAAACTTCAAATAAATAGCTCCTGAAAAAAATGTCTCTGGCCCAAAGGAACATGAGAGAACTCTGAGCACAGCCCTGCAGTAGGACAGATGTCCTGTGCTGGAAGAGTAAAATCTGAGGAACTAGGGAAATCCATGCCCTGAGAGTCATTCCTCCCCACTCTCCTTTCCTGGACCCAGCAAACACACCTTATCCATTTTCACCACAAGAAATGGTGGAAAAGAGCAACGAGAAATAGCATATATCTGGAGGGAATGAAACCATCGTTCATCCAGTGTGAATGTTTTCTAGGGAGACCAATACACTGAAAATGTCCTCCCTACAGCTTCAAAAGCAGTGGACTAGGCTGAGGCCAGCACAACATTTAAGGAGGTACTTACTCTGAAGGATCAACCCCACTGCCCCCCACCCAGGTGGGCAGTTGCCCTTTCTTCCTGTGAGCTGCTGGTGGCCAACCCAGCCCAGAAGGGGCTCCAAGTGACCCCAGGGAACAGATTGGGGTCATTCCAGGACTATGGCAGCCACAACCCTTACAACTTATCAAAGGACAATTTTTCACCTTCAGTCACACTTGCCCGTGAGGTATGAGAACTGAATGCTGTGTGACGCCAGCCCCTCACTGGACCCACGGGAAGACCCTTTCCCAATCAAGGAAGAAGGGGACTTGTTTTAATCGACTGCATATGGTGATCTTTTGTTTATTCTTTGATGCTGTCAAATTCTAGAAGTGTGCTTTCTCCTCCCAGAGCATTGGAATTGGAAGAGAAAGACAGCGTCAATGGTCCACGTGGGTCCAGTGAAGCAAAAAGCCTACCTAGCTCTCTTGACTGGGGTGGCTGCTTGCTCTTAAGTAAGAAACCAGCAGGCCCAGCCCTGGCAATCCAATAACCATCCAATTAAGAAGCGACACTTGCTGGAGCTCCCTGTGATCCCTCTGCCAGTCCTCCCCCTGCCTCTGAGACTCAGTGAGCCCTGCAGGGCTGCTCAGCCCAGGGCTGCTCGATCAAAATGTAGATTTCACAGTCGTATTTTATTCAGTAAAGTGAGGGAGAATGAAACCCAGCCAGTGGGTCTAAAAAAGAAATCTGGGGGCTTGAGGGCTCAGGCACCGGTACTATTAGTAATGTCCATGGTATGTGTGTGTTGTTCACATCCAAGTTTGAGAACCACTGAGCTGAAGGACACCCCTCTCTCCAGGATCTCCCAGAAAACAGATCCTAGAAGGCATGCTAGAGTGCATATGTGCTCAGTCAAGTCCAACTCTTTGTGACCCCATGGACTATAGCTCACCAGGCTCCTCTGTCCGGAGGATTTCCCAGGCAAGAATACTGGAGTGGGTTGCCATTTCCTCTTCTGGGGGATCTTCCCAAGCCAGGAATTGAACTCATGTCTCTTACATCGCCTGCATTGGCAGGCAGATTCTTTACCAACTTTGCCACTGCTTCCCTGGTGGCTCAAGGGAAGGCATGCTGAGTACCAGTTGAAAATTCAGACTCGCAGACCCCTCCGTGGATGACTTGAATCCATAGGGCAGAAATGGAAATGTCCCCTGGCAGGTGGATATGGAGGCTATGATACTAAAAACAATTCCTCCTGCTCCCCCAGGAGCTGGGAACCATGACCCAAGGAAGAGGCTGTATATGCAGAGGTTGGGTGCACAGGCTCTGTATTTGAATCCCACTTCCTCTTATTAGCTGTGCTACTTTGGGTAAGTTACTAAGCCTCTCTGTGCCTCCCTTACCCCATCTGTAAAAATGGGGATTATGAGGGCACCTAGCTTGTAGAGTTGTCATGAAGATTCAATGAGATGATCCATGTCCAGGGCCTAGAACAGTGCCTGGCATTTAGTAAGAGCTGTCATCCTGGGGAGGCCACTAAGATCCTGCCAGGGTTGTTGCTGGGCCGTTTATGCCAGGGAAAAGCTGCTGACCCCACAGCAGATGAGAAGCCAGGCAGTAGGAGGCAGCCCTGACCCCTGGGAAGAGCTCATCCACACTGCATCCACAGCTCAGCCAGCCTCTGGGGACCAAGGTGGAGAGCGTGCTTTCTCAGCAGGCGCCAAACAGACTACTGCCTAGCAGTGGGACGCCCCCTGTAGGGAGGAGAGCTGGGCACTGTCCTCCCCTCACCCCAGCTCTGACCTCCCTCTCCAGACCTGACATCTCAATCCTTCCTGCTCCCTGAGCTGCTGCCACCACCACCACCATCAGGCTGCCGAACCTCCCCCATTTGGCTGGGAGGACTGCCAGGAAGGATCCGCACAGCGGTGAGCTCCAATAATGCTAAACAATGGATTAATTACACTCCTCGCCTGTTTAGCTGGCGCTCCTGGGGTCGCCTGCACGTGTGGTCACAGCAAATGACAACAGGTGCACATCCTCTGCCCCCAGCCCTGCCCTGGGCCCCCTGCCCCGTGCCCCACTCCCACTCTGCCTCCTGGGCTCCATTCAAATCCTCAGAGCCCTGCCTCCACCCCAGAGTCGGGAAAGGCTTTTGTCTTCTCTCTTGCTTTGCTCCCTTTTAAGGGTTTCCTGCTGGGAGTGCTGCCTGTTTGCACAACCCCTTGGAGCTCTAGACGGAGCGCTCTGGAGGGGGTGAGGTGAGACTTCTTTCCAGGAGGGCAACTGGCATGGGGTGACGGCTGGGCTGGCACTGCTCTGAACCCACCTGGCCAGGCAGGAAAGAGGCGACAGCTGCTTTATGCTCCTCTGAGTGCCAGCTTTCCCGAAAGGAGGTCAGCCTCAGAGACCAAACTGCTAATTAGGTCGCATTCTGCTTCCTGCTGCCACTTTAATTTCCACCCCAGAAAACCTTCAGCTGTGAGTCCAAGACCATCAGCCCCTTTCACCCAAATGCAAATGTCTCCAAGGCCTTTCTGGCTGGCTGTCTGGCCTTCCGCTGGCAGGAGCAGCAGCCACAGAACTCTGCAAAGAACAGGAGCTTCCAAGAGAGAGGGTCGCCTTTGACAAAAACTGGCTTAGAAAATTCAGATTCTACCAGACTTTGGGGTTGCTTTTAAGAAGACAAGCAGCCCAGTAAAGATCGTAGAAGCTGGGTGTTATGAATGAGAGCTGAGCCACCAGGCAGGGACCTTGGGCTTAGTTTTGATTTTGAGACTAACAAGCTGGGCAAGTTGCTTCTGCTTCCCTGGGCCTGTTGTTGCCTCATCTGTGAGATGACTGGGTTGAGTGACCTCTTCTACCTCTGAGGCTCTATGATTCAGATCAAATTTCTATCTTGTTTCAAATGAACAAAGAGCTGATTTTATCTGTGTGTCTTTGCAGCAAACTAGATGCATGTTGTTGTTTAGTTGCTAAGTCGTGTCTGACTCTTTTGCAACCCCAGGGAATGTAGCCCGCCAGGTTCTTCTGTCCATGGGATTTCCCAGGCAAGAATACTGGAGTGGGTTGCCATTTCCTTCTCCAGGGGATCTTCCCAACTCAGGGATTGAACCTAGGTCTCCACATCTCCTGCATTGCAGGTGGATTCTTTACAACTGGGAGAAATATCAACAACCTCAGATATGCAGATGATACCACTCTAATGGCAGAAAGCAAACAGGAACTAAAGAGCCCCTTGATGAGGGTGAAAGAGGAGGCTGAAAAAGCTGGCTGAAAATCCAACATTCAAAAAACTAAGATCATGGCATCCAGTTCCATCACTTCATGGCAAATAGATGGGGAAAAAGTGGAAGCAGTGATGGATTTTATTTTCTTGTGCTCCAAAATCACTGCAGACAGAGACTGCAGCCATGAAATTAAAAGATGCCTCCTCCTTGGAAGAACAGCTATGACATACCTAGACAGCATATCAAAAAGCAGAGACATCACTTTACCAATAAAGGTGCATATAGTCAAAGCTATGGTTTTTCCAGTAGTCATGTACAGATGTGAGAGTTGGACCATGGTGTTCTTTGAACACCAAAGAATTGATGGTTTCAAATAGTGGTGCTGGAGAAGACTCTTGAGAGTCCCTTGGGCAGCAAGGAGATCAAACCAATCAATCCTAAAGGAAATCAACTCTGAATATTCATTGGAAGGACTGATGCTGAAACTGGATCCCCATTACTTTGGCCAGCTGATGTGAAAAGTCGACTCATCTGAAAATACCATGATGTTGGGAAAGATTGAAGGCAAAAGGAGAACGGGGCAACAGTGGTTGGATGGCATCACTGACTCAATGGACATGAGTTTGAACAAACTGTGGGAGATAGTGAAGGAAAGGGAGGCCTGGAGTGCTGCAGTCCATGGGGTCACAAAGAGTTGGACACGACTTAGCGACTAAACAACAACAATCTTTACCACTAAGCTACTGGGGAAGCCCAGCTACATGCATATTTTGCTTCTTTTCTCCTAAACACTGATTAGGTTTCCATGAGCAGTCATTTTTTCTCAAGTGGGTGGCCTGAAGCAGAGAGACTTGTTTCCACCCAATGTCCCTCTTAGGGCAAGGTGCAACTCTGGGTCCTCAGCAATTTTTAGCGAGGCAATTGGAGCAGAACTCCACAGCAAGGAAGTCCAAGGAATCTGGATTTCCCTTTCGTGCCCCTCCCCACATCCTCTGACCGACCTTGGTCCTGTTCATTTCAATCTCAAATCCACCTCAACAACCCTTTTCCAAACTTCATCCAAACAAAAGTTCCAGCATTCGAGTTTCTTTCTTGAGAGGACACACAGGTTTGTGAAACTCATAGAGGCAACACCACCCAGATCAACTCTGAAGCACAGGCTCTGAAAGCTCTGGCCACAGTCCAGGGGCATCCACCCCGTCTCCTCTCAAACGGCTTCCTTCTTGCTGACTGTTTCAGAGCGGCCCTTGCCTCACACTTTGACCCTGTAATATTGCATCATGACCTGTCATTACCTAACTAGTGGCACCAACACCCCTGAAAGGACCTAGTGGAATCTTCCCCCTGAATAACGCCCAGAGAGGGCAGGACACACCTCCTGCAATGGGAACAGGGCTCCAGCAGTTCCCTGCTCCTCTCTTTCAACAAAACCATATATACCTGGGCTATTCTCTAGCCTCCAGGCCACCAGCTGAGACCTGAGAGAGGAGTAGAATCTGGTCCCTGCCAAGCTCCCAAGGTCAGAGATGTAATACAGACATAATTACAAACCAATGTGAACAATGTCCTAGTAGGAAGAAGGGGGTTCCGGGCACTGCAGACAAGCATTTGGAAACAGGTGTCATGTTCTCACTTTACTCATGGGCTGAAGATTACTGAGCCAGATAAGACCATTTCTCATCACTCCATATTCAGTTACAATATTCTAGGTAATCAGAGCTGATGTATAGTTCACCAGCCTGTAAGGGTCACCCGCTCAGATGAAGGGGGCGTGCAGGTGTACCTGCAGTTCTGCTGGGTCTTCTTTTCTCCCTGTAATGATGCCAGACAGAGCACACAGACACACAGAGAAAGTCCAACCGAGAAAAAGAACCAGCCACCAGCCCCACACTCAGAGGGTCTCCATGTGAACCTACCGGGCTCTAAGACCAGTCCCTGATCTGGTTTAAAAGTCCGCTGGGAAACAGCATGTCTGTCTGGTTTATTCTGTGCCCCTATATGCCAGCCACCCTGCTGAGTGCAGGGACAACTGTGAATAAGACAGACTCAACACACAGGGCTGGAGTGGGACAGAGACAGGAGCAGGGTGCCCACTCCCATCTAGCTGCCCCGAGGAGATGCCACCTGAGCTGAGGGGTGAGCCAGCAGTGGGGAAGATCCAAGCGTGACCACGAAACAAAGTTGTACATGGAGTGATTTCAGACCTGGAGACCAGAGAGGGCTTATGCAGAGCTGGGCTGACAGGGTGAGAAGGGGAGTGGATAGAGGTCATGGAACTGGAAACATTTTGGAGGTGGACTTGACAGACTTGGTGAGTCACTGGCTACAGGGAGGGAGGTGGAGGACCCAGGTGAGCACGGGGTATAGGTGTCAGGCTTGAGGGCTGTAGGACGGTGGAGCAATTAACTGCTATCAGGGACAAAGGCCAGGAGCAGGTCTCCAGGGCAGGAGATGAACACATTTTCAACACACTGCATTAGAGATGGCTGTGGGACTTCAGGTGGACAGAGGGTCGGAAACTCAGGAGAGAGGTGTGAACTGGAGGTGACGTTTCAGATACATGAGGATATAGGCAGAGAGTGTTTGAAATCCCAGAAATGGACAAGACCACCACAGACAAGAACAGAGGGTCCAGGACAGAATTCTGAGCATTTAGTGGGGGAGGAGCCAGCTAGCAGCCAGTGAGTGGACAAGAGGTCACAGAAGCCACGGGAAACATCATTTTCAAAGTGAAGGGTGCTCATCAGATCCAAATGATGCTGACAAGCCAGGTAGGCTGAGAAGTGGAAAGGCATCATGATACAAGTGGTGCCCCTGGGAGGTGGTAGGGGATCTTTCAAGGCCACCAAGCCTGTGGCAGAGATGGTGGCCAGAGCACAGAGGGCAACCCAGCCTGCAGTCTACGTGTACCTGCAGCTTTAGACGGGGAGGCAGTTTTCCTTGACACTGGCTCAACTCCGGTTGAAGAGACAGTGCAGACCTCGGGCTGTCCCAGGTGTTGCCCCGCACCTTGGGGCCCACAAGCCGCCTGTGATGACTCTAAGGAGCTGGAACTAATGTGTCAGCCAATGAGAAGTCCCGCAGCTGCCTGCCAGGGAAGCTAAGGGATCAGAGGGTCTGCCTCACCCCCAGGCTGGGGAGGCTGCTCCATCAACTGCCAGTTGGAGCAAGGGGAAGCGGGCTTCTTGCACTAGATACATCTCCTGGCAGGCCTAAAAACTCCCACCTTTAGGACTTTCTTTCATTTTTTTAAATTAATTAATTAATTATGGCTGCACTGAGTCTTCATTGCTGCTCTTGGGCTTTCTCCAGTTGTGGGGAGCTTGGGTACTCTTCATTGCCATGCACAGACTTTCTTAGTGCAGTGACTTCTCTTGTAGCAGAGTACGGGCTCTAGAGCATCCGGGTGTCAGTAGCTTCAGCACTCGGGCTCAGTAGTTGTGGCACATGGGCTTAGTCTCGGCATATGGAATCTTCCCAGACCAGGGATCAAATCTGTGTCCCCTGCACCAGCAGGTGGAGTCTTATCCACTATACCACCAGGGGCATCCTAGGACCTTCTTTATAAAGAGGCACCTTTCGGGTTTGTTTTTTGTTTAGGGAGAGGAAAAGAGATCTTTATAAAAATAAAGCCTCAACCCTGCCAAGGTTTGACGTCAGTCAACTGCCTAGAAGGAACATCTTTAAAGTAGGTTGTGGGATTAGGAGGGTTTCCCAGGTGGCGCTAGTGATAAAGAACCTGTTTGCCAAGGCAGGAGACAAAAGAGACAGGGTGCGATCCCTGGGTTGGGAAGATCCCCTGCAGAAGGAAATGGCAGCCCAACCCAGTATTCTTGCCTGGAGAATCCCATGGACAGAGGAGCCTGGTGGGCTACAGTCCATAGGGTCGCAAAACAGTCAGACACAACTTAACAACCGAACAACAACACACACATATATATACATACACACACACACACACACGTACAACCATACACACACACATATATATACACACATCTGTAGACACACCTATATACACCTATACACACACACACACACACACACACATACACCTATTGACACCTATATGTATATACACACATCTATGTATACATATATATGTGTATAAATATATAAATGTAAAGGCATCCAGGAGTCCACAAAAATACTTTTACAAAATGCTGACGGGGTGGAGGGAAAAGTGAAGGAAAGCTTTCTTTATAGATGAAGAGTTAATATATGCATAAGGTATGCTAGATTTAGGAAATCAATATTTTGTAACCAACAACAGAGTAAATGATTCAAACAAGGACCATTAATAGATGATAATGGGTGAAACATTGTTCAGAACAAGATATTTACATGTAATATCACACCCCAAATTACTGATTAATTACAAGGAGGAAAGGTGGATTTTTGGAGACAGATGAAACTTAGCATTATTACTAATGGGACAAACAGCTATGTCCCAGATGTGACACAGCAGGCAAGATATAAGATCACCTATGTATAAGTCTCCCCCATAATGTATAACCTGAATCTGATGATAAGGAAACAATGAGCCACACTCAGATTGCAACTCATTCAACAAGGCAACTAGCCTGGACTCTTAGAAAAAGTTATGTCACGAAAAATGCAGAGGGAAGTGTTATAAACTAAAGGAGACTAAAGAGATGTAATTACCACATGCAATTCATGATCCTTGGGTTCTAGATGTTTTTAAAAGCTATTAAGCATATATTTGGGGACAGTTAGGGAAATGTAAAAGTGGACTATATGTTAGATAATATTATGGGATTAATGTTAAATTTCTTGATAGCTTTGGAGGAGAATGTCCTTGCCCTTAGGAGATTACACACCAAAACATCTAGATGTGAGATACTGTGATGTTGGCAAGTTACAAATGGTCCAGTTAAAAAATGTTTTGGTGTGTGAATGTGCATACACTGAAAAAGACAGAGTGAGAGATAAAGCAGATGCAGCAAAATGTTAACTAGTGGTACATCTAAGAGGAAGCATATAGAGGTATTCATGTTCTATTATTTCAGCTTTTCTGCAGGTTTATACCTTTTTAAAGCACAACATGGTGAATCAAACAGGTCTCCCTCCTGCTAACATAAAGGTTATCAGGGACAAGATTAGAAAAGGCTTTATTTGATTAACCTACAAATTTGAACTTTTTCCTGAAAGCTAAGGGAAGTCACAGAAAGAGATTTACCAGAGAAAAAAGACATGATCAGAAGAGCAATAGGAGGCAAGAGAGAAGAAAGAGCCCAGTGTGACTCTATCTTCTGGCTTTTTCTTTGTTTTCCTTGTTTATCCAGATGAGTATATTCTAAACAGTCCACTTTCCAAATGGCTCACTCCTTGGCCTTAACCTTAGCTCTCTACTTTCCATGACAAATGGCTTGGTTCAGACCCCATCCTTGCCCCTGGTATGACTGGTCTCCCTTCTTCCACCAAAACCTCTCCCCAGTCAGTCTGCAGTTGAGGCTGGAGGGACCTTCCTCACATACAAGCATGACTAAAGCATTCTCTGGTTCAATTTTTTTTTCTGTGACTCCTCCGGGGCACCATTCAGTCTCTGGCTAATCACCAGGAGTCATCCTGGGCCAGTGCCTGCTTGCTAACTTCTCTTGCTGCCTCTCTTGCCACATTTGCTTTGCTTTCCGGTCCAAAGGGGGATGCATCTTTCTCCCTTCTCTGTGCTTAGGCCTCCTCTGCTCACCCATCAGAACTTAAGCATTATCTCCTCTGGAAGCCTTCCCTGACTCCATCAAGTCTCAGCTTCTTGCACTTCCTGAGCTTCCCTGACACATACTTATGGCCTCTTTTCTTTTTTGTCTCTCTTTCCCATTAGACTCTAAGGTCCTTGAAGACAGGTGTTATGCTTTACCTGTAATAATATCTGTGCCTGGCAAATGGTGGTGCTAAATAAATGATTACTGGGTGAATGAATGAATGGGAATATCAGTTAGCTTTCTTCACTTAGCAGCAACAGAAGTCAATTCTGGCAGAATTAGAAGCAAGAGAAATCGATTCTCAAAGAAAAAAGGAATTCACTAGGAGGAGGCTCCATACTCCATACTCGGGAGCTGAGCAACAGACCCTGGAAGAGAGACATGTGCATAGATCTGTGAACTTGAGCAGCAGAACATTGTCAAGAATTTCTCAAAGTCCCACCATTGGATGACTTCAACGCATAAGGCTGTTACACACTGCAATCACAGCTAGTAAGTTCATTATACATCACAATGACGGTGGCTGTTCAGTTTGCTATGTTTATCCTCCAAAGCACCCTGCCAAGTAGAGCAGACACAAAGGAGCAGTGGAAAGATGGCCTGGATTCCAGAAGCTGAGAACTGGGGTCTCTGCTCCCCACTCTCCAAGATGGTCAGATACAGACATTGAGCTTAGCAATTGAGGTCAGCAGTGTTTGGGTCTGTGGTGGCAGGAAAAGTTTCAGGGTTAAGACTTCAGATTATCTCTTGTCGCTTTGGGTTCTCTGCTCCTCATTTTAGATGAGGCCTGCTATTGAGAGCTCCAAATATCACCAGGCTATGGGAAAAGGCTGTCCTCACACTTGCCAGGACCCTCCCCTGCCTCTGCTGTCACTGACAAGTGCCACCTGGACTGTTTTCCCCTTTTTGGAAGTGAACAGGAACCTCTCTCATGGTGAACCAGCCGTCCCACAGCCCTACTTGCATCTCCATTTTACCTACCGGAACCGGAACTGGTCTTAAATCACCAGATGCCCAATTTCTGCTCTCCTGACGTTCCCTTCACAGTCTCTGCAGGGGCCCTGCTATGCTCTCAGCTGTGACGGGTCGGTGTGGAAAGGTGACAGATAATGTATCTGGAGAACAGACACCTTATCCAAGTCATGGGCAGATTAAACTCACACCTGAGAAACCCCAGGTGGTTCATCCTGGTCCCCAAAAGACAAAAATTCCTGTTCTTTAGCCCTTCACCTTCACCAGACTGTGCTCCTTTATATTTTCTTACAGTCGCTCCTTTGTAAAAATCCCTCTGCCAAAGGGCTTGAGACCAAGGTCCAGGGCCAAAGGCGCTACAGCCACCTCAGCACTGAGAACAGGCCGCCTTTTGTTTAATGAGCACCGATGAAGCACTGGATTGAGTTCTAGCACCTTCAGAAACAAGGGTAACCTATTTCTGTCACCCAGAGGAGTTCAGCTTTTTAACAGGGGAGAAAGAGCCGACAGACGGCTACACGCATGCCTTCTCAGGAGAACGTTAACATGGCCACATGAAAGAAAGCCCTGGAGTCAGGGTTTCCCCATGGTATTTCTTCCAAAAGCAACATGAGGAGTCACTCCAGAGCCTGCCTGCCCTGAAGCCAGCTTGGCCTGAAGCTCTGGGATCCTCATGCCCCTCTGCAGCCACCCAGCCTCAGCTGGGACTGACTGCCTTAGCCAGAGCCTCCTGTGGTGTTTTACACGCGGATACTCAGCCTTTATGCATCTGGAATGTGCTTTTGCCTCCTGGAGCTCCAGAGGGCATAGCATCTGAAATCCATAAATATTGTAAGACTCCACCTCTATGTACTCTTGCAGCTGGGGGCTTGTCCCAGAGCAGGCCCAGATGGTTTTGGCATAAGGCTGCTTGCTTGCTGTTCAAAAATATGACCTGAAACTGACAGCTAACAAAGACAGTCAGATCTCACTGCTGCTCAGAGCCCACAGCCCATCCAGCTGCTCCCCTGCCCCCTCCATTGCTGCCTTGCTGCCCTATGACCCAGCTGACCCCCAGCTCTTGCCCTATTTCTTGCTTCTTGGTCTGGGTTCACTGGCAGAGTACTCGAACACAGTTGTATTTCCTCCTACTCGACACTGCCTTTCATTCTCTGGCATCTGGCTTCATCTTTCTACTTGATTAGCAGCAGCCTTCCAAAAACTACATCCCATGGCTTTCTCCACAAACAGCCACCCACCACTGTGGGTCCCCACATACAGTGGTCTCCTTTGGGGTGTCTCTAGTGATCCAGTGATTACCATCCTTGATAGAGCAGTGCATGATAGTCGAAGAGTGTTTAACTGGCTTTCAACTGCTTTCACATGCATTTGCTCCTCATGATAATTTTATCATATATATTAGTCAGCATTATCATTTCCATTTTACAGATGGAATTGGGTGTATGACAGAGTAAGTGACCTGGTCAGGGCCACTGAAGTGCTGGAACTAACCTTGAATACAGGTCTTACCACTCCTGATCAACAGGTGGCATGACATCTGACAATGAGCACAGGCTCAGTCACCGAACGGTTGGAGTTTGAATCCCAACTGGGACTGGAATTGGTCAGTTTAACCTCTTCAATGATGGGTTCCCATTTGACAAAAACAAGGCTCAGCGTGTGCCTGTGAGGATGAGAGACCCAGTGTGGGCAGCAGGAAGCCATGAGACTCACTAAACATCCTTGGGAACCCTTGGTCACATTCCCCCTTGATCAACTGGCCCTTACACCTCACCACTGGACTCAATGCATAAGTAATCATATTAATATAACTAGTCCATCAGTATTCTGCCATGATGTGGGGATGTTTGCTAGCCCAGAGGAGAAACCCTAAACTCCGAGCCCTTCCTCAGATGCTACTGGGCTCCACTGAAGACTGAAAAGCTCCTAGCAGGGAGCACAAATTCCTCCGACTCTTAAAGCAACAAGCACATCCCAAGTGCTTACAGGATGTAAAAACGTGGTCTTACACATTTGATAACAAGTAAGGCTTTCTTTCTTTCCTTCGACACGAGTTTAACCTGATTCCAACCTATTAAAATTCATTTGGAAAAATGCCTCCCCAGACAGAGCTTAGCTGCTTCACCTTTAGCGGAAGTGGCTGACCTTCCATTAGGCGCGGCAAAGTAGAAGAGGCAGCAGGCTGCCAAGGGGAGGAAGACCAGTCTTCACATCCTGTGCCCCTGAAGCCCGCTTTACAGAGCCTCAAAGCCTTGGACATGTTGGGGAGCCTCTGAAGACAGGAATAAATGGCTCAGGCAGGGGTCACATGTGTCCCGACGCCCGGAAGAAAACTACTACCTTGCTTGAGACGCGGCAAAGCAGCAGCCTCGGTTTGAAACTCCTGCTTTTCATTCAGACAACCCCACAGACCTGAAAACCCTTTGCTCTGACGGATGAAAATCAGCTTTGGAATGGGAAAGTACTTGGAGTCACTGGGGAATGAATATAATCTCCAAAACACATTTACTGCTCACATTCAAATGAAGATTAAATGATTCCTTTAATACTCATCAACTCTATTAAACTTCACAGAAGCAAAACCTTTTGAAATAAATTAGCCAGATCCTTGCTGGAAACAACGGGCTTTTGAGGCTGTGTTCTCCTCCACCATTACCTGTCCTCCTGACAGCCCAGGGAAGGGGCCTAATGGAGAGGAGGAGGGAACGGGGCAGCTGACTGTCATGTACCTGGTGTGGTGGAAAGCACTATAAATGTATTATGTCATTGAATTTCTCCAAAACTCTGGAAGGTACTTACTATTACTATTGTCAATGTATGAGGAGGATGATGGAGGGTCAGACAAGTAAAAATGGTAGACTGGAGTTTCAGACCTGTTTTTCTCTTTGAATCTAAGGCCAAGTTAAGCCTGAGCCTTTTGGTCACATACAATGCAATTAGCGTGCAATAATCAATCGTTTGGGTTCTGGAGTCTGACCATGTTGTTCACATCCTGTCTCTGCTGCTTTCTAGTTGTGAGAGTTCAGGGAGGTTATTTGACTTTTCTGAGCCTTGGTTTCTTCATCTGCAAAACCAAGATGATAATATGATGTCACTCTAATGGCAGACAGTGAAGAGGAACTAAAGAGCCTCTTGATGAAGGTGAAAGAAGAGAGTGAAAAATCTGGCTGAAAACTCAACATTCAAAAAACTAAGCTCATGGCATCCAGTTCCATCACTTCATGGAAAATAGATGGGGAAAAAGTAAAAACAGTGACAGATTTTATTTTCTTGGGATCCAAAATCACCGTGGATAGTAACTGTAGCCATGAATTTATAGGATGCTCGGTCCTTGGTAGGAAAGCTATGACAAAACTAGAGAGTGTATTAAAAAGCAGAGACGTCACTTTGCCAACAAAGGTCTGTCTAGTCAAAGCTATGGTTTTTCAAGTAGTCATGTATGGATGTAAGAGTTGGACTATAAAGAAGGCTGAGCACTGAAGAATTGATGCTTTTGAATTGTGTTGCTGGAGGACTCTTGAGAGTTCCTTGGACAGCAAAGAGATCAAACCAGTCAATCCTAAGGAAATCAACCCTGAATATTCATTGGAAGGACTGATGCTAAAGCTGAAGCTCCAATACTTTGGCCACCTGATGTGAAGAGCTGACTCATTGGAAAAGACCCTGATGCTGGGAAAGACTGAGGGCAAGAGGAGAAGAGGGAGACAGCAAAAGAGATGGTTGGATGGCATCACCAACTCAGTGGACATGAGTTTGAACACACTCTGGGAGACTGTGAAAGACATGCTATAGTCCATGGGGTTTCAAATAGTCAGATATGACTTAGTGACTAAACAGCAATAGTTAAATGCAGAGACCAGTGCCTGACATGCCACAAGCAATCAAGATCAGTGGAACCAGAAAGAGACAACTGTCTCATGTTGTGGACCCCAGAAGCAGACCTGAAGAGAAAGATTTGGGTGCAAGGAGCTCATTAGGGAAATATCCAAAGAAAATATCCCAGTAAATACTGGTGGAGGGGTGGAGAAGTGTGACATGGAAGGGAAGGAAACTGACGAAGCATGTATTAATGATCAAACCACTATTGTAGACAACTGAAATTCGGCCCTGCTGAACACTTCTGAGAAAGGACATAGAGTTCACACTTCAGAATGAGCACACTGGAGGAACAAGGACGCTAGGTACTCACCCTCCAACTCCACCATCATTGGCTGAGTGCTGCTCCTGGAGGCATCAACCCATTAGCACCTCCAGCCTGCCCATACTCCAGCAAAGCAAAACCATCAGGTAGAGAGTTTTGGGTGCTTGCAAAATGACTGTTGGCAAGGACAGCAGTAAGTGTTGAAAGAATACAGGTAGGGTGGTGACAGCATCTGTTAAAACGATTTTAAAGGCTCAGTTAATGTCTATCCTGGTCACTATTAGATGGGCCCCTCAGCAGGGCCCTTAAAGACCTAAGGGACCCAGAACCTGAGAGCACCCAGATCTACGGGGCTTCCTGACAGCAGCTTCCACATTCAATGATGGCCCCATCTGAGGACAGGTTCCCTTTTAGTACAGAGATCATTTCTAAGACCCAGATCATGGTACATGTGAGTGTGTAAGTATGTGTGTGTGGCATTTCTCTGCCTCCCTCTCTCTCTGTCTGTCTGTAGCCTCAGAGCCCAGTATGTGCTCTGACTGCATGAGCTACGTAGCCACTTTCATATGTGTGGTAAATGGGGGTATCCCTGGAACACCAGTCACAATAACAGGGTCACCACATCTTACCTGGGACCCTGCATCCTCAATCATGGACACTTTCTCTCCTAGCCCCAGATGAGAGATTCACTGCCCTGGGCCCTATGCTTTAGAAGATTACCACCCTGGCCTTCCACTGGCTATACCCTTCCTTGTGGGTGAGGAGTTCAGAAGAGCAAGAAAATGTATCTGAGACCTGGAGGCTTCTTCTGCACAGCTTTCCCTGAGGGTGGACCAAATAGCTGATGTGTACCCCTAACCCCAAGAAGTGGCCATGGTGTGGCTGTTTCAAAGTGGGGGCGGGGGAGGGGTGATGGAGCTCAGACATGGAGGCTCATAAAACCTCCTGAAATGTGGGCTGGAGCCAGGGATGGGAAGAGAAGAACAGTGGGACAAAGGCCAGAGGCTCACCCTCCCACGCCACCATGTTCCAGGGCACAGCTTGGAGGAGTCCAAGGATTCTAAACTCAAAGCTGAACTTCCAGACCATTATGAAGGTGTATTGGTCAAAGTAGGAAGACAGACATATTTTAATGAACAATTTATAAGCTTAATTACACCTTGTAACTAGGATGCAAATGGTAGGCAGGCCTCCATTTGAACTTGTACTCTGATTTTTGCATGTGTTAGAGAGAGGCCTCTGCCTGGGGATGGAACCCCCAAATCCAGTTCACCTCCTCAGTCTGGAAGGATGCTGTCCCAATGTAATAGTTAAGGAAAATGGAATCTCCTGTAAAGTTCCCCCTCTCAAAAAAAAAAAAATGTATCCGAAGTACATTTTGATGAATGCTCATTGTAGAGAAAGTACAAATACATAAATAAGGAAATAAAACACTCACAATTTTGCTACCACAAAGTGGTAGTTTTTTTTTTAATGTGCTTATTTTTATGAATGTATAGAAGGCTACAGAGCAACACAATGAACCATATGTATATCACGGCCACCCAAAACTTTTCAGAATGAAAATTTTCATTCAGTGAGCAATATGATTGCTGGGAAAAATCATATAATATTATTAATATCATCATTATATGGTATCTTATTAGATTAGCAGTAATCTAGTCATATTGTGGAAATCCTTCAACAATATTAGCAAGAAATAATTTCTTTCTGTGGCTTCTGAACAAAAAGCAATTGAATCATGACCCATCAAAATTATACTGGCTAGAATTGTAGGAGGGGTAAAGAATATAGGACGATGTCAACTGCTGAATCCCCAGTCCCCAGAAGGTTGATGGCTTCCACTGGCCATGGGTGGGCAATGGATGAGTTCAGTTCAGTCGCTCAGCCCTGTCCGATTCTTTGCGACCCCATGAACCGCAGCATGCCAGGCCATGGATGAGAGTGGAGTGGAGAAAAGGAGGTAAAGCCAGGCCATGTTCATTCTCTTTCTCAATCATGAACCCAGTCAGCATTTATTAAGTGCCTACTGTATGCCAAACAGCACGATGCCCTGAGGAGCTCACAACACAAGAATGGACACTTTTATTTTTGCAACTCGATCTCAGTAGATCCTTTATATATAGTAAAAACTATCCCTCTGCTTTTGCTCTCAGCCTACAAGATTCAAGAAATTCACCTCCACTTCTGGACTCTATGAGTGGAACATGTGACCTCTTTTAAACCAATTAGAGACTGCAATCCTCCAGACCACTGTGATTGGTTAGAAATGGATACAGGACACAAGGCAGGCCAATCAGGATCAAGGAGACTCATGTCTCAAAACTTTCCTTTAGCTTCAGGGAAAAGGAGTCTCTTTCTGTTCTTCACAGGAGTTCTGAGGTTATTTAAGCTTGACAGCTCTGAAGGAACAACATATAAAAGCCAGAAAGCACAGGAAACCTATGAATGGAGTTCACCTGGATAGCTCTTGGAGTAACTGTAGGGCAGCTGAATTACAAGTTGCACCTGAAGGTGAAATTTCCAGTGGCACAAACCAATCAATTCTCATTTGGTTTAAGACAGTTTTTGGTTTGGTTTTGGTTTTGAACACTTGCAATCAAAACATCCTAACTCTTACAAAAATAAGATCAAATGATTACAATATAAGTTGACTTGCCCTGTAACAGAGGGATGGGCTATTGTGAGATTTCAGTGCTCTGAGAGAAGAGACTATCTCTTGGAATTCCTCTTCCTCTTTCTATCTGGGATTGGGGAATTCCAGGGAGATGTGACATTGAGCTGACTGTTGGTGGATGAATGAGAAGTGATCAAGAGGAAGAATGGAGAAAAGGCTTTTTAATATAACCATTTTTTTTTAATGTAGGACCAGGAAGGCCCAGAAGATTTTGGTGCTAGTGAGGGAATTGGGATCTTTTCATAAGCAAGATTGGGAAAGTCTTTCCTGATGTAAAACCTGGGACTTCCTGAAGAAAGAGCTGATCCCTGGCTTGTCATCAGCAAGTGTTCCTGAAGTCCTATAAACCCAGAGTTGGATCACTCGACACTGAAGGAATCCCCTTCCCCTCCACTTGCTGACCATTACCTGCGCCAGGAGTCTCTGGGGACCGGGGACTCAGGTGCAAAGCAAATGGCCACTTGCCTCATCCAAGTCTTTTTCTTAGCAACTCACTGCATTACTCTCTTGCCCTGTTGACAATTTCAATAAAATCTGTGCCACAAAGGCATTTGACTCAGCCTATTAATTCTGCAGAGGGTTCAAAACAACCTGTGTTTTACTCACATTTTCAGGAAATTTTGTTTCTGGATTACCTGCATCATCTTGGATTCAGACTTTTTGTTTTTTCATTTATTTTTATTAGTTGGAGGCTAATTACTTCACAACATTGCAGTGGGTTTTGTCATACATTGACATGAATCAGCCATGGAGTTACATGTATTCCCCATCCCGATCCCCCCTCCCACCTCCCTCTCCACCTGATTCCTCTGGGTCTTCCCAGTGCACCAGGCCCGAGCACTTGTCTCATGCATCCCACCTGGGCTGGTGATCTCTTTCACTTTAGATAATATACATGCTGTTCTCTCGAAACATCCCACCCTCGCCTTCTCCCACAGAGTCCAAAAGATTCAGATTCAGACTTTTTTAAGGTAGCAGAAGACCAGTAATTTCTTTGTTTTTTATCTATTAAGACTGATGAAGGGGTTTGCATCCAATGGGTCCAAGTTCTAGGGTGCTGCAGGGCCCTCCCGACTAGAGACTCGAGCCCTGTGCACTTTCTCCGTGAGTCTGTTTGGCAGTTTGCAGACTCTACTCCTCTAGAGTTCACAGGAGACTTTGTTGGGAGTAACAGTGCTGACACCTCACAACCACGATCACTTGGCAGAATTCACAAGTTCATGGAAGCATAGCATGTTAGTGCTGAAAGGTCTCTGGGAAACTGTCTAGTTGAACTCCCCAGGAAACATGAGGGACCAAGGCTCAGGAAGGCAAAAGGAATAGCCAGATCAGTTAAGGAGAATGAGGATTGAAATCCAGGTCTTCTGGCTTCCAGGATTTTTCTAACATCTCTTTGCTGGCATAAAAAAGATTATGAAAAACAGAAAAAGGAAGCAAACAAGGATAACAATGATACCCAGGTGGCATGTATTCTGATTTCTTTCTTCAATATTTTTTGGTGGATTTAAGTGCATGCAATGAGCTAGTTTAGCAAGTCTGTCCTAGCACCAGTCTCTCTCTCTCTGACACCAAAGATCTTCCTAAAGCCAGAGTGACAAGTTCTTCTAGAGGATACAAAGGTGGGACTTGGAGGCTTATGATGAATGAAATATAGTGACGTCCTCCTTCTCCACCACCATGTATTAATGAAGTTAAGAAGTTTCCCAGGTTAAAAAAAAATCTTGGGGTTTGGACACATGGATATACAAGACATTTATCTAGATGGTCTCTGGTAGAAGCATGATCTCATGGAGGGCCATAGAGCTCCTGAGAGGGAATTCTCCATAAGGAGAGACAGGACGCTCTCCTGCACTGATTACGACACTCCTCACTTCGCAAGACCCACGATGCAGCATTTCTGCTTCACTGTATCAAGGCTCAGAGGAGTTTCAACACCACCAGCATCTGCAGAGCCCCTTAGGCATGAGGAGCAGGTCCAGAATGGAGCTGCTCTGCTGTGGAACTGGGTGTGGACAGAGAGAGTGGAGTCTGGTTTGGCTTCAAAACAGAGACTCTTTAGTACCATATGTTTCTTCTCTAATCCTCTCAGGAATAAATAAGTAATTGAATGTGTAAATAATACAGCATAAGTTACTAAATTTACTTTCTTTGCCAAATGTTCTTTTAGGCCTCCCTTGGGTCTCCAGGCTTCTTTAGGAATGTGGATTTCTGTTAGTAGTTTTTATGACTCTGAAGTGTAGCAGACAGAACACAAGATAAGGAGTTCAAAGATATGGTCTGAATAACTGCACTGTTATTAATTAACCACATGACCTCAGGTTAGTCACTAATCCCAGAAATTTTTAGCAGAGGTGCCTAGAACATTCTAGGGTGTCATAATAACTGTGAGGTGTGCCTCAAGTAATTAGTTAACAACAATAGCCAAGTGATGAAGTTTGAAAGCAATTTAAAATACATAAATTAGAGTGAATTTAAAGTAATGTCAATAATTGGTGGTGGTGGTTTAGTTGCTAAGTCATGTCCAACTCTTTGTGACCCCATGGACTGTAGCCCCTTAGGCTCCTCTGTCCATGAGATTTCCCAGGCAAGAATACTGGAGTGGGTTGCCATTTCCTTCTCCAGGGGATCTTCCCAACCCAGGGATCAAACTAGTGTCTACTTCATTGCCAGGCAGATTCTTTACCACTGAACCACTGGGGAAGCCCTATGCCAATAATTACATCATTCTAATTTTCCAGCATTCTTATGTGTTTT
Organism: Dama dama; assembly: GCF_033118175.1. Lineage (NCBI taxonomy): Eukaryota > Metazoa > Chordata > Mammalia > Artiodactyla > Cervidae > Dama > Dama dama. The sequence continues at coordinate 114,321,142 of NC_083714.1, forward strand.
CTCAAACAGAGAAAGTGTTAGCTGGCATCATGGGAACCAAGCATGACCCATCCATTGCCTCCCAAATTATTATGAGGGGATGAACAGAGGTGCTTGAAGTCATAGACGTGGCCATTTAACACTAATTTATGGTATATAAAACATCCTATTAAAATACATATTAAATCAAAAGCACTGATGTCTTATTGAATAGAATTTAAAAGGTACATGAATTTTCAAGAAAGATCACCCATAGTCTTGAAGCTACTTGGATACTTGGGGCTATGTATCCAAGAACTCAAGGATGTATATCCTTTCTCCTTGGTTGATATGGGTTCTGAAGTGGAAAAGTTTGTGAAACTGTTAAACCATGCCTCAGTCAAACTAGACAGGTACTATTCTATTAGTATTTGCTATAATAATTACAGATTTTTTTACAGTGCCCATGAGTTGGGATTTTACAATTGCTTTCATTCCCTTTCTATGTCATACAATAATACATTTTTAATAACAAACTGCAAGGGAAGACAAGAGGAAAAAAGAAGTGGTGCATGGGCTTCTGTATTGCACATGAATGAAAAGGATCAGGGGAACATTTCTGTCTATGATACAACAGTTAACTTCCCAATAAAAGGCAAGACAAAGTGATAACACAGTGAAATTGTAAACTGCTCTTCATGTTTATAATAGGATGTTCATTCTTTATAAATTCTCTTTTGTGATATTAATAATAAAATAATATTTCTATTTTCCTTCTATTTTCATGTTTACTTCTTTATTAAATTTGTGTATGGAATGAAAGTCTGGAAAAATTCAAGCCTTGTTTTTTTCAAAAATAAGCTACATTAAAGAAGATTTGATTGACCATGTTCTTTCTTTGTGTGGGTCTCAGGGGGCACAAAATTAAGTTAATAATAATCCTTAGTTTAAGATATACTTTGGCAAGGGGCCTTCCCTGGGACTTTCCTGGTGGTCCAGTGGTTAATAATCCACCTTGCAATGAAGGGGATGTGGGTTTGATCCCTGGTCAGGGAAGTAAGATCCCACATGCCTCAGAGCAACTAAGTCTGCACACTGCAACTACTGAAGCCCAAGTACTCCAAAGTCTGAGCACCAGAACTAGAAAATCCATGTGCCGCAACAAAAGATCCATGTGCCACAACTAGGATCCAATACAGCCAAATAATAAATAAATGAAGATATATTCTGGCAGGTTTTATTTTCCAAAGATGGCTACAATTATAACTCACTTTCACCTACTCATCAACGATGTGACCTGGACACTCCTCTCAGGGAGAGGTGGGGATCTCTGACCCGCCCTTTGAAATTAAGCCGGTCCTGTGTATAGGTCACTAAAGGTAATGCAACTTCTGCCTTGCTCGCTGGAACACTCAGGCGGGAGTAGCCATGCTGTAAGGATGTCCAAACTAGCCCACAGGGCAAGTCCACATGGAGAAATCCTGAGATAATATTAAGAGAAAGAAACATCAGCTGTTCCAGCCTTAATCATCAGCTGATTGTAATCACATGAATCACCCCTAAAAAGAGTGATAGCTAGTTGCTATTGTATCAGGCTACTAAGTTTTGGGGTAATTGGTTAAATAATAATTTTAATGGAACATGCACTGTCATCACTGGTTCATGAGTGAGTCTGAGGATTGCCTGACTGATTCAAAATAATATAGTAATCTTATGAGCCCTAATTGGTCATCCTTCTGGATTTTTTCTTTAAAATTTTTGATGTTTGTAAATGGTTGATTTCATTATTCACATATTTATAAAACAGTTATGAACGTCTGTCCCTGCCTCACTTTTCCCCTCCACAGAAGTTTATAGCACTTTTTATTTATCCTCAAAATGTCAATTTCTTCTACATTTGGCTATGACCATGGGAGTGTATTACGCACGTAAACTCTACTTATCCTTGCATCCCAGTGGCTAAAAGATTAGGAACTCCTGACTCAATTCCGCTAAGCTTCAGTTTCCCACATGTAATATGGCAGAATAATATTGAGTCCACCAAAAAGTTCATTCAGGTTTTTCTGTGAGATGGTACAGAAAAACCCCAATGAACTTTTTGGCCAACCCAATACTAACCCTGCCTATCTCATGGGGTTGCTGTGAGCACCTATTTAGAAAATGTTGAAGAAAATATTCATATATTCATAAGTAATAAGGATCTGTTATCACAAAGTTATATTATTTTTATAGTTTCATTGTATGTATTTCATTGTCCTTTCTCATGTGGGAAGCACAGGTACCACCGGCTTTCTCACTATATGAACTTGAGAAACTGCTCTGTAAATGATCCGTTGTCTATGTGAGAAAGATTTATGTTTCTTAGAGTAGGAACCAAACCTTCTGCTTCTTTTATTTTCTTCACATTAGCAATGTGATCACACTTTGTATTTAATAACATTTTTCCACTTGGATGTATCTAAATCTAGCCTGGCATTCCAACCCAAACTGTGAAACAAATAAGATCATGGGTAGAGCATGCCCAGCTTGGATCCCATTCTAGGAAGGGTCATTACTGAAAGACCAAGAGGGTCTCATTAGAAGGTGGTTTTGCCCTCAAGGCAGCCCCATGGCATGGCCCCTGAGGACAGCTTTAGAAAGACCCTGCGGTGCCAGTCCCTGAGATTTCTAAAACTAACATCCAGATGTCCATCTGCTGCACAGACACTGAGAGGGTTGTTTTTGATGATGCGATGTTCCTAATTTCTATTCACATCTTGACGATGTCCCTGTTGCCTTTGGGAATTAAGGCTGGGGTCTTGGGTGTAGAAATCTCCAAAGAGTGGGCAACATAATACTTGCTCCTCAAATCTCACATTCAGCTCAGCTCCTAATTGCCCAGAAAACTTCTGTTTACCATGCATGGAAAAGAGACCACATGAGCCTTTTTTACCTATAGGCTGAGACCTCCTTGCAGAAGGCTGGCAATCTCGCCTTGGGGTATATTTCGCAGCTCATTATTTTTTCTCTTTAGATACGGTAGCCTCACTTCTGCTCATTAGGCTCCTTTCACTACATCATTGCCTGTCTTTAATGTGGCTGGTCTATTAAATAGCCCTCACCTGGCAAAGCCCCCCAGTGTCCCGAATGCGGCCCTGTGCTCCCGCTTTCATGCCTTAGTTTGGACGGTGCTTTAATAAGAGTGGCACTGACACCAGCATCCTGTATCTCCTCATGCCATGGAGCCCCTCAGTAGCAAGGTGGCGGGGCGGCTACCACAGAACTCAGAGGACGTGCCACTTAGTGCTCAGAGGCCCCCGAAGGCTTTCACAGAAATGGAATGAGGTACACCAGAGGAAAGGCTCTGAGCAGAAATATTGGCATCCCATTTATTCAGCGCTACCAAATATCAAAAGGCAATTGATTAAATATTGATCTGACAACTGCTTGAAAAGGAGCAGGTGCTTCTCGCAATCTGGCAAGAAAACAGGGTCAGGAACACTAAATGTGGGTACTGCAAAAGCGTGTTTGCAAAATCTCCGTGTCTTCTTGCCATGATTAAAAGGCTTGTTAGTCATGGGTGAAATCCTATAGAGGGTATATGCTTGAATGTCAGCTCATATTAAGCTGCATGAAATTCATGTTTCTTCTTTACTCAGAATCCCTCAAACTGACCCAACTGATGCAGTTCCTTTTGTGGTCAGATCAGTCCTTCTGTGGACTTTTTCTGGAAGGTCAGCCCTTGAACCAAAACAGATCTTAAAAGGCTACTGCTCGAGTCTTTGTTTTTGCAAGTACGGAAACCCATTTGAGCTAGGTCAAGTCAGAATTGATTGATTATTAGCCTCTGACTAATAAAAATAAATGAAAAAAAACCCACAAACGTGTATGTGTGTGTGTATGCATATAACAGATACATACACACCACTGGCCTCAAGCAGAGGAATCTTCAGAAAACAACCCTCCTTCCTTTCTTCCCTCGCTCTTTCCCTCCTGCCTCCCTGTCAAGGCTATCACGGGCTCTCTTTTTTGCCTCTCTCAGTTCACATTTGGGATTTTCTTCTATTTCCCCACAGACCAGAATCTTCTTAGCGCACCTGTAACTGGCTTGGCTTTGCCTTTGGCTTGTCCCCCAAACAAACACTATTGATAGGGGGCACAATATTGATTAGGGGGCACTGACTCTTGCCCTTCCAATCAATATCACGTTATCACTGATGTAGGCTTGATGCCAGTCATGAAATGGTTGTCACTGGGCCTCATATATGCAGCATTGGTCATGGCTATTCATACTGTCATCACTTCAATTGAGACCTGTGCATTGCTGATGCTACACATGATAAATTGAATTGTTGTTTAAAACATCTGCAGAAAGATTATACTATGATTTAGCATTGAAATGAAAAGGTATCATGTACACAGAAAGGCGTGTAAACAGAGCAATGGGGCATAAATTTGATATTAGTGAAGCAAATATTCATCATTGGAGGAATGGCAGTGATTTCATATTTCCTTGCAAAGTAACAACCAAGTGTTTATAAGACCTAAGAAAGGAAGACATCTACAAATAGATGAAGCCAAGTTACATTTTGCTTCTGAGATACAAGCAAAAGGATTGCTGATCTCATGTTGAACAATGCAATTGAAAGCAGAAGAGACTGCCAAACACTTCAGTACAGACAAAAGAAATTTCAAAGCTATGAGAGGCTGATGTGACCAATTCATGTGTCAAGCAGGATCATTGTTAAGACTGAATATCCATTTGTCAAAACTGCTCAACTTCTAGCAACATTTGTTTCAATTGAGGGGAAAATAATACTATTAATTTGATCAAATAGCAAAACATCAGAATCAAAACTTGCCAAATGGGTTTCTGCATCTTAGCAGAAAATCCTGGCTATAATAGTAGAGTATTATTTTAAGAAATGCCACATCACTGATGTTTTAGGGGGCACAGAGAAAGATCTTCTGTGGAAAACCACCAACATCAGCAATTCTAAGTTGAAAAGCATTTCAGGAGTCAGAATCAAGTTTTAGAAATTTATATCACTTATATTTTCCTTTTCATGTATACTTAATATATCTAAAAGGCTCTTTCAACATGTAAAAACTAAAAGTCCATGTGATTTCTTTAAAAAGTATTCTAGGAGTTTAATTGGAAGCATTTTTTTCCTCTCTTAGTGGCATATAAAATCATGATCTCTCACATAACTGATGCCAACTTAGATGCAAGGAAACAGAGTTGGTCCAAGGAAATGTGAGCTGAAGCCACGGGTGCTATGATGGCCTTACTTGCATAAGAGAAGATCTCAGGCCTCAGAATTCTACTTTTTCTCCCACCCCACTGGCTGCGGTGACAACAAGGCTACACTGTCCAACAGGATAGCCACTAGCTAGCCACATGGAGCTTTTTAATTAACTAATTAATTAGTTAAATGTTAAAATTCAATTCCTTGGTTGTGCTAGCCACAATCCAAGAGCCTGACAGCCACTGTGGCTAGTGGTTACTATGTTGGACCACACAGATTCAGATTGAACACTTTCATTGTTATATAACATTCTGTTGGACAGCACTGAACTTCAGTGACTTTGGAAGCCATGCCCTGAATAATGGCAGACACTCCCTTGGTCTGGGTTTTTGCACAACTGCTTGACGTTGAGCTGCCCATTGACCTGCAACACTTACCCCAGACTGTTGAAGGAGAAATAAACATGTGTTCTTCATGCTGGGGCTTTCCTGGTGGCTCAGACAGTAAAGAATCTGCCTGCAATGGGGGAGACCCGGGTTCGACCTCTGGGTCAAGAAGATCCCCTGGGGAAGGAAACGGCTACCCACTCCAATATTCTTGCCTGGAGAATTCCATGGACAGAGGAGCCTGGGAGGGTTTAGTCCATTCATGCTACATTACTGATGGATATTTTAGTATAGCAGCTTGCCTTGTGTACCAATTAATACCATTGTTTGTCTTTTTACTGTCTGTCTTCTCCAGAAGACTCTATTGGGATATTTTTTTTTTCAAAATTTAGCACAGTGCCTGACACAAAAGTAGGCCCTTAAAAAAACATAAACTGAATGATTTAATTAATAAATATGAGTGCATGGGAGAGACAACTATAATTTAGAAGCTCAGTGAAAATTTCCTGAAGGAAGTAGTATTCTTCAAGAGAAGGATAAAGTCAACAGAGGTATAAGGCAAGCAGAAGAGGTTTCCAGATAGAGAGAAGATCCAAGGGGTTAGAACATGGACCTTTGAAGATAATGCTTCCCAGGTGGAGCAATGGTAAAGAGTCTGCCTGCCCATGCAGGAGACATAAGAGATGCGGATTCGATCTCTGGGTTGGGAAGATACCCCGGAGGAGGAAATGATGACCCACTCCAGTATTCTTGTCTGGAGAATCCCATGGACAGAGGAGCCTGGTGGGCTACAGTCCATGGGGTTGCAAAGAGTTGGGCACAATGGAGCACATAGAGCACAAACATGCAATAGTTTAGGATCTGGAGAGAAGGAGGAGAAGTTAGAGTAGCAGGGAAGAGATCATGATGGGCTGTGTAAGCCATACTAAGATTTTGTATTTCATCCCAAGGGCAGTAGAAGGGCCCCTAAACAATGCTGGTACTTTGACTAAGCTATCTTAACTTTTTTCTAATAAAATGAATGTTTGTTCTGTTCTTAGAAACATTTGAGGGAGGTAATTCCCTGACACTTTGGGTAAATGGTTTCTGTACTTAGCTAAGATCCTCATGGAAAGTTCCTCTGTCTCTAACCTAAAGCTCTTTCTTTTACCAAAGTAGATTTTTGTTTTGTTGTTTCTGTGATCTAAAGTACACAGGTTACCATTCTCTGTCGTTTTCCCATGCAGTAGAAAGGTCTTAGGGAATAGTCAGATCCCTGTGTTATAAGTTAACCGGGTTGATATCAGACATTTTGCTACAGGTGGTAGTTTCAGTGATGAGGGGCCTAATTCAACCAGTAAATAAAGACTGGGTAATAATGGAATTCACTGCATTCCAAGAGATAGGAAGATGGTCCCAAGTCTTCTCTTCCTGGGGACAATGATAGGTCCTATCCCCTTCTTTTATCAGTGATGGTGGGAATCTTCAGCCTTTCTTTGTGAGAAGGATGAAAGATGGAAAACAGACAAATTGTCTACATTTGCCCTTATCATTGAGGTGATTGTTACAGCTTGTATACATTCAAAGAGCCCGTTTTATCAGCAGCCTTCACCACCTGCCTCTCACAGCTCACTTGTGAGTTCAAGATTTTCAGTCCACCTGTGACTGCACATTTTCACCTGTAAAACCCACAAAGTTCCTAGAATTTAACATATCCCAACCCCTATTTATTATCATTCCCATAACCTCCCCACAAATCTGCCCCTTTTTCTTATTTCCAGTGACAACATCTTATCCACCGAATTACAAAATTCGCAGATTTGTGAATTGTCATTGACCCCTGCCTATCCTCACAGTCCTCAGCCTCTCCATCACTAAATTCAGTCATTTCTGACTCCTGAGAGCTCTCCCATACATCTCCAGCTCCTCTAAAGACTGCCAGAATGCACATCCTCATCATTTCCCGTATCTAGCCCCAAGTCTCTGCAATCTGGAGTGATAGTCCTAAAATCCAAAACTAATCATGCTAAGTCCTTTGCTTAAAATGTCTAAATTACTCCTTATCACTTTCAGGAAAGAATTCACGCTCAAGAACAGAGTGTACCAGGCCCTTCGTGATGTGATGCCTGCCCACCTCTCTCATCCCTCCCCTTAGATTTCCTCGTGCCTCCTCTCCAGTTACTAACAGACACAGCAGTTCTTGCTCCTCTTTGTACAGGTTTTCTCTTTGACAGGCATGTACTTCCACCTCTTTATTCACCTGCAAAAATTCCATCTGGCCTGTAAGGTTCATCTTGGGGAGTTTTTTACCTACGGTTGCCTTTTCTGATTTCTACATACCCACCCTGAATACTTATAAAGCATCATGGTTATATTGTAACACTTAAGACACCATGTGAAACTGGTTCTTTTTTTGTTTTTTTGGCCACATTAAGTGGCTCATGGGATCTTAGTTCCCTGACCAGGGATCAAACCTGGGTCTGTGGCAGTGGAAGACTGAGTCCTGAGTCTTAACCACTGGACTGCCAGAGAATTCCAAAAATTGTTTAAGTTGCCTCTCTCCCTGACTAGATGTGGGATTCATCAGAGGTAGGGATCTATTTCATTCATCTGGGAGTGGTTGGGGGCAGGAGGAGAAGGGGACGACAGAGGATGAGATGGCAGGATGGCATCACCGACTTGATGGGCATGAGTTTGAGTAAACTCCGGGAGTTGGTGATGGACAGGGAGGCCTGGTGTGCTGCGATTCATGGGGTCGCAAAGAGTCGGACACGACTGAGTGATTGAACTGAACATAAATACAGTGCCTATCATAGTACGTGACACATAATTAACAACAAATATTTGTTGAATGAATATCTTTTTCAAGCTTCATACCATCAAAGCAGTAAGATCAAAAGCCACAATGGATGTGTTCTTATCTTGGGGATGTAAGGATAAGTAGGGGTTCCACAATCAGGACCAAACCCCAGGACTAAACCAAGGAGGTAAGGCAACCCAGAACCCCTTCTAGTACAACCAGCATTGCACTTAATGGTGAACAACTAACTGTATGCTCTCCTCTTGGGGAATGAAGTAAGGACGTTCATTCTCACTACTCATATTCACCAGAGTATAGGAAGTTCTAACTAATGCAATTGACCAGAAAAAAAAAAAAAGACAAAGATCAGAAAGGAATAAAATTGTCCCCATTTTCATATTGTCTATACAGAATATCCCAAGATATCTACTAAGAAAAATTCCTGGAACCAATAAGTGGGTTCAGCAAGGTTTCAGGATATAAGATCAACACACAAAAATCAACTACATTTTATATACTAATAATGAACATGTGGACACTAAAATTTAAAACACAATACCATTTATATTTACTCCAAAGAAAGTGAAATACTTAGGCATATACTTAACAAAACATGCACACTTTGTATGCTGAACATTATAAAAGACTGGTAAAAGAAATCAAGGAAGAAAATAAATGGAAAGATATGCCATTACATGGATTAGAAGACTCCATAGAGTAAATATGTCAATTCTCTCCAAATTGATATGTAAGTTTAATGCAAATATCAAAATGTGAGCAAGATTTTTTTTATAGACATAGACAAACTTATTCTAAAATTTATATGGAAAAGCAAGCCCTGGAATAGCCAAGACAATCTTGAAAAAGAAGGATAAAGGGAGGAGTTAATCCATCCATAGGGAGGAAAAATGTACACAAAAAAAGAGCAACCCTTGACCTAGTTCTCATACTTTATACAAAAATTAACACAAGAGGTCAAATACAAAACTATGAAAAGTTTAGAAAAAGAAAACAGCAGTTTTTAGACTTGACACCAAAAGTGCAATCAGTTAAAGGAAAAATTGATAAATTTGACTTCATCAAAATTTAAAATTTTTGTTCTGTAAAACACCCCATTAAGAGGATAAAAAGACAAGCTGCATACTAAGGAGAAATATTTGCCAATCACATATTAGATACAAAGGACTAATATGTAGACTATATAAAGAACTCTCAAAACTCAACAGTAAATAAGCAAATAGAACAACTTCCCTGGTGGTACAGTGGATAAGGATCTGCCTACCAATGCAGAGGACATGGGTTTGATCCCTGGTCTGGGAAGATTCCACAGGCCTCAGAGCACCTAAGCCCATCACCACAACTATTGGGCCTGTGTGCTGTAACTACTGAAGCCCGTGCACCTAGAGCCTGTGCTCTGCAACAAGAGAAGTTACCGCTCACCACAACTAAGAAAGCTCACTTGCAGCAATGAAGACCCAGTGCAGCCAAAATAAATAAATACATAATTTTAGAAAGAGAGATAACCCATAAAAATAAGCAAACAGACTGATTAGAAAAATGGACAAAAGACAAGAGGTATTTCACCAAAGAGGATAGACAGATGGCAAATAAGTACATGAATAGATGTTCAGCTTCATTAGCAATTAGGAAAATGTACACAAAACAACTCACAATGAGATATCACTATATATTTATCTGGGCTTCCTAGGTGGTTCAATGGTAAAGAATCTGCCTGACAATGCAAGGAGATGCAGGAGATGTGAGTTGGATCCCAGGGTCGGGAAAATCCCCTGGAGGAGGAAATGGCAACCTACTCCAATATTCTTGCCTGGGAAATCCCATGGACAGAGGAGCCTGGTGTGCTACAGTCCATGGGGTCACAAAGAGTCAGATGCGACTGAGCACTCATGCGTGCATACATCTATCTAAAGAATAGCTAAAATAAAGAATAATGACAATGTCAAATACTGGCCAGGATGTGTGGTGAAAATGGATCACTCATATATTGCTGGTGAGAATGGAATATGATTATGCTACTCTGGAAAACAATTTGACCATTTCTTATAAAACTAAACATGCAACTAGCATACAATTCAACAGTGACACTCTGGGGTGGAGTGCAAAGTTTCCAAAGAAGTGAAAACTTACATTCAAATAAAAATTTGTATATGAATATTCATAGTAGTTTTATATATGATAGCCAAAATCTGTAAACATCCCAGCCATTATTCAAGTGAATGATTAAACAAACCATCATACACCCACAGTATAGAATACTGTTCAGTAATAAAAAGGAATGAACTATTGATACCTATAAAAACTTGAATCAAATTTGATAGAATTATGCTGAGTTTCTCACTCAGTCAAGCCAAAAAGGTTACATAGTGTATGATTCCATTTACATAACAAATGACAAAATTTTGAAATTTGAGGTTGTCAGGGGTTAAATATGGGGCAAGGTACTGGGGGGTAGAATTGGGTGGGGAGCGATAGTTAGGGACTTTGGGATGGACATACACACACTGCTATATTTTAAATGGATAACCAAAAATGACCTACAGTAGCACAGGGAACTCTGCTCAATGTAATGTGGCAGCCTGGATGGGACGGGAGTTTGGGGGAGAATGGATACGTAAATATGTATGGCTGAGTCCCTTTGCTATTCACCTGAAACTATCACAATATTGTTAATTGGCTATACTCCAATATAAAATAAAAGGGGTTTTAAAAAAAAGATGGAGCAAGGTAGAGCAGGGTGGAAGTGGATATGGCAACAGAGGGATCCCTGTGGTAATGAAACTGTTCTGTATCTTGACTGTGTGGTGAATACACAAACCTACATGTGATAAAATTGTACAGATCTAAGTACATGCAAACACACAAATGAGTGGAAGCAAAACTGGGAAAATATAAAGACTGGTGGGCTATATCATGTCAGTATCCTGACTGTGATACTGTATGATAGTTTTGTAAGATGTTACCATTGGGGGAAAATTAGATAAAGGGTACAGGGCATCTTTCTATATAATTTGCTTTAATTGTATATGCACAGAGTCAGACCTGACTGAAGCAACTTAGCACACATGCTACAATTATCTCAAAATAAAAATCAACAACCCTACAAATCAGAGCTTCCTCCCCACTTCCCTTCTCCCCTCCCCCCTCCATGTTCACTATGGAGCTCCCAGGGATAGCTGCTCATTCCCCTGGTTGGTTGTTGCCTACAGTTGCCTGCAGAACAAACCCAAAACAGCTCCAAAGGCTGAGCAGTCTCTCCTTAGGGAGCATGCAGGGTATCATGGGGGCTTCCCTTGGTGGCTCAGTGGTAAAGAATCTACCTGCCAATGCAAGAGACATAGGTTCAATCCTTGGGTCGGGAAGAGCCCCTGGAGAAGGAAATGGCTACCCACTCCAGTATTCTTGGCTTCCCCGGTGGCTCAGTTGATAAAGAATCTGCCCACAATGCAGGAGACCTGGGTTCAATCCCTGGGTCGGGAAGATCCCTTGGAGGAGGATATGGCAACATGCTCCAGTATTCTTGCCTGGAGAATTCCATGGACAGGGGAGCCTGGTGGGCTACAGTCTATGGAGTTGTAGAGAGTCAGACACAACTTAGCGACTAAACAACAACAACTACAGGGGATCACGGTCAGCAGCTGTGAGCCAAGGGAAGATGGGTGCGAACCATGGATGAAAATGTCCAAGGGTAAAACATTGGTACTGGCTCATGCAAGAGGAAAGAAATGTCTCCTTAGGTTGGAAAGCACATTGCTCACCAAAGACTACCTTCCAACCAATCTCTGTGTTTTCCTCACAAACCCTACAGGTTGGGTCCCCATGATGATCACAGGCAAGGCAGTTCAGTGGTTAGAACCCTGAGCTGGGGGCCAGGAGACATGGACTAGCCAGCCCTCTGACTTCCTCTAAGACCTTGGATGAGCCATGCTCCCCATCTGGGATTCAATGCCCTCGTCTATAAAATGAAAGGTTCGGATTAGTTGTCCCCTAGGCCTCTCTAAGCCCTGCCAGCCTTCATGTTCAAGGTTAGCTCTAAGACCTGCACGAAGGGCCTGCCTGAATCTGCCACAGCTCACAAATATTATTGGAACAGAAGTCCTAGTCGAATTTCATTTTTCTTCTGAGGCTGTTTATTGCCTAACAAAATGTACTTAGTGGTAAATTCGTGACTGTGATGTTAAGTGCAGGCTACAAACCCACAGACAAAAAAAAAAAAAAAAAAAAAACAGGGGAGAGGGGAGAAGCCCGGAGCCCAAAGAGGGAGGGCCAGGCAGAGGGTTGGGAAACCTTGAATTCACAGGAGTGTCTTATAAACACCGGCACCATTCCTTACTTATTCACATCGTCTGCCCTGTCTAGGTTCCGCGTGGTCTCCACTTCTTGTTAGCGTTTCAGCTGCATACCAGGCCCCAGCTGGCAGTGGCTAATTGCAATCAGCAGGTGAGAAATGTAGGTTCTCCGAAAAGGAATTATCTCCAGCGCTGGGAACCATTCTGGGAAATATAACAGACCTGGGAAGAGAGGGGGAGATGTTTAAAACCTGAACTTCTGTGAAAAGCATTAATTGAAAAAGACAGCCCCGCGCACCAGGAAGCCATGACTCGCTCGCCTGAAAATATAATGAAGCAACTTAGTGTGGAAGGAAAGACGGGGGAGCATTTCCATTTCTGCAAAAGCAGCTCCTGCCTCTTGCACACAAGCCTGGCCTGCCCTCTTTTTCCCGGAGACCACAAAAGGCTGCCTCTTGTCGGCTCGGCTTGTGGGTTTGTACCTTGACGTTTTTCTGCCTGAGCAAAATCACTGCACCAAGCTGAGGGCTTTTCATTTGTTTTTATTTACTTTATTTTCGAGAAAGATGTAAAGCTGTCTACTCTGGGACGGGATGACTTGAGGAAGCAAGTTCAAAATCGGTTCACAGTCTGTCAAGGTCGCCGGATATCCAGGGGCTTACTCAGCCTGGTACCAAGTGAGGTGGGGGGTGGAACACGGGTGCAGCCACACACCCTACAATTCCATTCAGCTACTTGGGGAAATAAGCCCAGGGTCAAAGAGCAAGATCTGGAGGTGCCTGTGTCCTCAGCCCCGAGAGCAGCCCCCATAAACACCCGCCTGATCACCTACAGAATGGACATCTCTCTGTGCCTTATCAGGAAAGGGAGTGAAAAGTATACCAGAGGGGTGATTTGAATTTCATTTTCTCACTCTGTCCCCCTGTGGGGAACGCTGCGTGGTACTGCATGCTGATTCAAAGAAAATTGTCTCTGCTCGCTGAGGTTTAAGGCCAGGCATGGGCAGCTCACATCACACTGGGCTATGGGGCGCCCAGCAGACTGTCTTTGGGAAGCGGGGAGGGGGGCGGAATCACACAACAGAGGTGGGGTGGGAGGGCTGGTCTGGTTTAGAGAGCAGGCACATGGCGACCCTTCACTTGACTTCAGTGCTCCCATTCAATAAAAGGCAAGTGATAAGATGTGGCTTAAGACACAAAAGATTCCTTTCCCCCAAAGGAATGTGAACTGGGGTTTGGAAAGGGTGGGTGGCTCAGGTATCCCTTCCTTTGGGTTGTTTGTAGGCCAAGAAGGAGGGAGCGGCTAGGCGCTGCAGCAAATCTCAGAATGAAACCCCAGTCCCTGGTGGGAGGTCAGTCTAAGGATGCACCAGCTGTGGAATCTCACCTGCGAGGACCCCACCCCCACTCCCCAGCCACCCTGTGGGCCAAAGGAATGTCAGGGGAGAGATTAGAGTCAAGGGGAGGAGATAAACAGGCCTGGAGACCTTTCAGCCTTTCAGCCTCCTGCCCAAACCCCAGGCTTTGTGATAAAAAGACAAACAAACAACCATTCCCACTGGGTTTCTCAAACCCGCTGAGTGGCACAAACGTTTCCTCCCTATAAACAAGCTCACCTGAAGAAGGCGAAGAAAACCAGACCCTGAGATCGCCGCGGTTTTTGGCAGACCCCTTAGGAGAAACTGCCGCAGACAGCCTATCAAGTGCTTTTCTCACATCTCTCAGAAATAAGATGTCAAAGTTTGAACATAAACCACGAACAAACACAATCGGCCTGGTGTTTCATGCCAGCTTCCCCGTCCTGACACGGGGCAGCTTTCGAAAATGAACTGCAGTCTTAGAAGCTGTTGACAGGATTTTTAGAGCAGCCAGAGAGTTGAGAAGGTAAGCAGAACGAAGCAGCTACCAGTGGCCTCCTTTTGACAAACACTGGGCTCTATATCGCAGTGTTAGGCCACACTAGGAGGCGCTATTCTTATCGAAGTCTACGGAGTTGTGGTTCCAGAAGTGTCAAGGGCAAATACAGTGCTAAGACAGACACCCAGTGAGCGTCCACAACCATGGTGAAGAGAGAGCAAATCTCTGGCCCAGCGAAGCTTACATTTGAATCAGTCATTATACAGTGTGGTAGCAATGAGGGAGGGCTGAGATTTACAGTAGGGTAGTTAGGGAAGGCTCATCTAGATGAAGTGACTTTTGAGCAAAGATGAGGCGTGAGTCCTGAGAGGAGATTCTCTGGGGGAAGACGGACCCAGGTGGAGGGGATGATGAGGGCAAACGTCCTGAGATAGAAGAGTGCATGATGGAGGCAAAGGATACCATGGGAGCCAATGGAGCTGGAGTGGAATGAACAGGGGCGTGGCCACACATCCTGAATGCGATAGAGACTCACAGAACATCATAGCAGGTGCCCCACGCCACCCCATCAGCCACCTCTGGGGCCCTGTGGGGCTCTCTGGTTCTCTATTAACTAATAACTAATCCCTGATACAGTTCTGCTTAATTACTAACTAGGGGTAGAATGCAGCTCCACCCCTCTGACTTCCTGGACTTCAGTCTTCCTAATATTTCATCTTGGGGATGGAGACATATGGAAAGAGGGAAGGTGGCCCTCTCTCAACTCTCCAAGTCCCATGGCAAAAGGTGTCACCCATAGCACGATTAAATACAAGCTGGTTGACCTTTTCCACACAAAGAATGGCAAAAGCCCTGGAGAGAGTTAACTGCACGCTGGACCCATCCAAAGGTGCTCAGAATCTCCTGCCCAAAGACCCAGGATTGATTCAGTGTCTATCATACTTACGTATTCTGCTCTGGCCCAAAGAGTACCGCCAACACCATCTACCCTGCACAGTGTGAGATGGGGCTCGGGGGTGAACCAGGCATTTTGATGATGAATTCATGGCTGGATGCCCTGAAAGTTTCCTTGGCCAGAACCTCTCCATTTGCTTTTCAGCATTTATGGATACTAGCATTGCACCAGGCTGCCAGAACCTGTAAACAGAGGTGACACTGGAGGCAGGAAGTTGTCCTGGAAGTCTAGGGCCCTGGGATCTGCGGCAAACAAAGTCATGGGACTGTATGAGTTCGGGTTGTGTCTGATGCAGAAACTGCTTCGAGCCTACAGAGTAAGGGATTTATGAGAGGCCAGAACCCTCCGGCAGGGGGTGGGGCTTCCCTGGTGGCTCAGTGGTAAAGAATCTGCCTGCCAATGCAGGAGATCCGGGTTCAATTCCTGGGTCAGGAAGATCCCCTGGAGAAGGGCATGGCAACCGACTCCAGTATTCTGACCTGGAGAAAATCCTATGGACAGAGGAACCTGGTGGGCTACAGTCCATAGGGTCACAAAGAGTCAAACACAACTGAAGTGACTTCGCACACAGGAGCACAGAACCCTCCATGGCTGCAGATGTTAAGCAGTGCTATGGCTGCTGGCCCACAGCCCTTGTTAAGCCTGAAGACAGAAGAGTGGGAGGGAGGGCGAGATGGGTGGCCTCTAGCACTAAGCCACACACACGTCCGCCCACTCAGGTGCTCAGGGGAGCTGCAGGGGCCACGGCCCACACCAGGCATACACATCCTGCTCCTTCCCTCCCACCTTCCAAATCGCACCCCATTTCTCTGTTGGCCCACCCGAACCATAGAGGGAAATGAGAAGAGTTCCATGAAATGTAGTTCCAGTTTGGCCACCACAGATCAAAGCCACTGCAGTGACTTTGACCTCAGGCCTGTTTCCTCGCCCACAACACCCAGTGTTTGGCCCAAAGGAAACTGTTGGGAGCACCTTTATCATGGTAACAGCGTCTGTTTTTTTCCTCACTGGGCAGCCAGGTCAACCCACATTGTGTGCGGAGGTACCAAGAGCGCCCAGGTGCTATCTGCAATGTCGGAGCCTCCACGAGCTGGAAAGAGTCCAGTGTCTTGGCCGCAATCCTTGGACAAATTCCTTGTTCCGTGGGCGTTCACGGATCGCCTCATTCCTGCCCTCCCCCCCAACCCGAGGCCAGGAGGATGGAGGTGGTGACAGCAGGTGACAAAGTCCGACCTCCGCCTCCAGCAATCAGGCTGAGCGGTCCCAGGAGGTTGCAGAAAGATTCTGAGGCTGCACACAGTTCAATTAACAATCTGGACCCAAAACATATTCACTAGGGGCTCACCTTCCAGGTGATTCCAGAATGTTCTCATGCAACCTAATGAAAACCTTTCTGAGTAAATAAACGTGAACATTGTCATCTGTGAAGCACTGTCTGCAAAATATGCTCTCTGCAGACTCCACTCTTAGGGACCCTGGAGGGGAGAGACAGGAAAAGACCAAAAACAGTAAAGACAAAGAGTTGTAAATGCAGAAAAGGAATTGAAAGAAATTAAATTGTATGGGAAGAAAGACTCTCATTTATGACCAAGGAAATGAAGAGGAGAAAGAACGCAGCTGTTAAAGAGAAGGGGGGCTGGATCTGATCTTCTCTAAAACTCTGTGTTCTTAGGAGAATATCATCAAAATCTAATGCTAGACGATCCCATGTCAGCATCATGTGAGATGCAAAGAAAGGAAGGAAAGGAAAGCACCAGAAGAATACCTTCCTTCAGAGCACTGCTAGGAGGAAGGGATTTTTATTTATTGTGGGACAGGGATGGTGGTACCACGCTGAACGAGACCGCCATAGCCCTGAAATTACACCCTCTGGACTTCTACCTTGTGAGACGTATGGCTGTCTGAGGGAGGAAAGGCCATTTTCCCTCTACCCTTCTACGTTCTCTGCTGAGACCACCCACCACCCATGCCAGTAATAAAAAAGACAGTTTACCAGGAGAAAAACCAAACAGAAGTCTAATAATGTGTTTACCTTCTGTATATGGGAGAGAACCAGGAAAACTGAGTACCTCCCACAAATGCCTCAACTCATCACCTTAAATGACATCTCTAGCTAAAAAAAGATGTTGGGGATGGGAGAACCAGTTATGGGAGGTTAAAAGGAAAAGCACGGTAAACAAGGATAACATTGTTCTGTAGATTTAAGTCCTTGCCTTCTCTATTGATAAGAATTTCTAGAGTTTAGAGTCATCTTTCTCCTCTTGGTACACAGAGGGAGACACCCTAACAAATGGAGATTTTTCTTATAAATGTCCCTTACAAAAGGGTAACACCTACTCTGTTTTCAAAGGTTTTCCTATGTCTGCTATTTCTTAAAAATAGTCAGTCTAAAATAATCCTTATGCCACCAAAGCATATTTGGGGGTGAGAAATTTTGCTTCCCTTCAGCTGGGGCATGTGTGATGCCTTGACCAGAGCAAGGTAGTCCACACCCCAGCCAGAGAATCTCCACGGTGTGAAGGCAGGCCAGCAGGAGGGCCAACATAACCATAATCTAGTCTAGGGAGGAAGAGGCATGGAAGGGTTAAAACTGGGGAAGAGCTTATGTCCACACAAGAACCATGCACATGGATGTTTACAGAAGCTTTATTCATAGTTGGAAAAACTTGAAAGCAACCAATATATTTAATAGGTGAATGGAAAAATAAACTATGGTGCAACCAGACAATGGAATATGATTCGATGCTTTTAAAAATGAGCTACGATGCTGTGAAAAGACATGGAGGAATCGTAAATCATATTACTAACTGAAAGTTGCCAGTCTGAAAAGGACATATACTATAGGATTCCAACTATATGATGTTTTGGAAAAGGCAAAACTATGGAGACAGTAAATAGGGGTTTGGGGTGTGGGGAGGGAAGAACAGGCAGAGCACAGACAATTTTTAGAAGATATTCTGTATAATCCTGTAATGTTGTATACAGGTAATTTATACATTTGTCTGGGACTTCCCTGGTAGCTCAGCTGGTAAAGAATCTACCTGCAATGCAGGAGACCGCAGTTTGATTCCTGGGTCGGGAAGATCCCCTGAAGAATGGATAGGCTACCTAGTCCAGTATTCATGGGCTTTCCTGGTGGCTCAGATGGTAAAGAATTTGCCTGCAATGCAGGAGACATGGGTTCGATCCCTGGGTTGGGAAGATCCCCCTGGAGGAGGGCATGGCAACCCATTCCAGTATGTACAACACCAAGAGTGAGCCCTAAGGTAAAGTACGGACTTTGGGTAATTATGACGGGTTAAGGTATTATAGGTTTGTCAGTTGTAACAAATGTACCCCTATGTGGTAGGTTATGGCAGAGGTTATGGCTGGTGGGTGTAGAGCGTACATAGGAAATCTCTGCACCTTCCTCCCAACTTTGCTGTGAACATGAAACTGCTTATAAGAAAAGTCTTTATAAAAAAAAAGCAGGAGAGGAAACTGAATCTGAGGTTTCTTAAGGTTCAGAATATCAACAATTAAAGTTTGGGAACTCAAACCTAATGTAGTTAGCAAATCGAGCATTCTTGCTAAATTCTCACCCTCTCCATGGTTCACTGTAAACGTGGCTTGGGTCGCCCATTACTCTGCAGGAATAAAAGTGAGGCCCATGGCTTTCTGGGGGCAAGAATAACCTAAGTTAGAATGTAGCTTGTAATACCTTTGTCTAGTGCAGGAGTTTGCATTTTTTTCCCATAAAGGGCCAGATAGTAAATATTTTAGACTTTGCAGGCCATACAGCCTCTGCAACAAAAATTTAAGCCTGCTATTGAGGCCCGAGAGCAACCAGAGACAGTCCATACACTGATGGGCATGGCTGTGTTCCAATCAAACTTTATAAAAACAGGCCCAGGCTGCATTTGGCCCATGGGTTGTAATTTGCTCACCACTGGTCTTACACTTTCCTAGAAAGTTGGGCTGGTCTATGCTTAAAATATGTGCAAACTAAGGGCTTAAATTATTCATTACAAAAATATTACACCTGCTCAAACAGAGAAGGAGGAAGGAAATTAAGGAAAAGGGTGGTAAAAGAGAAAAGACAGCCAATTTTTTTGTCATCAGCAGTGGGGGTTCAGGGCGGGGGTGGGGGGAAGAATGCAGGGATGAGCTGGGAGGAGGAGGAGAAGGTAAAGCAGGTCTTGAAGAGGCAGCGCACACTTGGAGAGCATGAGACAAATAGAGAACATGTGCCCAGGAATCAAGGGACACGGACAGCACCACTCCCAGCCTCACCAAGTCCTCCAAAGCCAAAGTCAGCCAGGAAACAAAGACAGAGCAAGCTGCGGAGAAAAGCAGGGGTGGGCATCATCACGGCCGCCCTGTGGGGGTCTCTCAGTGAGGACAGAGCCTTCTCGTCTTCCTACAGCACATTATGCTGGAGACACGGCTAAGCTTGTGCTTAAATAAACAATTTAATCAGCAGCCCAAAGTTTCCTTTTATCACCCAATCTCCTGGCTAGACGGAATAATTGTTTTCCATCTTCTAACCGCTGGACTGTTAAGTATCAGCTGAAGCAAACAGAATACCAGGCACCGCTGAATGGCACCACAGACCCAGTCTCTTACTAATGTGGTTCCCACAGTGGCTGGTTTTCTAAAGATCTTGCAACCAAACATGGGTGTCTCAGAAGGAGGTGTCTCAAATACTTTGTAAAAAAGTATTTGAAGGTAGGAGGAAAGGAAGGGGTTTTTCATTTAAGATGACTGTGGCCAGTGTTCTGATCACTAACAAAGCAAATGAATCTATGGGTCAGATTACAAGCAGTACCATTACCCGTTGGAATAGGGAGGAACTTTCTAGATGCCATCTGATGACCAATGCATTAGGACCCTCTCAGCCTTACTTCCCCACTTGTAAAGAGCAGCTAGTAATGTTTGCCATGTGGAGGTGTTCTGTGGAATCAATTCGATAGTGTAGTACATTATCTAACCCAGCTTCCAGCATAGAGCTGTCTAAATAGGAGGTACCTTGATATTATCTATGGGGCTTCCCTGGTGGCTCAGATGGTAAAGAATCTTATGCAGTACAGGAGATGCAGGTTTGATCCTTGGGTCAGGAAGATCCCTTGGAGAAGGGAATGGCAACCAGCTTCAGCATTCTTGCCTGAGAAATCCCGGAGGAGCCTGGCAGGCTACAGTCCATTGGGTCGCAAAGAGTCAGACACGACTGAGCGACTAACCCTTATTATTATCTATGACTGATATAACTCAATTCTTCCACAAGGATAGTCACTCCTTTGGGTCACTCAATCGGGTGTGAGAATTGCAGTCCTTAAAAAAAAAAGATGTTTTTCTTGCTCTTTATCAGTCTTCCCTTTGTATGCGCCTCCTACATAGGAGCTTCCCAACAACAGGCTCATGCCTAGTGTAGGACCTATTTACATTCAAGGAAAGGCACTGCACTGGAACCCACTCCTTGGCGGCCATCCCATTTCTGAGGCAGTGTGGAATTGAGGAAGTAGATAGGAGTCAGGATAACCTAAGACTATAAAATCTTTGGGGTAATCAGATATGCCATCCATTGAGTCACAGGTTTCTTTTGGCAGGTGGATGGGGAAACACCCTTCCTGGCTCTGCAGCCCTTCCCAAATCCACTCCCTCCCCGGCCCTCGCTCCCTCCTCCTCAAAGCCCATGTGCCTCACCCACAGTCCACCCATGTGGCCAGCAGGGAGGGGAAAGACTTACCTTACAACCAAGGCCTTTTGTGGTCCCAGCATCACCCTCCCCACAGCCCCTCTGTCATCAAAACTCACAGGAATGCCTCCAGCTGCAGCCCCCCTCCCCCTGCCGGCTGTCCTCTGAGACATCCATCATAGCTCCCTCTGTTCCATCCCTGACACATGGCCAGGAAGCTTATTGCAAAGACCCAGACGTGCTCCGGGCACCACCCTACCTAAAAACCATGGCATGTACAACAAAGTTCACCCTCCTCACTAAGACCTGGAAAGCCTGTCCCAACCTGGCTCCTGCCTACCCTTGGCAGCCTCACCTTCACGGCTTTGCTCTAGGTGTTCTCTCTGCATACCCCCTCCCATCTGTTCATCCAACTTCAGCTCAACATTTAACCTCTAGTTCAAACGCTATCTTATTTCTGACATCCCCTCATTTCTGACATCCCCCTATTTGGACAGTACCAATCATCCCCTGTTCTATATTCCTGTAGGAACTTCTACGTACCTTTGTTCTGCTGCTGCTACTGCTGCTAAGTCGCTTCAGTTGTGTCCGACTCTGTGTGACCCCATAGACGGCAGCCCACCAGGCTCCCCCGTCCCTGGGATTCTCTAGGCAAGAACATTGGAGTGGGTTGCCATTTTCTTCTCCAATGCATGAAAGTGAAAAGTGAAAGTGAAGTCGCTCAGTTGTGTCCGACTCTTAGCGACTCCATGGAACTGCAGCTTACAAGGCTCCTCCGTCCATGGGGTTTCCCAGGCAAGAGTAATGGAATGGGTTGCCATTGCCTTCTCCAACCTCTGTTCTAGTACTTTCCAAACATTAGTATAACCATTTGCTGATGGTTTGTGTTCCTGCTTGTCTATGACTCCAGTAAAGACATATACACACTGCTATATTTTAAAGAGATAACCAACAGGGACCTACTGTATACTCTGCTCAATGTTAGGAAACTCTCCTCAATGTTATGTGGCAACCTTGGTGAGAGGGGAAGTTAGGGGGCAATGGATACATGTATATATATATGGCTGCGTCACTCTGCTGTGCCCCAGAAACTATCACAACATTGTTCATCTGCTATACCCCAATACAAAATAAAAAGTTTAATAAATAAAAAAGAAATAGATAACCAACAAGGACCTACTGTATAAAACAGGGAATTCTACTCAATACTCTGTAATAACCTAAATATGAAAGAATCTAAAAAAGAATAGATACATATATATGTATAACTGAATCACTTTACACTTGGAACTTGCATAACATTGTTGAACTATACTCTAATATAAAATAAAATTTTAAAAACTAAAGTACCTTTTAGAACAGAAACTAAAAAGACATGAACTAGGGAACTACATTCAATATCCTGTAATAAACCATAATGAAAAAGAATATATATATATAAAATGCACATATAACTGAGTCACCTTGCTGTACACCAGAAACTAACATAAGATTATGAATCAACTATACTTCAATAAAATAAATTAAAAAATAAAGACACAAGCTATAATTTTTTCATTTTGGTATTTCCAACATCCAACATACTACCCGACATGTGGTAGTGGATGTGCTTTGCTAATGGCATGGAATAAATTGAAAGAACAAAGTCCATGGGTAGCAGGCGAGCAAGCATGGGAGTGACTGTTGCAGGTAAGACCTGAGAAATCCAGAGGCAGCATCAAGGGAGTCCACTAATATTTCTTTGTTAATGATTTTAAATTATTCTTAGAATCAAGATAATTTATCATCATTTTGAATCACACATTCATCATTCCAATTCTTTTCTTTTAATATAGTTTTACTATAGCTACATTCCTATTGAAATATAAATATTTTATTTTAGTTGTTTGTAACTTCAAACAAAAAGAACAATATGCCATATGTAATCTTTTAGAGCTTATTTTTTTCAGATTTTTTATTGCTAAGATTTATATATTTTTATGTAACTGTTGTTCATTCATTTAGACTTCTGTGTAATTGTTCACTATGTGTGTATCCCAATGCTCTATTTTTCCACTCACCTCCAATGAGCATTTGGATTGAGATAGAGTTGCCAGATTTAGCAAGTAAAAACATAGGACACCCAGTTCAATTTAAATTTCAGAGAAATATTGGATTTTTAAATATCAGTTTGTCCCACAAAATATTCAAAAATGATTATACCAAAAAATCATTCATTGTCTGAAATTTCAAATTGAACTAGGCATCCTGTATTTTATCTGGCAACCCTACCCTAAGAATTAAGCTGCTGTGAACATTCCTATATGTGTCTCCTATTGGATATGCCAGGGTTTCTCTTAGGTTTATACCTATGTGTGTTACTATTTGACTTGAGAAGGAAAAACAAACTGCTTTCTTAAATGGCTGCTTTTGATGCAGGTTCAATCCCTGGGTCAGGAAGATCCCCTGGAGAAGAAAATGGCAACCCACTCCAGTATCCTTGCCTGGGAAATCCCATGGACAGAGGAGCCTGGTGGACCACAGTCCATGGGTCGTAGAGCTGGACATAACTGAGCCACTGGGCATGCATACATAAGGACTCTTGAGCCCCATCCCCATTTTGAGAGTTGGAGTGGGGGGAAAGAGGACTGCATACCAGGAGAATGGTGAGGGCCAGTAGCTCTGGAGTGAACACCCTCTTCTCCCCCTTTGAAGGCAGGGATTAGGGTGTTCCTCTTCAACCACAAGCCCAGTGAGGGGCCTTCAAGGTGCTTTTGCAGGGTGTTCCCTGAAGCTGGGAGCCCCAGAGAACCTCACCGATGCCCGTGAGAGCTAAAGTACCTGCAGCCCCAGGTACTAAGGGCTGTGGAGAACTTTGGTGGCCAAGTCAGTAGTGACTGCTGCCTTGGGGTGACCCTGGACTCTCAGTGCATGTTGGAAGAAGATATGGAAAAGTGTGATCCATGAATTCAAAGTGGCCATGGCACAGACAGCTGATGTGGGGGTCCACTTGGATCCTGACCAGTAGTGCAAGGCAACCTCAGCAGCAAGAGGTTGGAGGTGTCCTGCCAGATTGCTAACTGGGGAGCAGCCCACGGCCACCACTTTTTATAGGATGACACCCTTTATATGATGATATATCAGACCATGGGAAACTAGGAAAAGCCCCAGAGAACACTACAAGAAAGGAGCTGGCTTTATTCATCTTCTATACCCTCCCTCTCCCAGCTTCAGTAGTGGAGGAAGCAAAATGGCAACCAACCAATGGAGCTAGTGAACAGCAAGAGGGGCGAAGTTCTGTTCCCTACCTACCTCTCCACTGCAGCCTTTCAGGCTAAAAGAGGCCTGAGGCAGGCAGGGAAAAGCTTTAATGCTAAGCCAAGCTTGGAGTTTTGACTTTTAACATCTTTCATGGGACTTTCTAATTGCTCAATTACAACTTGAAAAGACAGTTATAATCTATCATCTCTGGACCACTATCATATACTATACACACCAAAAAAAAAAAAAACTCAAAATGGATTAAAGACTTGAATGTAAGCCCTGAAACCATAAAACCCCTAGAAGAAAACATAGATGGTAAGCTTGCTGACATAGGCTGGTGATAATATTTTTAATCTGACATGAAAAGTAAAAGCAATAAAAGAAAAAACAAGTGGGACTACATCACACTAAAAAGATTCTGTACAACAAAGGAAGCCATCAACAAAATGAAAAGGAAGCTACTGAATGGGAGAAGATATTTGCAAGTCATATATCTGACAAAAGGTGAATACCCAAAATATTTAAAGTACTCGTAGAAGTCAACAGCAAAAAACAAACAATCTTATGGGGAACACATGTAAATCCATGGCTGATTCATATCAATGTATGGCAAAAGCCACTACAATATTGTAAAGTAATTAGCCTCCAACTAATATAAATAAATGAAAAAAAACTAAAATAAAAGTTCTAAATAAGCATTTTTACAAAGAAGACAGATAGGGTAACAGATACCTGAGAAGATGTTTATCATCACATTGGTTATCATCACAAGAGAAAAGCAAATCCAAACCACAATGAGATATCACCTCACACCTGTCATAATGGCTACTATCAAAAAGACAAGAATAACAAGTACTGGTGAGGATGTGGAGGAAAGGAAACCTTCATGTGCTGTTGGTGAGAATGTAAAGTGGTGCAGCTGCTATGGAGAACAGCATGGAGATCCTTCAAAAAATTAAGAATATAACTACTATATGATCCAGCAATTCCACTTCTGGGTATTTATTTAAAGAAAACAGAAACACTAACTTGAAAAGATATCTGCATTCTCATGTCCATTGCAGCATTAATTACAATAACCAAGATATGGAAACAACCTAAGTGGCCACTGATGAATGAATGGGTAAAGAAATTGTGGTATATGGATACAATGAAATATTACTCAGTCATAAAAAATAAGGAAATCTTGCCATGTGTAACAACACGGTAGATTGTCAGAGGGTGAGGTCAGGCAGGGGGAATGGGTGAAGGGGTCAAAAAGTAAAAAAAAAAAATAGACCATAATAGCAAAAGTGGAACAAATATATAATGCTCAGATCCAAAAGCCACTTTAAAACAATGTATGTCAAGTCCTTAAAAATGAATCTTTGTGGCAGTCAAATGGGATGAAATATTGTTACTACCAATCTCTGGCTATGCAGGGAAGATCCAATGGAGACAAGTTGAGTGACTTGAAAAGGCACACACACACACACAAATTATGATATTAATGCTAAGCAATAATTGTTTATCAGTGAGGGTGAAGGTGAGAAGAAACTAAAAAAAGATCATGAAAAACAAAAGGGGATAAGGTAGCAAAACAGAAGATGTACTTTATGGCTAGAATATTATTTAAATGAACAAAGGGAAAAATACCAAACATCTATTCTATTGAACTCACCTATTCGAATGAATTAGTGAATTCTTGATTATCAAGAGTCTAGCTTGTACTCTAGCAAGTACTCTATCAAGAGTACTAGCTCTTAGTAACTGTGTATTGATACATTTTTTCCTCTTTAGTCTCTGAAAAAAATATCAAGTTTTTTCTTAGTGACATGAGCAAATGCTCGCAACTTAAGTGCAAAAAAAAGCAGGAGGAAAAAGTTATACTTATTGGTTCTCACTATTGCTTAAAAATAGCATATACTGTTGGCAATTGAAACTAGATAGGTAAATGGTGATGATAACTAAACACATTTATACAATAAAGACTAGGAAGACACTCAAAATATTGTTATTAAAAAAAAAACATGGCATGTAACATAGCAAGAGTGAACCCTAAGGCAAACTATGGATTATAGGTGAAAATGATGTTTCTATATACAGGTTCATCAATTTTAACAACTGAACCACTCTGGTAGGGGAGGTTGATGCTGAGGGGTACAGGAGTGTATGGAAATCTCTGTACTTTCCTCTCAATTTTGCTGCGAACCTAAACCTGCCCTAAAAAATAAAGTCTATGTGTAAAAACAAAGCCAATCTATAGAAATGAGACCTGCTCAGTTTGCAACAACAGGATGTGAGTATACTAATGACAACGAGGCTATCAGGGATGCAGTTTGCAAGCAGAACTCAAGATCTCAACTGGGTGGAAGGACTGGTTGAAAGAAACAAGATGAAATGCAATAAAGATAAATAGAAGCATTTGACCTATATTGAAATAGTCAATGCCTCTATTCCAGGGGATGATTCTTGACTCAATATGAGCCAACAGCAAAACATGGCTGCCAAGATAAACACTCAGAATCAGGTTTGGTGAGCCCATATCAGAGAAGACTAGGGAAGAGAGGACACTGACAAACTAGAACGTATAGAACCCAATGACCAGGAAGGTAAGAGGTCTGGAAACTTCGATATACAAGAAATAAGTGAAAAAATGGAACATTTGGGCCTGGAAATAAGAAACAGGGAGTCACAAGGGTAGCTTTAAGTTGGGCAAAGAGCCATATTGCAGAAGCGAGGTTAGTTCTAGCAGGCAACATCATAGCGAAAATTATAGAGAGGTAACATGTAACTGAAGAACTCTCTATCAATCCGAGCATCACAACCATGGAATAGGCTGCTATAAGGGGCAGAGAACTCCCAGTCGGCTTAAGAATCTCAAAGAAAGTTCAAGAATGATCTACCAGGGTTTGTGTGGGGCCCTGGCCCTACAGGTCCCTTTCGATCTCAACATGCTATGATTCCATATTGGGTTAACTGGGGAAAGCTTATCTGAATTCAGGAAGCAGGTGAATTATAAAGTTTTAACATATACTGATATGAGCTATATCTGAAGCTAAGTAAATAGTGTAGTTTGATGAAAGGCCTTGGGGGCCAGACAGAATGGAGATGAGCCAGGACCAAAATTAGTTAGGTGCCACTAGGTTTGCAAGGCTGATTTAGAGCCTAACATTCAAAGGACACTCATAATCAGTTTCAATAAGAACAAACAACATTCATCAAGCACTAATAACAGGCAGATCCCAAAGCTTCCTGTCTCCTGGAATTAAAAGCCAAATAACTCAAGTTATCTTGGGTCAGATGTAGGTGAACTAAGAGCTAAGGAGAAGGGGCTGTGAAACTAAATCAGAAGCCACACGCCTTTACATGGCTTTGTTCTGCCAATTTTAAAATACCTATTTAGAGTCTTTGGTTTTAAACGTGAACTACCCTTAAGGGAGACCGGATCTACCTGTCCCCCCCTCCCCCAGGCACTTTGTTAGAAATGCAGAGTCGCAGTCCCCTCCCCAGACCTACTGAACAAGAACCTGCATTTTAAAAAGAGCCCCAGGTGGTTCACAGGTGCATTCAAATTTGAGAATCACTGCTCTACATTAGAGTAGACCAAAACATTGCTTTGTTACTGTCTTATGCTATTGATAGCCAGATACCACAATCCAAATATGGGACATGTATGACCACATTTATGGAGACAACCTCTGCATGAAGACTGTCCCCTCTGCAAAATAGGTTCCAGTGATTACAGAAAGACCAACAATTGCTATCCAAGAGATCCTAGGCTGAATCAGGAAGCTGCATTTAGCCTCAAGTGGTGGCTCAGTCAGTAAAGAGTCTGTCTGCAATGCAGGGGACCTAGGTTCAATCTTTGGGTCAGGAACATCCCCTGGAGAAAGAAATGGCAACCCACTCCAGTACTCTTACCTAGGAAATCCCATGGACAGAGGAGCCTGGTGTGCTACAGTCCACTGGGTCGCAAAGAGTCGGACATGACTTAGTGACTAAACTAGCATAGGGAGCTTGCACTTCAGGACCTGATGGTGTCTGCAAGGATAAGAGAGTGTGTTTGATTCTTGGGATCAAACATCACAGAAGTAAACCAATGCTCTGGAACTTACCAATCTAATGTTAAGAGGAGGGAGGAATTAGGGTGGTTAAGATGAGGGCATTGCCATTCCTAACCTTTAGTGATTCAGATGGTAAAGAATCTGCCTGCAATGCAGGAGACCTGGGTTCGATCTCTGAGTCAAGAAGATCCCCTGGATGAAGGGCATGGCAACCCACTCTAATATTCTTGCTGGAGAATTCCCTGAACAGAGGAGCCTGGCAGGCTACAGTCCATGGGATCACAAAGAGTCAGACATGACCTAGTGACTAACACTTTCACTTTCTCATTATTATTTTAAATATATGACCTTGTGCTCAAACTTGGTGCCATGTAGTGCTATTTCAGAAGTGACAGAAGAATCCTGTTCTAGTGTGTTGTAAAGGGTACCTGGCATGTGGCCTGGACTGGAGTTAGAATGAACAAAGGAGATACTAAGTTTTTATAATGAAATACCTTGAAATATTTTTTTTGCACTACCCAAGTATTACACTGTCCTTTTTAGTGTGAAAAACAACCCAAGAAACCAAGATAAATGCAAAAACATCAAGGCTTGAAATGAAGAATAGTCTGGCCTTGAATGAATCAGAAAATCCATGATTTTAATTCACATCTAACCACAAGGAGCAATGAAATGGGCTTTTGATTTGTTCCAGTTTTAAGACCAAATCCAAACATCTTCTCTAATAAGAATGCTCAAAACCATTATTCATCTAGTAACATTCCTCCTCTGAAAATTCCAAAAAGGGCTTTCTTTAGATCACCATTTAAACAGAGTTCAGCCTCCCAACTCTCCACGGTTTGTCCCTGTATCCAAGTGCACCTGATTCAGCCGGCGAAGCCCAGGTTCACGAAGAACGAATCTTGAAATCTCTCCAATGGAGCACCCAAGAAGGATAGTAGTTACCTCTGCGGTTCTTATTCACACAACCGTTTTTTTTGTTTTTTTTTTTTCCTGCCCCATAAATCAGATGGAAAAAAAAGAAATCTTGTTTCACCTTTGCAACAGGACAAATTACTTGCAAGCAGAAGGAATGTTGGGTGACCACGCCCTCTGTTTTGTGGGGCCAACTTGTGTGACAGGGAGGCTTTGCCCACAGGAATGAATAAATCTGGAAGCAAGCGCAGGAGTGGGGGAGGAGGTGGTGGCCAGGGGATTGCAGGAGAAGTAGGAGCCCTGGAGGGTGCTAGTTTCCATGCCACATCCTTGCCCTCTAGATGCCTTCCTGTAGCAGTATGTTCCAGACAATCAGGGCACACCAGGGCAGCTATTAATCACCATCCACACTTCACTAAGTCACATTTATTGACAACTTTACCCCTGCCCTGGCTCCACCCAGAGAGGGAGTCTGCTCTCAATGCCTTGGTATTCTGTGGGTCAGAAAAGAACCAGCCTGCCCAAGGTTGAGCATACCCAGGCTTGCTCTACCCATCAGCTCAGCCAATAAATCAGCAGCATTTATTTAGCAGCCACTGTGGGGCTGGTGTTGGGGAATGCGGAAACGAATTGTGCAAGATTCCATACCTGCTGTCAGGAAGGTCACTGTTTTGTTGGGAGGGAAGGAATAAGATATACCAACATGAAAAACTAGCAGAAATAAAGTGGTAACTAATAAAGGCCAGGGGGATGATAGAAACAAAGAAGGTTATTGTAATTGCACTGAAGCGAAGGAAAGTGTATTATAACAGGAATGGGGTTAGAGGGGAGAGGGCAGTCAATAGATGACCAGTGTGAGTTCGATACATGAAGCAGGGCACCCAAAGCCAGTGCTCTGGGATAACCTAGAGGGATGGGGTGGGGAGGGAGGGGGAAGGGGTTTCAGGATGGGGGGCACACATGTATACCTATGGCCGATTCATGTTGATGTATGGCAAAAACCATCACGAGATTGTAATTATCCTCCAATTAAAATAAGTTAATTAATTAAAAAAAATTTGAACCTGGGTAAAAAAAGAGATCTGTAAGCCTGAGATCCTGGGGGAGGTGGGATGTGAACTATGCACCTCTGGGATGGGAACTCATGCATGCAGGGCTGGGCAGAGAAGTTGGGGGCGGTTCAAGTAGGCTATAAAACTGGGAGCAAGAGGGACCACAACTGAGCCGTCATGGGGGTTGGTGGTTGCAGTAGAGGCCTCTACTCTGGGCAAAGCTCCTGCCTGGTGTAGGCCACAGTCCAGAATAAGCCCTTGTCGAGGAAGGGCAGAGCCCTCAGGGATAATGGCAGGACAGATGTGGCGCCTGACTATGACTGTAGGAAGTCAGGAGACTCCTGTGATTCCACCTTCTGCCCTACTGGTTAGCCTCTGGTTATTTCCAGGTCTTCAGGGTGCTCTCCTTCCACAGGGAGGACACACAGGACCAATGACTATAAAGTTAAATCTATCCAAAAAAAAAAAA
This sequence comes from Dama dama, assembly GCF_033118175.1. Lineage (NCBI taxonomy): Eukaryota > Metazoa > Chordata > Mammalia > Artiodactyla > Cervidae > Dama > Dama dama. The sequence goes on from NC_083714.1 coordinate 114,352,010, forward strand.
TGCAGAGATACGCGTCACAGGGAGATGCTGACAGAGAGGGAGACATGCCAAACAGTCCGATCTCCACACCAAGGTGACTAAGACCCTAGCCAACCAAGAAGACAAGCCACTGAGACTGCCTCCCACCACCACCTCTTCCCACCTATGACCTAACTCCATGGCACCTACTGCTCCTAAGTCACTCATCTCAGAGGATGGGGTCAGCCTTCCTGTTCAGGGCCAGCATCTGCCCTTCTGCCTCAGCAGCCATCTTTCTTCTTTCCTCTCTTTGTCATTGTACCCTTTCTAGTCACTCTCTTCTCAGTGTGTAAGACAAGAGAAATATCCCTCCCATCCAAAAAACCCAAACTCAACACACACACACACACACACACACACACACACACACACTTCCCTTTTACCTTCTGCAACCACTGTCCATTGCTCTCCTTTCCTTTTCAGTCGTGAGCCTTCCGAGGGTGGCCTACGCTGGCTGCATCCATTTCATCAGTTCCACTCAGCCCCCAGCCCTGGCTCTCCCCTCCCACTCCTGCTCCATGAGACATGCTGTCTTTAAGATCACCACCAATTGACCCCCTTGTTTTCAAGTCCAGTGAAAACTTTTCCCTCATCATCTGCTGTATTTGACTTTGTTGCCTTTTCACCACTTCATTCCCTGGTTTCTGAGTCCTCTGGTTCTCCGCCTGTCTCACTGACTATCCCATGCCTGACCCCATTGGAAAATCAAGGGTCCTCTCCTTCCAGAAGCTCTCCCTCACACCCTCTTCTGAGTTATATGACTCTCCTTTATGCTCTTTTAACACTCTGGCCCTTACTAAATTATACCAGAATGATCTGTCTGTGTGTGTTTCCCTCATTAAGCAGAAAGGCCCGAGAGGGAAGTGGCTGTGTCCATTCATCTTCATGCCCCTAGTACCTATTACAGAGTACAGTGTCCACAGGTATGCAATAAATTTGTTCAACTGACTTGGATCAAATACTGAAGGCAAATTAGGCCAATATTTAGCTTCATGATTTATTCAGGATTTTATTTCCAAGCACACATGCTTTTTCCCTTTTACTCGAAGGCCCCCCTTCTAGAGGACCAGCCAAGTTTCAAAATGGCCTGTAGTGAGGAGAGCTGGGTGACAGCTCCACTCTGAGTGGGGCACCCGGAAACTCATGTCTCAAGGTCTTTGATAGCCCACTATTTTACTTTTGCGTTTGGCATGCTCCTGAGGTCTTCTACTAATCCGGCCTTATGCTTGTTTATGGGTGCTCAGTTCCTGCCAAACAGAATGTGACACTCAATTCTGCAACCATCTTGACCTTTGGCAAGTTCTGTACGTACCCTGTCATTGGCACTCTTTTTAATTGGTTGTCCTTCTATGCATTTGTAGCAATAGTGGTCACCATGTAGACCAAACTTGCACATATTTCTTCTAGACTTTTACAGTCACCTACAAAACAACATTGACATTCTGGAACCCTGTGAACCCACGCTAATCTTTATGATAGGAGAGGAGGTATGCTATCGGCTGATGGAATCTCTCTAATCCAACATGCCTTGTACTGTTGCCTGTGTGCCTCATCCAAGTATTTAGAATGGAGCTCCTTCCTTTCCCTAGGTTGTCCTTTTTCTCAGTGACTCTGACACTGGATTTTGATTCTAATCTGATTGATTGCTTATCCAGGGTGTAGACCCTGGCTCTGTTCTTGGGATGTCTTGCCTTTCTTCCCAATGTCCTGCCCCTCTGGCTCTGACCCAGGTTTAGTCATCCAGACTTTTAGTTAAAGCTATACACCCACCATTTCAGACAGCTCCTTCTTCCCTCTCCCACAGGTCAACAAAGGCTTATTCACAACCCTTCCCATCTCTCTAACCTCTGTAAGAGACTCAGCTTCAGGGATTACCCCAGGTTTGTGGCTTCTTTAAAACAGTCATCTCTACGTAGCAGGTCTACATTCTGGAATGTGATCTACAAGGGATAGGTCAGACCGAGCTTTATAAACACATGCAGGACACTGGCTCTCTGAGACAATGACATGCTATGGGTTGATATTAGGTCACAGTGCATAGAAGGGTGAGAAACACCCTGAATGGGACTAGACCACTTCACCACTTAACTCATGGTGGGCCCCTGAACAAACCTCTCCCTTCTTTTGGCCTATAGATGATCTCTGAGGGTCCCTTGAGGTCTACTAGTTTGGGTTCCCAGTTCAAAAGTCTTCTCAAGGGCTGTGAGAACCTGACTTATGGCTGTCACTGCTTTTTCTAGTATGCCTGGAAGAATGCCTGTCAAGTCAGTTCACTAAGACTCCAATGTCCCGGGGACATCACTCACAATAGCCTTCTCACAAGGGCTCACTCTGTTCCATCTTAATTCAAACACCACAGAAGTGGGTAGAGAGGGCAGCTGACAGAGGGGTCAGTGGGTCTCTGAGGCTCTTCCGACCCTAAGTGAAATTGATGAACTATACACATGTAGTTTAGGGTTCCCTGAGGTTTAGGTCCACAAGCCCATTGCCCTCTTTCACCTGGAGCCAGGCCCCTAGGAGTACTCCTTTGGGCATAGTTAGCCAGGGATTCCTACTGCCCTTTTCTTCTATGTTTCATCAGATGGAGACCTGACCAGGGCCTCACAAGTCTGAACTCACCTGCACATTCACTGTCTGAAACAGAGATTGGTAATTTTTTTCTATAAAGGGCTAGAGAGTAAATATTTTCAACTTTGCAGGCCCCATAGTCTGTCAATCCATCAACTACTCAACTCTGCCAGTATAGCACAGAGCCAACAATACTGAACAAATAAGTGTGGCTGCATTCTAATAAAACTTTATCTACAAAAACAGATCAGGGGGCATATTTGGCCTGAGGACTGTAGTCTATCTATTCCTGGTTCAGCACTATCCACCACCAGCTGGAACTGATTATTTGGCTCGTCAGTAGGGGTGCCAGATTTATGGAACTAAGTTGGATCCCTTTGTGAGTACACTTTTTGTTGGTATAATCTTGCATGGCTAGATCATTAACAGTGACCTCTGTGGTTAGATTAGGACACAAGCTGCCTGAAGACATTTAAGGTCAACTAAATTAGTACCAAGGTCCCATATATCAGCTGACGTTTTATTTTGTGTCAACAGATGACTGCTACTCTTGCTCATCATTTGCCAAGGGCATTTTCCCCAAAGGCAAAATTTTAGGGGACTGGGGCATTAGAGGATTTCTCTGGTAGCTCAATTAGTAAAGAATCCATCTACAATTCAGGAGACTCCTGTTCAATTCCTGAGTCGGGAAGATCCCCCAGAGAAAGGGGGGGATAGGCTGCCCACTTCAGTATTCTTGCCTGGAGAATTCCATGAACAGAGGAGTCTGGCAGGCTATAGTCCATAGGGTCGCAAAGAGTCGGACACAGCTGAAGTGACTGAGCATGCACGCAGGGCCCTACAATGCTATCTAACCTGAGTGTGTTGTTGTTCAGCTGAGTTTCAGCAATGACCTAAGTGATTCCAGTTCCAGATGGTCACCATATGTCCTAGTTACTTCATGTGTGCTAATCGTCTGTGTTAGAAGTAGGAAAAGTTTCCACTGCCCCCCTTCCTATTCCCATCTCTGATCCCCAGAGCAGCCCAGGCCCCAGCTTTATGTGGTTTCTGTGACATGTTGCTGAGATCAATCAGTTTAGAGCAGAGAGGAGAGTGGGCAGGACAGTACTGTGGAAGGAGTGCAAAGTTTGGAGCTGGGTCCAAATTTCAGCTTCACTCATAATTTCAGGTTGTACATCTGTAATGTGGGAATTCAGCTGTGTCTGACTCTTTGCGACCCCATGGACTATATAGTCCATGGAATTCTCCAGGCCAGAATACTGGAGTGAGTTACCATTCCCTCCTCCAGGTGATCTTCCCAACCCAGGGATCAAACCCAGGTCTCCTGCATTGTAGGCAAATTCTTTACCAGCTGAGCCACCAGGGAAGCCCAAGAATATTGGAGTGGATAGCTTATCCCTTCTCCAGCAGATCTTCCTGACCCAGGAATTGAACCAGGGTCTCCTGCATTGCAGGCAGATTCTTTACCAACTGAGCTATCAGGGAAGCCCAGTGTGGGAATAATAACGCTAATACCTACTTCATGGGACTGTTAGAGGATGATGGGACGTAAAGAGTGTGAAAGTACTTTGGGAAGGACAAATTAGTTATTACTGTTGTTACCGCATCAGGTGGTAACAAGCCTAGCCCTTCCCTGCTCCCAATTGTTTGTGTTCAGGGCTGGTTTCTAACTGTCACATGTCACATGTCTAAGACATGATGAGTGTCTGTCAAATGGCCTCTCTGCACACGTTCTCACTGGCCTTCAAATGATGGCAAAAAATAGAACCTCCTCTCTATTTGTAGCACTTGACAGACATGCATTTAAGTGCTTTCCCAAGCAGTTCACAGCAGTCCTTTAAGGAAAGCAGAATAAGTACTATTGAATCCATTTTCCAGATCAGAAAACTGAAGGAAAGAGCCACTGAAAGAGGATGCAGAAAACATCCATTTGCTAAAGAGTCCAGACCTAGAATTCAGGTCTCTTGAACTTCAGCTAGGCATTCCGCAAGGTTATGAGCCTTTCTTCTCAGAAAAGAAAAATCCCTTCTGGGATTCCTCGCTCTCTATCTTTCACTAGAAAGGTGAGTTTGGAACACAAGATGCTACACATCTGACCCTCCCTGTGGCATTTGTCACCCTGCTTCTCATCAATGTCTTATCTAGAAACGGCAATTAACCAAAAAGAGGCTGATAAAGGTTTGTGGAAGTGGGGAGGAAGGGAAAAGAAGCAATTGCTCTCATCACTGAAATAAATGCCAAAAAGAAAAACCTATCTAATTCGAAGCTTATCTAGTCTTTGGAAGAGAGAGAAAAAATAAAATAAAAGCAAGTTCCTGGTTTAGTTGTGTGTTCTCCCAAGCATTGATTTTTGTCTGAGAGCTCTGAAAATGTCTACGAGGTCATCACAGAAGCCTTAACAGCATGCCTCCACCTCTCATAAAGCTTTATGATGAGCCAATGTCTTCCTGGTTCCCAAACTAAAGGTGCACTAGTCACATCTAGAAAAATAATAGTGTCCTGCCTACTGGCAAAATCTGGGGTGATGCTGAGGAGCCAACAGCTATTCAGGTGGACCCAGGTCAGCACAGCACACAGTGGTTGTCTTCTTAGCAATTAACATGTTCCATGTGTGGGTCAGTTTGCCCATTTTAATATATTAGAACTGAATTTTTTACTTAGAACATCCTTATAGTATGACATAGACCCCAGAAACTAATCTATTGTTATATGTATGTATATGAGCATGTGTGTGTGTGTATATACATGAAAATTTTTATTAATATTATTTATTCAACTTTTGAGTAGGCAATAGATTCATATGTTCAAACAAAAACCATTTAAAAACATATAAATGAAAAGACTCCCCCTCATCCTTTTCCCCAGGTTCCCCTCCTCATAGGTACTCATTGTTATTACTGTATTCCATGCAATCTAAGACATGATCAATTTTAAGATGCATCATTATGTCATGTACCATTAAGAAAGAAAAATTCAGCTAATTATACTCTAAAATGTCATATAATGGAAGATATGTTTCTGTTTCATAGATGTCAAAAGGAGAAAAAATGTATATGTTGGAATCAGTGAAATATGGCTGACTCCTTGTGTGTGTGTTAGTTACTTAGTCATGTCTGGCTCTTCGCGACCCCATGGACTGTAGCCCACCAGGCTCCTCCATCCATGGAATTTTCCAGGCAAGAGTACTGGAGTGGGTTGCCATTTCCTTCTCCAGACTCCTTGTGTATGTTTCCTAATTTCTTTATTTAAATACAAGTAAATATGAGTACAGATGTCATTTCTACATCCTCAACATAGCAAAGGTTCCATCTAGTCAAAGCTATGGTTTTTCCAATAGTCATGTATGGATGTGAGAGTTGGACCATAAAGAAGACTGAGTGCCAAAGAACTGATGCTTTCAAATTGTGGTGCTGAGGAAGACTCTTGAGAGCTGACTCATTAAAAAAGACCCTGATGCAGAGAAAGAGTAAAGGCAGGAAGAGAAGGGGATGACAGAGGATGAGATGGTTGGATGGCATCACTAACTCAACGGACATGTGTTTGAGCAGGCTCCAGGAGATGGTGAAGAACACGGAAGCCTGGCGTGCTGCAGTCCATGGCAAAGAGTTGAACATGACTGAGCAACTGAACAACAACAAACATAGCAAAGAGTACATAATGGTCTCCTCATGGTTTTTTTCACTTTGAAGTATATCTTGGTGATCTGATTCTATTAATATAGAGAGATGGTCCTCATTCATTTTTATGGCTGCACAATATTCTATTGGGAACATGTGTGCTCAGTTGCTCAGTCGTGCCTGACTCTTTGCAACCCCATGAACTATAGCCACCAGGCTCCTTGTCCATGGGATTTTCCAGGCAAGAATACTGGAGTGGGTTGCCATTTCCTTATCCAGGGGATTTTCCTGACACAGGGATCAAACCCGAATCTCTTGCATCTTGTGCATTGACAGGCAGATTCTTTACCACTGTGCCAACTGGGAAGTTCATTCTATTGGGTAGACATGATATAATCTATACTAGTTTGCAATTGTTGGGCAGTTGGGTTGTGCTTAATCTTGTGCTATTTCAAATAATGCTGCAATGAATAGCCTTGCATGTACATCATTTCATAAGAGGGCAAGTATTTCTACAGGATAGAGTACTAAAGTTGAATAGCTGGACAAAATAAAATAGACATTTATAATTTCGATGGATATTGCCAAACTGTCCACCATAGGGGGTCATACCAAATTCACCCTCCCACAATTAAGGTATAGGTGTTCCTGTTCCCCACAGCTTGACCTAGAGACATTTAGTAGGCTGTGGTTGTTTTTCATAAATCTGATAAGTAAAAAGAAATGGTACATTTATATAGTTTTATTTTATATTTCTCAAATTATGAGAGCAGTTGAGCATCTTTTCATAACTTTTAGAGACATTTATATTTCCTTTTCTGTGAACTGTCTGTGTCCTTTGTTCACTTTCCTATTAGGTTGTTGTTCTTATTAATTTTTTTTTCAGGGAGATTTGTATCTTCTGATTTTGGTGTCAACTTTTCTTCTAGTTTGTCTGTCTCTCCCTCCATATCTCCTTTCCCTCCTCCTTTCCCTCCTTCCCTCCTTTCTTTCACTTTGTTTATTGTACTTTTTGCTATAAGGAGAGTTTTATCTGATTTTCATGTAACTAAATTTATCACCGTTTTCTCTTATGGATTCCAGATTCCTAGTCATACTTAGAAAGGCCTTGCTTACTCCAAGATTATACAAGAATTTCCCCATGTTTTCCTCTAGCAATATTAAAAATTTTCATCTTTTTGCATTGAATCTTAGATCAAATTTGGAATTTGTCCTGTTACATGATATGAGGACTGGATTCCTTTCCATTTTCTCCAGTTGGTTAACTATTTGTCCCAATACCATTTATGAACCATTTCCTCTCTCCCACACTAGTTGGAGATGCCACCTTTATAACTAAATTCCTATATGTGTTTGTCTCCATCTCTAGGGTTTCTAATCTGCCGCATTGGTCTTGGGTCTGCCTATTTATAAACTACCTATATTTTAAATTAAATTTCATAATTATTTCAGATGTGCAGTTAAAAGTCACTCTCAAGGACTGGTTATTCTTAAAGCCCCCACCTGAAAACCCATCTTTGATAGCTCCTGTCCTGTTTTACAAGCTGTAAAATAAAAAACAACCAGAAGAACTGCTCTCTTCAATGAAGGCCTCCAGGGAGCACTTGGTGACATGACATGGCTGCTGTTTGATAGAATAGCAATATTGATCATTACAGATGTATTGCTCACAGCTCCACAGGTACTTACTCACCAGAATGCTTTATAGGAATGGCCAATGCCACTTCCAACAAAGTTCATTGCTCAAACACTCCAGGCACTACGCAGCCTTCCTTCTGCAGACTAAGTCCTACCTTGCTCCACCCAACGTGGCTTTCACATACCACCTTCTTCTTCTTATTTTTTAGAGCCTCCATTCTGAATCCTCAACCTCTCTCATACTCTCACCTGGCCTTGGAGATTTGATGCCTGTTTTTGCCTTCCAGGCCACAATGACTTGTCAGTTCTACATGCTAAATACATTTCAGTTCTACCCTCTTCTCACTGTCTCCATTGCCAACATCTCTCTTCTTGACATAGCCTTCCTCCTAACTGCTCTTCCTGCCTCCAGTCTCATCCTTCCTAATCCAGGCTCCATATGGCAGGCAGTGATAGTTTCAAAGCCCAAATGTGATCATGTCATGGTATTGCTTTAAAACCTTTCAGTGGCTGCCCATGTTTTAGGATTACAACCAATATCCTTAACATGGCTATATAAGATCCCACATGACCTGGTCCCTAATGACCTCTCCACCCTCATCTTACATCATACCCCCTTCACTCCCTCTGCTTCAGCCACATTGGGGTCTTTTCAGTTTCACAAACACATTTTGCATGTGCTGTTCTGCTACTTGGAATGGCCTTCCTCCCATTTTTTAAAACCCATTTATCTTTCGGCTCTCAGTTCAAGTACCATCTCCTCAGTGCTTCCAACTTTTAACCTCCTGATGTCATATCCTTTCCTTTATAGTGCTTATCTCAGTTCATGATGAGACATTTACCTGTATTGTTATTTGGTAAATACATGTCTTGCACAAGCACCACAAGGGCAGTACCACCTTCCCTCCTGTTGGTCCTTTAATGGACCGGAACCTGGTGGTCTGGTGTCAACGATAAGAAAGAAAGAGAGAGAAAGAGGCTGATAGCACTTGTTGGTCCTTTAATGGACCAGAACCTGGTTGTCCGGAGAGTAAGAGAGAGAAAGAGGCTGATGTCCCCTGGTTTACGTGGAAAGCCAATAGAGTCCTGTTCTTAGGGCTCGTGTTGCTGCACGTAGGCACCGGGCACCCTCTCGAGGGGGTGAAGGCGCAGTGCGCCTTCTCGAGAGGGTCTTAGAAGCCCGGGCAAGAAAGTGAGCTCAGCAGGCCTCCGCGCTCCAAGGAATTAGCCTGAAATAGACAGAGAGAAAGACAGAAAGAAGGAATAGAAAGAAAGAAAGAAAGAAAGACACAGGGACCAAAGCTCTGATGGAGTAAAGGTATTTTAATCAACATGGTGTGGGCATATATACTGTAGTTATTCTCAGCAAAGATAAAGATTAAAATTCCAGACTTACAAAGCATAAGATGATCCCTATCAAAGAGAGAGTTGCAAACAATCACCTTTTACCATTTGGCCCATAAAAAGGAAGAGGGTTCTTATCACCATAATGAGAAATGTCTGGATTCCTCAGCCCCGGGAAAGGCGTGCCTCTCCTCTTAATTCCTGAATATTCAGGAATTAATAAGGGCCAGAGGGTTCCTGACAGATCCAAAACAGCACACAGGAAGCCTCTTGTTAAATGCTTCCTAACACCCTCCCTTACCCCAATATCTAGTAGGCTATCTAGCCCAGCACATAGTAGGGTATCACAAAGTACTGAGTCTATTGAATCCATGCTTGTTTCCAATACAGTGCTTTAACTCACCATTGAATAGCCACGTATTCATCAATGGCTTTGATACTTCCAGATATACATACCCCAGAGCAGAACAAAGAAAGTAGGGTCCAAGTTTTTCCACAGAAAACATTGCTTGTGACTTCCTTCTGCATGTCATCAACAAGCAGACATCCAATCTGGAAGCAAAAGGATCTGGTTAAATAGATCCTGTCCCTATAGGATTCACAGACCAGAACAGGGGTCTGGCCAGTACTCTAAATGACAGTAGATTTAAAGAAGGTTTGGCACTTTGGCTTAGTTACCAAAACATGTACAGGTATCACCAGTTCCAGCCCCTCTTCCCAGTTTCCCTATCAGCCCTGTATTTACTTCTTTCTTCCTCATCAAAGCCACCATTTTGTCCAGGACAATCGGGCTTCTAAGACATCAGACTGTCTCCTCATAAATACTCAGCCCCTCAATCCTAAGAATATAGGTTGGAATAGCAAACCTAAGGCAAGTAGGGGCTGGAAGGACTGTATTTTAACAGATTTTTGCAGTCAGTACATGAGAACTTTAAACTCTGGTTGGTGGACTACAATAGTTCCCAATCAGCTTGCCTCCTGATATTAGTGTCCTTCTATGGTCCCCTCCCATGTTGAATCAGAGCTGGTGTATATAGATGTGACACTGTGTGACTTACATATGAGTCATAAAGACATTACAGCTTCTACCTTGGTCTATTGGATCCTGTGCTTTGGGAAAGTCAGCCACCACATCGTGAGGACACTCAAGCAGCCCTGTGGAGTGACCCACAGTGAGAAGAATTTCAGTATTCAAGCATTTCAACTGCATCAACTTCCCAGCCATGTGAATGTGCTGTATTGCAGTGGTCCCCAACCTTTTTGACCCCAGGGACTGGCTTTGTGAAAGACAAATTTTCCATGGGCCAGCGGATAGGGGCATGGTTTTGGGATGATCCAAGTGCATTGTATTTATTGTGCAGTTTATTTCTATCATTATTAAATCAGCTCCACTTCAGATCATTGGGCATTAGACCCCAGAGGTTGGGAACCCCTGCTGTATTGGATGGCCGCATTCCCAGCTGACATATAAGTGCAGTCTCACGAGAGATCTTGAGTCAAAAGCCATGTAAATGAGTCACTCTTGAATCTCTGACCCACAGAAACTAGGAGCAATAATAAACGATTTTTGTTATTGTAAGCCACTGAGCTTTGGCTTCTCTGGTGGCTCAGAAGGTAAAGAATCTGCCTGCAATGGGGGAAACCCAGGTTCGATCCCTGGGTCAGGAAGATTCCCTGGAGAAGGGCACGGCAACCCACTCCAGTATTCTTGCCTGGAGAATCCCAGGCACAGAGGAGCCTGGTGGACTACCGTCCATGGGGTCACAGAGTCAGACATGACTGAGTGACTAACACTTCTACTTTCTAAGCTTTGGAGTGATTTGTTCTACAACCTTAGATATAGGCCATAAGGTCAAAAACAGAAGCCCAATGTCTGGTCTGTGTCTTTAATGTTCTGGACACGTGGCCTTTCCCTCTCTAACCCTTTTCTCTTTCTCTTTCAGGAAGCCACTTTATTTAGGAAGGAATTTATGTCCTTCATCTGGGTTTCCTTTATAAAAAATACATGCGTATGCCCTGGTCTATATATGTGCAATAGAGCATAGTAGCTAATAGAATCAGCTTTGGAGAGAGAGTGCCTTAGTTTAAATTCCTGCTCTGCCATTTACTACAGGTATGACCCTGGACATATGATCTAACCTCCAAATGTTAATTTTCTAACATTTACAGTGGAAATAACAATAGTTTCTATGTCATAGCCTTGTTTCCAGTGTTTAGCACAAGGCCTGCCACATAGGAAGAACACCAAAAACAGTGGTTTTATTGTTACTGTTATTCTTTTCATTACTAGTAGCAGTAGTAGTATTCTGATGGTGCTGTGTTGATTGTGTAGTTTCACATCCCATTCTCTCTCTAGACGGTGAGCTTCCTCAAGGCAATGTCTTGATGCCATTTTTCTTTGCCTCTTTGGCTTCTCTGCAGCACTCCTGGTAAAGACCAGACAATACATGTGGATCTGAGCAGGGCTGCCTATGACAGACTGTAGGCAAATTGAAGGCTAGATACTTGAGCCACAGGGGAGTAGAACAGAGATATTATGTGTAGTCCAAGAACAGGTTCAAAGAAAATGGGGTAGAGCCAGGAATTAGGGCAGTAGTTAAGGCGAGAGGTTGCCTGGATGTGTGGAGGGTGGGATAGTCTCAGTCAAGTCATCCAGGTTCTTGCACAGGAGCATCTACTTTCCTCTTAATGGAGAAATCCCAAGTTCTCCTTCTCAGTAAAAGGTTCTTACATTTGCTGGCAGGGGTGGGACCTTGAACAAGTCTCCTAAACCCACTAAGCCTTGGTTTCTCCATCTGTTGGCTGAGGATAATAACCACTCTTAAGGCTCAAGAATGCTGAGGGTTAAACATGATCAAGGTGGTAAAGCAGTTAGTGAGGAAAAGCCCAGTAAATGTTGACCACTCTTTGCTTGACGAAAGTCTTAGTGAATACAGTTTTTCATTTGCTGGTATCTTGATGCCAAAGAATGTTGATGATTCTCAAGCTTTTCTGCCTTATTTGCAGAAAGAACCAAGGCGCACGTGCACATGCATGCGTGCACAGACACACACACAACCTTCCTTCTGGAAGAGGTTAACTATTGTGACCAGTACAATTAGCCCCTTTCCATCTGATAACAACGCCATCTAAGGAATTCACAACCGTTAATTAGAGGCACCCGGCAATCTTAGGCGAGAGGAAAATTAGCACTCAGATTCCACCCGCATCTGCACCGAGTTGCTCCGGGTAACCTCAGTCACAGAGCCCGGGACCGAGCAGGACCAGAACAGGATGGATCCTGCCAGTCACCAGTGCCTCCACACTGCCTCTTCCCTCTTCTCAGGCTCCAGGGGGCTGACTGGAGGCCCTGCAGTTGTAAGTTCATTATTAAATCATTTCTCACAGAAAGAAGAAAAGGACTTGAAACTCCACACACCGTGGTTTTTAAAATGCTGGTCTCTCTTCAATAGAAATTGAATTCACTGATGTAGCCCTGGGAAAAGCCAGCTCCTTCCTCCCCTCCAAATGACTCTTTCAGGGTAATATAGCAGTTAAACCTTCAGGTACATAATAGCATGCTGGTCTATTAGCCGAGGCGATTTTATTCTCCAGCTTGCAGCTTCTTGCCTGACAGTTGTCACCTAGACAACCATGTCTCCATGAACTCCAGAGGAGACTGGGGGGTGTCCTCTGAGGAGACAGCCAGCCTGATACATCAAATCTTCTGGTGCGAAGGAACCATTCTTGGCTTTGCGATGTGGAACACACTAAATAATGCATTCAACTGTTGTCTATTCATCTTTTCCATCGCCACCACCGCAGGCCCCTCCTTGCCCGTGACCTTGAAATGTTCCCTCAGCTTCAGGCCTTTCCATTCTCCTGTTATCAGCAAATCTGGTTTGGTGTGAGTGTGTGTGTGTGTGTGTGTGTGTGTGTGTGGTTAACAACTTTCCAACCTTGCAGCATCCTAGCTATGCTTTTTATTTTCAAACAAAAGAACTGCAAAGGCAGAGAGTTCTCTGTACCAACGGGTAAGGAGACTCTAATCAGACAAGCCCTGGCAGCTCCCTGTGACTTAATGAGGAAGAGCCATGGTGGTCATGGTCAGTCCCTGCCGGGGAAGGGCTGAGACACAAGTCAGAGAAGAGAAAGCTTCCCCTCCTGGTGTCAAACAACAGACAGCACAAAGCCGATGAAATCCAGGAGCAAGGAGAACCAGGTGGCAAGTACAGGACAAGGGGCATGGGGATTATGGGCATAAGTCACCAACTGTGGGCCCTTCCGGGATTAGGAAGAGAAAGTCTGGCAGGCCTGTGGAGGCAGCCTTGAGGTATACAGTGAGCTCAGCACACCTTGAACATCACAAGCAAAAGCCTGGTGACTCATGAGGTATGTACATGTGTGCTCTTGGGGAATCCATCCTAACTGACAAATCCTGAATGCATATGTGTTTTCCTGAGCACTCTTCTGGACCCTGGGGATAAACTAACCAGCCAAAGATCCCTGCCTCCTGGAGCGTCCACAGGAGTCGAGTACATGCTGCTAAACATTATTTTTAGATCATCAAATTGTCAGTTAAGTGTTTCCTGGAAGTGCTTGCAAGATGAAGAGTGTGGGGGAAGGATGCTGATTTTAATATATTAGTCTATTCTGGCAACCCACTCCAGTATTCTTGCCTGGAGAATCCCATGAACAGAGGAGCCTGGCAGGCTACAGTCCATGGGGTCATAAAGAGTTGGACACCACTGAGTGACTAACACACACACACACACACACACACATACAAGCATCACACATGCCAAACAAAGCAAGCTGTCTTGTGAGTTCTTAACCTGGGTCTTCATGCCTACCAAGGCTCTACAGGTTAGACCCAGGTCTTGTCTTTCTCAGTCATAGTGGGCACACTGCTGGCCCAGGGTCTCTGTGTATGGGAATCACTCAGGGGTGCACTGGAGCCAGCTCACACTGTCTCATGAGGACTGACTACATGGATCTCTTCCCAACCCTGTGTTTAGTGACATCACGTTGCTAGCTTGAAATCAGTCATGGTGGGACATCCGCTATACATTGAGGCCTATGGTTTTTGTTTGTCAGTTTGTTTGGTAAAAAGCTGGTTTATCAGCCTACTTCTAGAACCACCCCTCCCTCAGGTCCCGCACATTCTGCTTGGTCCCTAATATTTGGGTAGGATGACACCATCCTCCCCAACACATAACCTGAGTCTGCTCAGTCAGACTGCTCCATCCTCTTGGTCACATCAGATATGCATGTGACCCACAACAGTCCAATCAAAACCTTCCTCAGGATTTTAACCAGAGCTGTCAGGAAAAATGTTCTTCTCCCCTGAGATCACGAGGAATAAGGATCATGTAAGCCTAGAGCTGCCACCTTTTCCAATCTCTTCTCAGCCAGCCAGACAATAGGGCCAACAGAGAAGGGAGCAGAAGCAAGAGACAGACAGAAGGCAGAGTCCAGACAGCATTGCTTGTGCACCTGGAGCTAATACTACTTTCTGCTGCTGTTGTTCTTAAGCTAAGTTGAGCAGGGATTTTGTCACTTGGAACCAAAAGAATCCTAATTCCAATATATTGTCTTCCCTCAGACCCTCCTCCTGCATAAACTGGTTCAGCAATTAAGCCAAGAGCCACACATGATGTTAGTGTCCTGCTGCTGTCCCTTTGGCTCTCACTGACCCAATGTAGCTTAACATCTTCTTACTGTAAGTAAATGAGATCCTCCCAGTCCATAGGTGGGAGAGACTAGAGTGCTTGGGAGGTAACTCACAGAGGGGTAGCTCTAAGCCAGTAGCCAACAGTAGGTGGTAGAGAAATATCCCAGCTTCTCTGGCCCCCAGGTGGGACCTGGAGGTTTATTCCACACCATCTCCTTGAGATCCCCAGTGGGACGGTCACCTACAAGTGGTAACCTGTTTTGACACTGTGAGTTGGTTTCCTCCTCTTCCCTGTCTCACTTCTCCATCCCTTAGTGATACGTCCTGGAATCACTTCCCAAAGAGACTACAGGCACCCAAACCTTTGTCACAGAGTCAGCTCTGGGGGAATCCAATCTAGAGGAATAGACTATCGCCCCCAAATTAAATAAATATAGCCAACGATGACTACAACCCAAACCATTTTGTCCTTCTCTTTCTAATAGTCAACGTTTGTGGTTTCTCAGCCAAGGTTGTGCTGTGTTTCATGCTTACTCAATGCCTGGCTACAGAGTGAGTTTGCAAATGAGGAAAGAAAATCACTGTTCACAACTGAGAGTGGGAGTTATATTCCTGCTTTTTGGCCCTTATCCCAAACTGTAATTTGGGTTTGGTCTACATTTGGTTTTGGCTATGAAATAATAAAGTCTGGACATGCCCTGAGGTTCTCTCTGGGGCACCAGTGAATGCAGAGCAAAGCTTTTACTGGTTTTTCTCTTGTGAGAAAGTTGGCCTGGGAAGCTGAAGATTACTATCACTTGAAAACAGCTCCTTCCCTTCCGCCTGTTTGGTTCACACTTACCACATCCTGGGAGACACCTTAACTAAGAAACCCATACTTGTCAGGGCAGTGGGGCCTGGAGTGACCTTTTCTCAAAGGGAGAGGCCGACTCTCTGGGTGTGTGAAAGTTCAAAGTGCACTTGCTCACAAAGTCAGCCAGTCCTGTGAGAACCACACCCAACCTTCCGTGGAAGAAGGCGAGAAAATACCTGTTCCAAGCAATAGGCTGTCAAGCTTTACAACTCTTGACGCCTAGATACCAGTGTTTTTCCAAAGTCTTGGTTTGGGAGTAATTTCCTAACACGTTACAGCTCCTTTGAACTGGGCATGCCTCTGATGATGGTAAATAGGTAAGGTGGGACTAATCGAATAAATTTAAGTGAAAGACTTCACGATGCCAGATGAAGAGAGTCCAAATGTAAATGGCTGAGCCTAATGCTTCCAGGAATTAAGGATCTTTTTTTTTTTTTAAGATTTTTTTCTGACTTAAAGTCTTTATTGAATTTGTTACAATATTGCTTCTGTTTTAAGTTTTTCTTTTTTGGCCCAGAGGCATGTGGGATCTTAGTTCCCTGACCAGGGATCAAACCCACACCCCCTGCACTGGAAGGTGAAGTCCTAGCTACTGAACCACCAGGGAAGTCCGGGAATTAAGGATCTTTAAGGAGCAAATTTCAGAGGAGGCATGTGGCACAGGGGAAAACCTGAACTTGGAGTGTGAGTACCTGCATGTGAATTCTAGCTGCCCTTATCAAGCCGGCTGGCTGCATGTATAATGGTTATAAATACAGACTCTGGAGTCGCACTGCTGCTGCTGCTGCTAAGTCACTTCAGTCGTGTCCGACTCTGTGCGACCCCATAGACGGCAGCCCACAAGTCGCACTACCTCAGTTGAAATTCTAGCTCCACTGCTTACTAGCTGTGTGACTATGGGAAAGTTAAGTAACCTCTCTGGGCTCAATTCCTTCCTCAATGAAGCAAGGATCATAATAGCACCTGGCTTGTAGGACTGATCCAAGCATGAAGTGAATTAATATCTCTTAAGGGTCAAGGAGGCTGCCTGACACCACCTAGTAAGCACCAACCTTTGGTCACAGGCTCTCTGGGCCTCAGTGTTCTCATCTGTAAACGGAGGATTCCTACCTGGCTTATATTGTAGGGTTTTATTAGGACAAAATGACACAATGTTATTGGAAGGGAAAATGTGGTAAAACATCATATACATTTAGGTTGTGATTAAATCAGTTCAAGCTTTTGTGGCCAACCATCCTCCCCTAAAAGACGGGGGCTGGGCATTGAGAGGCTGGGTTAGTCTTGACTTCCAGGGAAGGAAACAAGAGCTTAGGGAAATACACCCTCCCTTCTACAAGGGTTGGACATATGGCTAGCAGCTGGGATTTATGCAAAGCATTCTTCAAATTAGTCCAAAAGCCCCACTGTTTGGTTATTGCCCCCAGTGCAACTGTAAAACCACAGCTCACAACTGCCAGCAGGTTGTTACATCCCCAGCCTGTGCTCACCCCAGCCCCCTCTCCACTGCCTCGCCATGGCCACTCCAAGTTCCCTAGCCCCAGAGCCACCTGCGTGTCCTCTGGTTAACTCAATCTGCTGTCAGAAAGGAGGAAGTAATTAAATGGGGGACATGTCAGTCCCACCACAGGCCCTGGAAAAGTCAATAAAATTTAGTCACCCGAATGGGAGCTGATTTTTAACCACTCTACTATAAACCATGACACGCACAAAAGATGTCAGCTTCAGGCCACATAGTAACCAAGCCCAGAAACTCGGGTGCTCAGCACGGCTTTCCTTCTGTGGGGAAAGAAAATGAAGTACTATTTACTCCAGTGAAATGTGATGTGAAAAAAATGAAGGGAAAACATCTTGTTTCCCCCATAATTCTATACCCTGGAGCGATGAAGGGGAGGGACACTGCAGTGGTGGAGGGCAGACAAATGGAAAACAAGACAGGATAAAATATTATTACCAGACAGGTAACCACGTCGGGCTCTGGGAGACTGTGCATGAGAAAGCCGGCTAGCAGACAGCAGATGAATTCACAAGTTTGTTGCTTGCTTCCTATTTCAGAACCCTCTGCCCTCTGTTTCTCTGCTCCAGTATCTGATGGATTTTTCTCTGTAGTCACAGGACTCTGTCCGAGAGGGGCTGTGGAGGACAGGTGTGGAGGGGAGAACCAAAGCATGTGAGAAACAAGATGCTGCTTGACCTACCCCATCTGCCTGCCTGGACTTCTTTCCATTGTTTTTTTTTTTTTTTTTTGCTTTGTAAATAATGAAATTTCCACAAAATCAACTTCACTGGCCACTTAGTAAGAAATCTGACCTACAACCTAGTAGGACCAGCATCCACATCTGGCCAAGAGTGTTCGGAGGTGGGGTGGTATGGGGACAGGGAGGAAATGGTCTACACAAAGGTTTTCTTTTCACAGAGCAGAGACATCACAACAGACCCAGAGGCACAGAGATATGCTGAATCACTTTTCCCGCAGTCTTGGCTCTCCCTGCAAATAGGCCTAGGAACCCTTTTGTTACATTTCTTTTTTCCTCCCCAAAAGTCAAAGATGACTTTTTTTAAAACAATTTCAATGAAATACTAAATGCAAAATGCAGAGTATCATACAAGGCACAGTTGCCTCAAAGTTAGTACTTAAACATTTATTAAACACTTACTACTATTTTTAATCTTCACAACTTTCCTGGGCAATAGGTTCTAATATGATCAGACTTATTTTGTAAAAGAGAAGATTGAGCCCCAGAACAATTAAGAAACATGCCCAAGGCCATGTAGCTGGACAGTGGTAGAGAGAAGATTTGAACAATCATTAAATATTTCCTGTCAGCTCTCTATGCTAACAATTGCTGACATTTTTCTAGTTCTGAGCAGATCCCCAAAGCCTTTCATTTACACAGTCTCACTGGATACTCACACACATATCTTGACGCAGGAGTTCTTGCCTCTAAGTTAGAGATGAGGAAATGGAAATTTAGAAGGATTAAGTGATTCTCACAGTATTAAAGAGGCTGAACAGCAGAACTCAAATACACCTTCTGGTCTTCTTCTCACCATTACCCCTGCTACCTCAGAATAATAAGTCTTTACACATGGCTAGCTCTCATCAGCCCTGGGGAAATCTTCAGGCTTGCTCCACAGGAAGTAGCCCCCTCTCCTGCTCTAGGAAGCAGGTGTGATAGCTTCTTCACTGACTACCTCCATCCTACTGGTAATACATGGTATTTGGTGAATGACCTCACTGCATCTTTGGGGACACCATTCACACGGTAGGTGTGATACATTTATCATTTTATTAAGATAGTTTTCCAGTAGATGGCAGTAATGTGTCTTGAGGAAGGGGTGGGCGCCTTTTCCTAATTCATGCAGAGGCAAGCTAGTGGGACCCCTGATGGTGTCCATTTTAAATTCTTCTCACCCATAATGTTAAGGTGGTATTGATCCATCCAACCTCTTCTAGTGCTTCTTAAGACCTAACATAGAAGATGCTCTCTGCAAGAATTCATTTATTAATATTTAACAGAATGCTTATCAGGTACGTACAATGGGACAGATAGTATACAAGGTGGACCTACGACAATGGCTAACTAAGGAAACACGGTCCCACCTCTCTTATGGAAGTTCAATAAGGGAGTATGAAAGGCGCAAGAGGTTGGTCCACTATAATAGGCCTATCCTTCCTCTCTGGCTTGCCTCTATTCTATCAATTGTGAAAGCTAACCAGAAACAACAACAACTTAACATTTTAAGACTTCTTTGCAGCTAGAAGTTGCCATGCGAGCCAGTCTTGGCCATGAGATATAAATCGTAGTCAGTTCATGCTCATTTTTCTTCTTTTCCTTTCTCTCTGGTTGGAACACAGATACTTATGCCTGAGAAGCTGCAGTCATCTTATGAGAACTGAACATACTTGCTTTAGACAGCAGAGGAAGAAGAGAAAAGGAGTCTGAGTGCTGTGTGGCATGATTGAGCCACTTGACCTTTGCTGGATGTCTTGTCTTATTTAGGGGAGATACATAAACCCACATGTATTTAAACTACAATCAGACAAGTTTTCTATTACTTGCAGCTGAACACTACCTGAACTAATATAGGGAGATAGACATTAAGCAATATAAAGTATAAATATATAATTTTAAGTACCAATAAATGCCACACTAGAGAAGTATAGGGCACCATGAAATGTAAACTCAGGCACCTGACCAGGTTTGGGGGGCAAGTAAGGCTTTGCTGAGGAAATGACATTGGATTTCAGTAACTAGGGGCTAGAGCCCCTAGAGTGAAAAAACTGTACAAAGGCTTGGAGGTGGGAGGAAGCATAGACACTGGAGGTAGTGGAGGAAGGATGGTGTACACAAGTAGAGAGGTAAATCAGTCCATGTGGATGGTGGCTATGACCTTAACCTCTTTGCTCAGTTCATTAGCCAACCGAATTGACTAACCACAGCAAGCTAACTACTCGGGCATCACCAAAGGGGAAGGAATACAAATGGAAGTTTCCTCAGGCCTGGCTGAAGTGGAAAGGAAAACAGGGTTACTCCTGATTATTCACATCAGTAGAAGGCAAGAAGAATCCCCAAACGGAGTCAATGTAATAGGACTATTGGTGGGACTTCCCTGGTGACCCAATGGCTAGGATTCCACACTCCCAATGCAGAGGGCTCAGGTTTAGTCAGGGAACTAGATCCCACATCCACAACCAAAAAAAGAAAAAGATCCCACATGCTGCAACTAAGACCTGGAGCAGCCAAATAAATAACTTTTTTTTTTTTAAAAAAAAGGACTAACTATTGGTGAAAGACTGAAGACAGAAGGAGAAGAGGGTGTCAGAGGATGAGATGGCTGGATGGCATCACCAATGCAATGGACATGAACTTGGGCCAGCTTCAGGAGATGATGAAGGACAGGGAAGCCTGGCATGCTGCAGTCCATGGAGTCACAAAGTGTCAGACACAACTGGGCGACTGGACAACAACAACTATTGGTGAACACCCAGGATGATGAGGGTCTGACGCCAACCTAGACACTCAGTAAGTGTTGGTTGAATGACTGAGCAAAGGATGTCTATGAAAGTAATTTCAAAGTATAAGATGAGGCACAAATCATTCTCCTCAGCTTACGATGCACTGTAGTACACTGCCCTTCAAGGTATAGTCTACTACAGAAGACAAGACAGACCCTTCCACATTCTTGCTGAGTACAAGGCTCAGGGCTCCGTCTTCGTAATAGTGACTTTTAGCTTTGCTCTCTCTCCATCAAAGATCATGGCTTTCAGCACCAGCCTTCTTCTTCCCCAGCACTTCTGGTGCCCCCATGCCGCTTTGAGCCCAGCTCATAGGACAACTGAACAGGGCCACACTCAGCTTGGCAGAAGTTTAAAGCAAGAAACCGTTCCTGCCATCAATGCTCCCTCAGTCATAGAATTTCAATTCTTTCAGCTGGCCCTCCCAGCCTGGCAGGGACCACCTTCTCTTTGGATTCTGGGGAAGGACACACTCAGAAACACAGTTTTCCTGAGTGCCGACTCTGCGCCAGGAACTTCTCCTCATGTAAGTCTCCTAAATGACCCTGTGAATTGCGGTTTATTATTTCTTCTCATAGCTGAGGATTCTGAGATACAGAAAATGTAAGCAACTTGTCCAAGGTCACACAGTAAGTCAGTGTCCAAGATGGAGCTCAGGCTCTCCAACTTTTCATTTAGACTGCAGCATCATGGGATGCTTTGAAGTCTGCATTTACTTCATCTTTTCTACTCCCCTCTAGATTCTGTTCATAGAATTCCCCTTAAGCTCACCCTCACTGCCTCACCACCCTACCCACCTTACACACTGCAGTGCACGCACACCCCACGATAATGCACTTGGCCCTGATGCAGGAATGATGTCCCCAGGCCAGACATGTCCTGCCGGGGCACTAGACAATGTTCAATCTTGGGCCAATGCTCCCCCACCATGTGTCATGCTTCTAGGTGTCCAGATAACATGTGGAACAAAACCATCTTCCACCTTCCAAATGGAGAATGGAATGGATGTGGGGTCTGGCTCTGTAATGTCAAAGGCCACCCTCAGGGAGGAAACCAGGTGCTCCCAGTGAAGGCAGGGATTATCAGTGTCCACCTGGGAAGTGGCAGTCTCTCCCTGCTCTACCTTCACTTCTCACCAGCCCTCCTCCAGCCCACCCTACCTCGCAGGATCCCAGGCACAGCCTCTTTGGGGCCGCCCAGCACTTCTCATCAGTCATGAATTGTACCAGGTTCCTGTACATCTCTCTGCCTGAATCATTCACCCCATCCCATACCTGTTTAATTCCTATTTATCACCCATGTTTCATCTTAGCATCACTTCCCCCTGGAAGTCTCCCCCTACACTCTGGCCACATGTTGGACTTTGAGGTCCTTGCTCTCTGCTTCCAGAGTTTTCTGACTTTTTCTCTCCACACTCTTACCACACTGGACTGTAACTTCCTGTTCACTGGCCAGTCTCCACCCCCTGGCCTGAGGATTCTGCCATCTTGCTCACTGTTGAATTACCAGCCTCTGGGGACAACCACAGCACAAAGTAGGCATAAAGGAAATACTTATTGTGGTCACCTTATTGTGAATTATTTTTCTCTCTCTTTCCCACTTAACTGTAAGCTCCCTGAGGACGGGGTCTAAATATTTTCTGTCTTTAGATATTCAGAACTAGGGGCAGAGTCTGACATAGAATATGGAAAAGCGAGGAGCCTAACATGTTTAACCTGGAGAAGAGGTGACTGAGGAAGGAAGTACAGGATCCACTCACAGTCCTGAAATATCTGGAAAACTCTCAAACAAACTAATATAAAGCTACTTGTAGTATGATCCATAGAGTGGCAGCATCCACAAAACCTGTGACCTTGTTGGACATGCAAATTCTCGGGCCCCAGCCCCAACCCACTGGATCAGACACTCTGGGGCAGGACCCAGCACTCTGTGCTTTAAGAAGCCCTCCAGGGGATTCCAATGGGCCGTGCAGGTTGAGACTCCTTGAACTGATGGTAGGCTTATTCTGAGTCAAGAGGGAGACAGTTTTCCATTCAATACACAGAAAATTCCCCCATGAGTCTTCCATAATGCCAGAAGCTGTCTCATGTGTTCTTTGCAGCTCTAGATGTTCTGGATGAAGCAGGGCACCCTTCCACAAGAACTCTGTTGGGATTTCATGCCTTGATTATTTATTGGTGATCCAGACAGGAGAGAGAATGACTGGAAGAGAGAAAACCCTTCAGAACTGCCCCCCGCCCAGTGATCTCTGTTTTGCTGGACTGGGGATTGGGGACAGTGGTGGGGAGGCATTCCTGACGGCCCAGTTCTATCACTCCACATGCCTGGAGGTTGGGGTTGCGGGACAGCAGTGGGGAGAGAGTGACACTGGAAGGAGGAGGGCACCCACCTTTGTCATTTTAACTTGAGGAAGGTTTTATTGTGGTAGAAGGAAGGTAACCTTGCTGTTGTAATAGTAGCAATACCAAAAGTTAACATTTATTAAACACTCCCTATGGATCAGGCACAGTGCTAACTTGCTTTGCAAGGATTTTCTCATTTGATTCTTCCAAGATCCCTATAAAAATTGCTAATATTATCACTTACTGGAGATGAGGAAAAAGTGAGAGAGAGGCTAAATGACTTCCTAAAGATCTCACCTTCATGGAGATTACATTATAATGAATATACTCAGTAAAGGTATTTTGAGGATGAACCTGACATAGTATGGGCCTGGCACCATGGACTTAGGACATGTTTACTGTAAAAATGGCTAAATGAAAGATCTCATTTCATCCATTGAGGTAGATGCAGTGATTTGCCCCACATTCAGATAAGAAAGTAGATTCAGCAGAGGTAGCAGATTGTTGAAGGTCATTTAGCTATTAAGCAGATGAACTGTGATTTGATTGTCTTTCATCTCTAAAACCTGTGCTTATCCACATCTCATCATCCACAGTGTGGTAGAGATTATAAAGAAATGGCCACAAATTCTTTGCTGCTTCTCCCATAAAGAACCTGAATCTTAATCTATCCATTAGAGTCCAAGCTTGGTCATTTGACTTGCTTTAGCTAATGGGATATTGGCAAATATGATGTAAACAGAAGTCTGAGGTTTGCTTTTTCTCATTGCTGGGAATATTTTCATTGCCATGTGAAGAAGTTCAGGATGGCCTACTGGAGAATGAGATATTCTGTGGACAGAAAGGTCCCAGCAATCTCAACTGTCCCAGCCGACCCCACTGAGGCTCCAGACATTTGAGTGAGGTCATCCTGCACCATCCAGTCTCAGTGGAGACAGCTCAAAGCAGAAGTCACAAAATCTTAAGCAAATCAATGCTTGCTGCTTTAAGCCACTAAATTTGGGGTTGATTTGTTACACACCAAATCTAACTGATACAAATGGTTACTATTATTTTATGCTGAACAATCTTTTTCACACATACAACCTTGACAAGTCATTCCTCATGCAAACATATATGCTCACCCTAGAACACACACAAATGTATACAAATGTGGCTATATCCTTAGATTCAACAAACTCAGGGAAGAGAAATAGCACCAGCTTTTATAAAAACTTGTTTTAAAGCAAATGAAGTTGACTTCAAGAGGAGTTAGTTCCTCAGGGAAGAATTTCAAGAATTATTCTGGTTGTAATTTACAGTCAACTCATGGTTGCTCTTTGTATCATTGTCGACTGGCTTTTGAAGGGCAATCTGGAGTAGATAAACAAGGAGGTGGCAAAGTAATAAGGATGAGTAAAGGGTTCTCATCTGGGGACTCTGGCCATTAGCAGACCCCAGACTTGAACACAAAGCCACAGTCTCACAGCCTCTTCCCACAAACTCCTATCAACAAGTCAACTTGAGACATCTCACCCAGGCCAGCAGGCATAAAGGACACAGCCCACCACCTGAGTTAGCCAGCAACATATGCACACGGGGATGCCAACTGACTAGCCAACTATAGGTAGTGATTCAAAATCCAAGGCTACGGCAAAGAAAGTTCATCTCTCTTTCCAGAACCTGGCAACTCTTGGATTGGCACCATTAGGGCCTGCCTTACTTTTCAAGGGGGAATTAGCAGCTGCCAACTGACAGGAGCCTGAGCCCCCAACTGCTGTTCCTGCCACCTTCCCATGGTTTGTCATTTGGGTCATTTTTAAACTTTTGTCTTAGTCACAGAAATCGGCATTTAACCAACCGTAAGGGTGAAATTCACCCAGTGAAATAACAGAGGTGAAAAACTGCTAGAATGAATAGAACAAAACACAACCAGAAGTGTCAAAGTCTGACAGAAGAGCTAAACTATACAGAATTAAAAGCATCACATAACAGACCACACACAAGGACCTGAGAGCCCAAGAACAATGTCTGGCACAAATCTGGTGCTCAAGAAATATTTGTCAAATGAATGATACAAATCAGCCCAGCCACAGAAGCAGGGCTTCATGTCTATTCTCTGGTCTTACTGCAAATGCATTTGGCCCCCTGCTTTCCTTCCAAGGCCAACTCTGACTCTCAGAGCAGCACTCCAGGGCACATCTTAAGTGTCAGCATTGATGCTTTCTGATTACCTTAGAAACTGAGACATGGGCCAATGGCTTTCTCTTCTAGTGATTTGAGATCAAATAAATGAGCATCCTCCATCTTAACTGTATCATTTGATAGAAACAACTTCACATGCTAAGACAGAGGTTAACTTATAATTCCCTGCCTCGAAACAAAGACTTACTTATGTGCTCATTTATTTCTGCCTCATTTTCCTGCACAAAAGGTTTGAGACAACATTGGAAAAAATATCAAATGCAGCATTCTGTTTGCAAGCTGACAAGCACGGAAAAGAAGGAAGCTTTTTAAAAAATGTTTTCCCGGCAGCTTCTTTTGACCTACACTTGGCATTCTGTGTAATATCCATGTGCAAGAGATTGCAGTGGTGGGAAGGTCATGGGTTACACGATGTCAGCTCAGCCCCATGCAGGGGGATGTGAACCTTGAGGCAAATCGTAGCTGAACCTCTGGCCAAATGAGGTCATGAGATGGGAATGTCAATTCCAGAGAATGTATGCTTTCTGGTTTTACAATACAATTTGGGGAGGTGAAAGATCACGTCATTACAAATTCAATAGAGTTCAGAGGAGGGGGCAAGGAAGGAGGGAAGAGGGAGTAATGTTTGCCAATTTATCAAGCTCTAAGTCCCGGCATCTCTCTCCCCATGTAATCAAGAGTAATCATGGGCAGCTTCTAAGGAAACACTGTGCCTCCCAATACTTTCCACCCAACAATTGTATATTTGTAAGTTACCCACCAGTCCAATGGAAGAAGAGTAGGCAGGACAGATGACCTCCAGGCAAGTCCAAGAATAAAAACTGGCTTAAAGAGGCTGCCTAGGTTGTTGGAAAGAATATATGCTCAGTCATTCAGTCGTATCCACCTCTTTGCAACCCCATGGACTGCAGCCCACCAGGCTTCTCCGTCCATGGGATTTTCCAGGCAAGAATACTGGAGTGGGCTGCCATGCCCTCCTCCAGGGGATCTTCCCAACCCAGGAATTGAACCCATGTCTCCTGCATTGGCAGGTGGATTCTGAGACCAACTTAGGTCTCAGAGTCACTTTCTCTTCACTTCTCTGGGTAAGGAGCTCGGCACTCTCCCCAGACACCACTTAGTCTCAGAATAGCATCATCCATATCTTCCATAGCAGTCTGGACCTGGAGTGTCCTTCTCTGGTCCTTGCCCAGCCGAGGAAGGCACTGACCTAGCTGGCTGCCAATGCCTCGGCAGGTATCATCTTTGCTCCCTTGAGGTCAATCATCACCTGGTCTCTAGAATTCCTCCCTTTCCTCTTGACACCTTCTGTCTCATTCCTGAAGAGTTCACTTGCAAATTGCCAAGGCTGCTCTGGCCCCAGGCGAGGCTGGGCTTCTTGCCGATTATTTTAAGCTACCAGCCCAGTCTTCCTGGCAGCCTGAGGCTTTAAGGAAGCTTTGCCATGTTCCCTGAAATCCTTGAGGCTGCCTTTGATGTTTCCTTGTAGGACAGATGTGATTAACACAACCCAAGTCCATTGAATGATCACCAATGGATCAACTCCTATCCACTTTCTCCCTGGTAACTAATTCAAGTTTCTCCACCACTGCGACATACAGTCCCCATCCTCACACCCTTAATTGTGCGTACAAGCCTCCACAGTCCTTAGGTGGCTGATATATAATATCGATATGCTTTAAACATATGATGACAACAGCAGGTAGAGTTTCCACTAGGGGAATATTCCCCCTCAGGGACATCATTGTGAACATCAGCTATTGTACTATTAATATGATGTAATGAGATAATGATATCATGGATACAGACATTCAACTTGGTTTGTTCACACTATCTCATTCCAGAACATCATGGCTTTTGTTTGTGTGTTTGCTTATAATAGCTTTTCCTCTCATCTCTTTGCTATTATCAGCTTTCAGCTCTATTTGCTAGTGTCACTGTACCTATCCCCAGCAGCACTGGCCACTCCATCTTCTAATTTATTGTTTCTAATGAAACACGTTGAAGAAAGTATATTGGCTCCAAGTGATGACAATACATAAATGAGCATAGTGCCTAGAACGTCATAGGTACCCAAAATACATTTTTAAATATTATGAACTAAAGAAAGCATTCCCACTACAACACATAGAAAATCTAGATAAAATACAGTACTGCTGTTGTTATTCAATCACTAAGTCATGTCTGACTCTTTGCAACCCCATGGACTGCAGCACACCAGGCTTCCCTGTCTTTCACCATCTCCCGGAGCTTACTCAACCTCATGTCCATTGAGTTGGTGATCCTATCTAACCATCTGATCCTCTGTCATCCGCTTCTCCTTTTGCCTTCAATCTTTCCCAGCATCAGGTTATTTTCCAATGAGTCAGCCCTTCACATCAGGTGGCCAAAATATAGTACTATTCCTCTCCAAATTTTATAAAAGCACAAAGTTTGGCTTGAAAGAAAGAGAAACCCCCACATTTCAGATGAGAAGAGGGAAATGAAAGCCAGAGCAGACAATGCATGATGGTGCTGTGGAGTCCCATGGGAGCTTTAGCACAGTGTCTGAAATAGAGGCTTCAATACCCTCCTCATAGACAGAAACTGTGGCCTCAGGCCCATGCAAAGTGAGAGCTCAAACTGAGGCACATGCATGGAGCTTGGAGCCTCAGAAATATTTCTTGTTCATGAAAAGGGCACACAATGACAATGTTCATTGGCTCATTAGAGCAATAAAAATACTTGCTGTCTGTTTGGGCCTTAAGCAGGTAAATCAAAAAAGACATCTATGGAGGAAGGGATAGTTAGGGAGTTTGGGATCGACATGTACACAGCGCTATATTTAAAATGGATAACCAACAAGGACCTACTATATAACACATGGAACTCTGCTCAACGTCATGTGGCAGCCTGGACAGGAGGGGAGTTTGGGGAAGAATGAATACATGTATACGTGTATATGTATGGCTGAGTCCCTTTGATAATCACTTGAAACTATCATAACATTGTTAGTCAGCTATACTCCAATACAAACTAAAAACTTAAACAAAATACATCTATGACAAAATCAAGAACCTAAGCCTCTGTTCCCTGTAGATGTGAAGTGTGAGGTAACACTACCTGTGGGTGTAGAAAACTGAAGCTGAGAAATTAACATGAAAACTGGTCCAGGGCCTCGGAGATCCTAGAGCCCTGGCAAAAGTGAGTGTGAAACCACTCTGAAGACTACAGAGATCCCCACAGAGGGAAAAAAAATCTAAAGATAAATTCACAAGAAAAAAATGACTAGCTGCACAAGGAAATGAACTACCATAAGGAATAGTTGGCAGTTGTGACAAAAGAGAAAGAATATAGCTTGACCACAGCAAATAACTGAAAGATCTGAAGGAGAATATAAAATAAAGATCCTGAAAAATTATTAAAGAAATAAAAGAATAGATATCTTCATGAAATTCAAAAATAATATGAATAAAAATCACTGATTTGAAATAATAATAACATAAGAATAATAATAAAAACTTACAAGAACAGGCATGGAAATTTAAAGTGAATTTAATAATTTAACAGCAAAATCTAAGTGAGATAACTTCTGTTAAAATGGTCAACAGGAAAAGATTAGGAGAAAAAAGGGAAAGGAACAAGGAACACTTA
This sequence comes from Dama dama, assembly GCF_033118175.1. Lineage (NCBI taxonomy): Eukaryota > Metazoa > Chordata > Mammalia > Artiodactyla > Cervidae > Dama > Dama dama. Next base: position 114,380,877 of record NC_083714.1, read on the forward strand.
AAAGCAGGACATGGAAGCTTCATCACTGCACTGTAAGCTCCCACAGCATGCGTCTCAGAACCATTTTCTATTTGAACTTACATGTCCAATATCTATTCATTCAGTGTCTGGCACAGAAGAAGACCTCAAAAAATGCCTGTTGAATGAATAAGGTAACAAAAGAACAAGCTATAGGTTAAAGGATTAATGAATAATGGGGGAAAGTCTTCCAGGCAGCATTCTGGGCTGAATTTTTTTCTCTTCTCTCTTAAAGCCCAAGATAGCTACCCAGACTCATCCCATCTTAGCTATGGCAGACACTCATGGGCCAAGGACATTTATAGACATCCATAGGCAGCAGGCATTTTTGTAGAAAACATTTTGCAGTGGGCCCCAGCTGAGTTCATTACTTTGTAGACTGGGGCTGCGCTGAGAGCTACACTCCAGCCCTGCATGGATTTAAGAAAGAGTTCATGGGGACAGAAAGAGCTAGGGCAATAGAAACACAGCTGGGGAAGTCCACGCAGAACAAAGGAGCAGGTCTCTGGTCTGAACGCTGCACGGTTGCCAACAGAGGGCCGGAAAGCCCCCTGGCAGCAGTGGCTCGACTTGTCTGTAGGGATGTGGCCAGTCCAACTACTATCTGGATGAAACTGGTGGTATGTGAGCGTTGAATCAAGTCAAAACACAATGAAGAAACGGGTGACAAAAGATAAAGGGGACTGGTTCCAGAATCAGCCTAATGATACATCCAGAGCTTTCTCAGAGCTCTAATGGGAGGGAAGTCACAATTAACACAAAAAACCACCCTCAAGTTGCGATGGCTTGAAATTGTGTTTGTGTCTATGATTAATTTAACTGTTTCCTAAATTATATATGTTCCACTCCTGACTTAGGATCCAGTTGTCCTCAAGTTTATCTCTTAGTTTGCTAGAAAATCCACTGGATTTTTCTAGCCCCCTCCACCTAATACTTTTCCCACTGCTCTTAGATTACTCAAGATGCTAAGCCCGTGGACGTAGTTCCCACAGGTGGAAGCAGCAATAGACTGTTGCTATAGGCAACATAAAACAGACTTCATGAGAGGTTAACACTCCAGAATATCGAAATCAGATGGTCATGTTTCTGTGCTACATCCATTCTGGGAAGTGAAACTTGCCAGATGACTTTCTGACCTTTAGTTATTTATTCTATAAAATTAGGATGAATGGAAGGGATGCAGGGTATGGGTTTGGATATCAGGTTAACTAGAATTTGAAGTCGATATTTCCCAGTTACTAGTTAAGTGACATTGGTGAGTTACTTAACTTCTCTAAACTCATCTGAAAAATGAGACTGGAAGTATCAGCAGATGCTAATAGTAGGTACAATACAATTCCACAGTACTGACCTCATGGGGCAGCTGGGAAGACAAAATGAGATGATATATGTGATTCTACCATTCTGAATTACTCAAAGCACTACAAGGACCACTAAGAACATTTATCGTGGATTTTTTTGGTGCTCACCCACAGATAAAACTCCTGAAAGAACTGCACCACTGAAGCAGGGCTTTAGGATTTGGAAAAGCAAAGCCCGTGGCATAATTGCAGAACTTAGTTCACAGCCCCCTCCCACTCGTTACCACATCCCTACAAAATAAAAACCAAATCTAACCCAGATCCCAATACACAGATGTCACATGCAGAATAGTGGTATTTACACTTTCAAAGAATACACATGCTCAAAATGCACACCAAAGTGTTAACAGAAGTTGCCTCTAGGGTGTGTGATTCAGCATTTGTAAAGATGACCACGTGGGACATTGAAGATGGTCAAAAATTCTTTGCTACTCTTTCCATCAAGAGGTGGCATCAATGCTTCACTTGCTGCACTGGGCTTACTTTTGTGACTTACTTGACAGATAGCATTCAGGGGAAGTGGGGTTTGGGACTTCCAAGGCTAAGTATGAGAAGCCTTGCAGCTTCTGCTAGGGCCCTTAGGATGCTCGCTATAGGAGAGCTAGTTACCATGGAAGGAGGATGACCATCTCGAGGCTATGATGTTGAAAGGGCACAGGAAATGACCACATAGAGAGGCCTTGAGACTCCAGGAGGAAAAAGAGAGAAATGCCCAACCAGCCCCTAGGCCTCCCAGACATTCCCAGCTGAAGTCCCAGGCATCATGAAGTGGAGAATCTCTGATTATCTTTGCCCAAATTGCAGATTGAAAAGCACAATAAATGCTGTTTTTAAGGCACTAAGCTTTGGGGTGGTTTGTTCTATAGCAATATGTAACTGGTTAAAAAAAAGTGCACTTCTGTATTGTCTGAATTTTTTAAAACCATTTTTTAGTTTGAAAATAAAAGGGGAAAATGAAAGAGAAAGTTAAAGGAAAAGAAAGTCTTTTTTTAAAAAGAGAAAGGAAATCTTCTGTACACTTTTCATATCACTAGCTTCTCCAACCACCTTCCCTTATGGTACACTTAACTTAGATTGTCACAGGCTATTCAACTCCCTGATCTGAAGGAAACCACCATTTGATGCTTCCTGTTATCTCATGGAAAACAGATCCTGTTCCAAATAGCTGCAAGCACAGGGCAAAGCACTCCAGAGATGCAGAGATAAGAAGCACAAACTGTTTGGGGATTGATAAATCATTCTGCAGTATCCCCATGCTCTCCAGTTTGCCATACCATAAACTGACTTGGTTCAAGCCAAGCTGAAAACAAAGAGGAGCAATTGCTTTGGAGTCCATAACCTGGAATTATTGTGATGTGACTTTGAAGAGTGTTAAGAATGTGGTCTTTAGGATGTCAGCTCAGCAGAGATCTCAGAGAGTCTTCTGTTCTGTAACTGGGAGATTTTCACGTCCCCTTCTAGCTTCTTCCTTCATGAAACAAAGAGGTTAGACTTGGTCTTGAAGACCATTTGTAGTTATGAAGCTTAGTGCTTGAAGCAAATGCAGAAACCCAGGTTTTGCTCTGCAATATATCAGACAAGTCAGTGGTTGAAAGGAATTTTCCATGGTGTGATCACCATGGAATGATGATACTGAAGCCTCAGCGTGACCTACGAGGAAAGCCTCTCCTTCCTCCATCCCTTTTAGTGAAGGACCAAAGTTTCTGTGCATAAGGAATGTTCAGGAGTAACGGAATGTCAACTTGGCATAGGCTTTCTGTTCTCTAAGGGGAATAAAATGTTGTCACCATTTTTCAAAAGGAAGATATGGTGTGTGTGACATGACAAAATAAGCAGATCCTTGGAAACAATTTTCACTGTTTCTTGGTGGAAGAGTGGTCTGGTGTTTCCTGGTATCTCCTGTGCAAGTCATTTGAGACTGTCTCCCAGCCATTCCCTGACCCCTTTACAGCAAAGAAGGAAGAAAACAGCTTTCTGAGAGAATCAGCCTCTCCTCCACCCCCTTGGTGCAAGAATTCCCTCATCAGTTAAATAGAGAATCAGCTCACCCAGTGAATTCTAATGAGGCAGGCTGTTCAGCTGTCAGCAGCCCTCCCTGCTGAAGAAGACAGCAAGCAAGGAAAAAGATGGCGCGATGCTCCAAGCACTTTGTCTTTCCATACCAGGTACATGAACATCAAAACAGTTTCCATCATAGCTGGACTCCCAGACAAACCCAGCAACAAGGAATGCTAGATAAAGTTACCTTGGATCTAAGGAGTCCCACAAAACAAGGCAGGTATAGAATGGCGATTCCAAGAAATTAATTAAGATTAATTATTAATCTAATGAAAAAAATCTAGACTTAAACACACACATGTGTACAAGCACCCTTTTAGTGCCAGCTCTGAGCTGAAATGGGTGAACACTCCAACCTTAGTCCCAAGGGCAGCCTTGTTTTGAGGTTAGTTGAGAAAGCAGGGGAATCATTTATAAAGATGGTGGTGAGAAATCCATGAACTAGGTTGGAGATAAAGTGGCAGGGGTCCAAGACTGACCTTGGCCACGGGTTTTGTCACTTCAGAAAAGGCAGGTAAGCACCAGGTCTGTGCTTCTGAAACAAGGGAAGGCAGTGTAGTATCAGCAGTGCCTGGACTATGGGGACAAGCAAAACATTTCTTTCAAAGGCATTGAAATCGATGACGAGTACTTTCAATACTGTTTATTTTTAATTTAGAAACTGTTGTTCAATTTTACAAACAACCTTGGGAAATATAAGCAACAGAAAACAAAATTTTAAGTGTACAGTTCATTAGTTTTAGCAAATACATACACCGCCACAATCAAAATACACCATATTTTCATCAACTTCTAAATTTTCCTTATGTTCTTTCAGTTAATACTTCCCTAGCCCCAGGAAACCACTGATGGCTTTCTGTCACTACAGATCTGTCCTTTTAAGTTCATAGAAATGGAATCACACAGTATGTGTTTCTGTGTGTGTGTCTGGCTTCTTTCACTCAGCAAAATGGCTTTGCAATTCATTCACATTGGTTTTGTTCAGCAAGTCATTCCTCTTTTATTGCTAGATAGTATTCCACTGTATGAACACAGTAGAATTTTTTAACCATTCTTTTGTTGGAGGATATTTATGCAGTTACGAATAAAGTTGCTATGAACATTTGTGTAAAAGTCTTTGTGGGGGCATGTTTCCATTTCTTTTGAGTAAATATCTAGGAGCAGGATTGCCAGATCTTATGATAAGTCTTGGGCTTTCCGGATGGTGCTAGTGGTAAAGAATCCACCTGCAATGCAGGAGACCTGGGTTTGATCCCTGGGTCCGGAAGGCATGGCAACTCACTCTAGTGTTCTTGCCAAGAGAATCCCATGCGAGAGCATCCTGGCAGGCTATAGTCCGTGGGGTCACGAAAGAGGCAGACACGAATGAGTGACTAAAAAACAACAACAAAATGCAAAAAGAGTTCAGACATCAAACATGGAAGTTCTAAATCCAGTAGGTAATCTATAGCCAATTTCCCATGAAAAATTTCTTAAGGCATTTCCCCAAAGTACCATGCACATATTTTGGGGTATGTGACTCTGTACTGTAACACATGGGCATGCATGTATATTGTAGCTACAGTAATATTCATGTGCATATGTTTTATTTATAGTAATAGATAACTATACTATATATATATATGTATATATATATATATACATATATAATTCTATATAACAAAAGGCAGTGATGGCAGAGGTGAGGGAGGGATGTATTCTTCACTGATATCTGCTACTGGTGATGGTTCAGAGAAAAATCTGAAGCTTTCGTGTGTTTCAAATTTGAATAATATTCAGACCTTTTTGAAGAAAAATTTTTCTTAGATGTTGACTCAAATACAAATATTTAATTAAAATATTGCTCGTTACGTGCAAACATAATATAGATTCCTTCATTTTAGCTTGTCTACATATTTAAAGCCCTTCAACATTTACGAATCAATGTAAGTGGAACTATGACAGCAGTGCAATTCTAATTAACAATGTTGATTTAAAATAATGGCTAATATTGTTTTGCTGAAACTAAACTGCAACTGTCACTAAGAGTATGAGAGGGGACATTATGCCTACACAACCACAGGTCAAACAATGGCTCAATTTTCCCAGGGCTTTGCAAATTATTTTCAAATTACTAGGAAACCTTGACTCAAGCAATGTGCATTCGGCACAAGTGCTTCATTAACATATAAGATCTGCCTTTGTGGTTTTCTTATTAGGCCAACACGAGTAAAGTGGAAATACTTAGCACCAGGTCAATCATAAACACACATACACACACACACACACACACACACACGCTGAGACTGTGAAATACAGAAAGCAGGGATTCTGTTGCTTTTGGTCCCCATTACATACCCAGGAATTGAGAGATGGAGTGAGAGATGAAAATCCCAAAGAGAAACTATAAGGTTGAATAATTAGGTCAAAGTTTTTTTTTTTTTTAATGAGACTGTTATCTTTTGAAAATAATCAAATATTTGGAGCCAATTAGACGAAATACTAACTTAAAAAAACTGAAGCTCTCAAATTCCCATTTGGCCTTTGGCAAGTGCAGACACAATCAGATTGTGTGTGCAGCTCCTCTGAGGGAAGAGCCTGGGAAAACAGTGAAGCCACAAGGACAAGGGGAAATTAATCAAGAAATATCGAGAAAGTCTGGGAATATGACATTGCTAGTGATGTGTGGTTAGTTCAACAAACAAATAGGAAGGCTCAAGGGAAATGAAATTTCTCAGGACAGATGACCAAATGTGCCTTGTCAGCAAATGTGGAGAGGAAACCAAGGAGCAAGATCACTTCTGATGGAAGTATGGTCAGTGTAGGAATCTAGTGGACAGTAGAAGAGAATACAGTCAAGACTCCTTAGAGCTTGAGCTGGATGCTACATCTTTTAAAGTATTCCCACATAGAACTCCCTTGCATGGTAAGTAAGATAATCGTGAGCTCCTACTTTTACAAAATAAGACACCAAGGCTCACAGAGGTCTAATGCTTTTCCAATGTTCACAGAAGTAGTCAGAAAGGGAGGTGGACCTGAGCTGAGGCCTCCTGCCCATGGTCCAGGCTCTTGCTAACACTCTGGAGATTAAAGACCTCAAGGCAATATAGCCTAGTGGTTAAGCATGTGGACTTAGAACTAGATAGCCTGGCTGGGGGAGGTTCCGGGTATACCCCATCCTTAGTCTCATTGTCACACAATAAGATAATACATATGATGGAGCTCAGTATCTGGCACATAGTCAGTTCTTTTAAAATGTAGCCATTATAATTTTAACATATATGGATTATGCAAACCAATGTAGATGGAAGTGGGTCGATTATATTTTATGAAATTAGAGTACATTCTGGGAGAGATAAGGATGCATGGTTTAGAAACAAATTTGATGTAATAAAATAATTTAGCAACAACAAAAAGATAAATCATAGAATTTTGACTAATAAGGAGTGAGGAATGACAGTTCTTATGAAAGGGGGAATAAAAAGAGAATTGGGGGCCAAATTGAACGATGAGATTAGACTGGGAAAGTCAACATTCACAATGACTCTCATATGCTGCCATTCAAACATCTCATGTTTAAAAGAAAGATTAGTTGATAGATGACTTAAAATTGCATCTTACTGTGAATGTAAGAAGACTCAAATGAAACTCGTAGGTGCTTTATACATACTATATTAAGGGGGAAATGTCTAAGGGGTGGATAAAAGGCACATTTTGCAAGGCTTTCCTCAAGTCCTTTCAATTCAATTCTATTCTACTCTGAAGACCCCATTTAGTGAGTGCCCATGTGCTCACACTGGACTGCTTTGGTACTGTGTACTAAGTACTTTCCTAGGTCCTGGGGACTTGAAGATAAATAAGCCCAGCTCTGGTTTCTCAGTCTGGTAGCACATTCAGAAATATGAACACATAAGACTAAGGCACTGCAAAGGTGCCATGAGATGGCCTGTCTAAAGTGCTCGGTGCCCAGATGAGAATATCTAGTAGGCCAAATGACTGACCCCAATTTTTCACTACTCTGATATTATATCCACCTACACATACAACCTCGCCATGGCCTCACTGTGGGTGGAATACTCCCCTGCCCCTTGACTTTGAGCTTCACTCTGTGACTCACTTGGACCAATGAGATTAACAGACGTGACATGAGAAGAGGCTTAAAGTGAGCCTTCCTGCTTGTATATCTCCTTGTCATGAAAAGAACATGCCACATATATTCTGCAGATCCAAGGAGGGTGAGAGAGATCAAGAGAGCAGACCTGGATCCAATCTACACCCTGGAAGCAAACCCAGTGGGAACCAGCCCTGGGTCAGTTAACCTCAAGTCAATGCACAGACATTCAAGCAAGAAATAAAAGATTGTTTTAAGCCATTAAGCTTTAGGGTCATCTGTTACGCAGCCCAGAGTGACAGCTGTCTGAGATAGACCAAGGTAGGTATGACAGGGATGAACAGGAACAGAACTTTATTGTGGCCCTTCTCTGCTCACTAACTACCCATTTCTCTCCCCTCATTCCCTCCACTGGACAAATAAGCATGGATTCCCAAAGAAGAGCTATTGGAATTCTTGCCAATAATAACTTAGAGCCTTATAAACAAGACTTTTGTTTGGATTGTGTTGAGGCAACACAGGACCCGTATATGAACCGCAGAACAAAGAATAGAGTCATCTAATCCACATCTCCCTTTCTTGTTGCTCTTCCTCAATATCAGTGGGTCCTTCGAAAAACCACATGCATGGCACTAATTCTAATGTAGCCAGAGTAGCCCCATTAACCATATAAACCTACAGATGGATGCTCCAAGAGAGGTTTGGGTAGCTGTGACTGAATCTTGAAAAGCATCCTGCATACTTAAGTCCTAGATGAAAAGCGTTCACTTATTTATCTCTCCTGACATGTAGCTAAATGCTAAGGAAAGGCTGGGGAGAGCTCATAAAGGGCAGGCAGGGGAGTGAGGAAAGTGGTAAGGAAACATCTATCACATGCTATGAGAAATACAGGGCTATTTCTTTCACATGTTCCTTCCAGAGCATAGAACAATATCGGATGATATACATTTCAGAAGCAAAGGTTTTTGTTAGAAGTTTTTGTTAGTTAATTTAAAAAAGAATTTAAGGAGAGGGTTTCCAACTAAGGCAGATGAGTCCCACAGTATTAATACAGTTAAGCAAATATTGGAGGATCATAGGAAATGAGGTTGAATAAATTACATGTTTTATCAGACATCTTTGGGCTTTGAAACTGCTGACAGCTCACTGTGGAATATTAAATCTCACATTTCTCAATTTGCCTTTTTATTGATGTTGGGGAGAAGACTGTATATGAAAAATTTTCTTCTCCCAACATTTATAAAATATGATGTATGCATTAACATATGTGTAAATATTTATTCTTAAGTGTGTCTTTGGCTGAGTTTCCCCCGGAAGCTGACCTGAGACAAGGATTTGGGGGCTGGTGGTTTATTTGGGGGGGTGACCCCAGGAAGCACTGGTTGGTAGATGGGGAGGTGGTACATGGAGGGGATAGAGGCAAGGCAGGGCTCAATAAAAATCATGGTGGGGAGTCAGGGCTCAGCCCTGTTACGGACCTCTGGGCAAGGGTATGAATAATTATCCTACCCAAGCAGGGGAAGATAGAGCAATTGCAACTAACTCCCATCTGACATTGGCTCAGGGATGCTTCCAAGGGGGTTAACCCTGAGCACTCTGAGTCAGCCCCACCAGCAGGGCCCAAGGTGAAGACCCTCTGGCACCCACCATAGGTCATCACTGACTTGGATGGGATGTAGACAAACCACCAACAGTGTACTATAAAATGTATATTTTAAATTCATGTGTCAATGAGAAAGGTTACACATGAAGTTAAATCTTACAACGACAGCCAATCGTTTAGCACCCCCAGTCTGTTCTTTTGAACCACACTTAGGAACAGACTTCAATTACAAAAACATCTTAAGACAGTGGTGAGGTGAGGATTGGAGCACACGTCTGCTAACTTTGAACATCCTTCTTCTCCAGGTTGCTTCTAGGAGGGCTGGGGTTGATGCAGGCCCAAGTCAACCTTCCCCCAGGGGAAAGAAGTCACAAATTCTGCAAGAGGAATAGCCCTAAGTGATAGCCATCAGGGAAGGCTTCTTGAAACTAGCCAGGGGGTTTAGCCTTTCTTGGTTGACGGAGCCCTTTAAGAGTCTGATGAAACCAGGGACTCTCTCCCCACCCCAAACAAACTCATATATGTACAAAACAGCACACATTATTTTCAGAGCCTCATAGTCACCTGAAGCATCTGTTTGGGTCTCGGGTCAAGGTACAAGGTGACAAAGTGAAAGTTGTGTCCGACTCTTTGTGACCCCATGGACTATACAGTCCATGGAATTCTCCAGGCAAGAATACTGGAGTGGGTAGCCTTTTCCTTCTCCAGGGGGTCTTCCCAACCTAGGATCAAACCCAGGTCTCCCACATTGCAGGTGGATTCTTTACCAGCTGAGCTACCAGGGAAACCCTCGTGACAAGGTGACAGGAGGACAGGAACAACTCAAATTGTGTGTGTTGTAATTTGGGGCACTTTTAGAAAGAATTTTCAAATTTTAGAAAATTCCCCAGGAAAGGGTCTCTTCTTACTAAGACTATCTGTCTCCCATGGGCAGTTCTCATTAGGTCTGCAATTGCAGCCAGCCCAACAGCCTCAAACGGCAGAAAGGGTTATAAGTCTGGTAGGTTTCTTTCAACATCCATTTACACCACAAACTCTGCCTAGCTAAACTAGGTCAGTCAATGCCACAGAGCAGTTATTGTAAAGTAGAAATTAGCTGGGACCAAGTAACATATCTGATCAATAAAGTATCTTATAGAAAGGAGTGAAGTATTAAAAGTAATGACAGTGTCAGGGATCAAGACTCCAAAACAGGGGCTTTAGGTTTGTTTGTTTGTTTTTTAATATCCCTGACTCCTTATTAAGAAAGTTACTGTTCTGAGAAGCCAATGTGGTAGAGAAAAACATAACTCAGAGGGGAGGGCAGGCCTGGTGCCATATCCCTGTGGCACCCGTAATTCACTGCTGCCCTGGGAAAGTTAGGTGATGTCTCCAATCCTCACTCTTCACATCTGTACAGTGGGTGAATATTCTTTTCCTTATAAGGTTCCTGTGGGAGTTAAACTGAGAAATGAAGGTGTCTGGTATATCTCTAGCCTTGACTTCAGTATATCTTGGTTCTAATTTCCTTATTATCATAGTAGTCATGTCCCAAATTAGCATAATGATACTCAGAATGAACAAAAAATGCTTCTTCAATTATTCCTGGGTTTATACACTGTTGAAGAACTGTTCACACTGGTCAGATTCAATTACCACAAGTATCTCTGGAAGGAAATCTCTACAGAGAAAAGAGCTCGATGCCTTAGCTGATAGTCTCTTTATTTAAACCTAGAGTTATCAAATTATAGAACCATGGGCTGAGGAAGGAGAGAGTGGAGGAGGAATTTCACCCAACCTCTAGTTTTACAGTGAGGGAAGGGATGTCCAGAGTCGTTAAAGGACTTGCTCCAGTCACACGTCTAGTTAGTGACCACGTAAGAACCAGGGTCTAGATCTCTGTACTCTTCCAGTGCAGTCTCTCTACTATATCATGAATTGCATAGCAATACAATTAAATACAACTGAAAAAAGTGCCAAAAAGGAAAAATCTTAAATCTCTTGGAATTCAATGTGATGAGATGTTGTCTTTATCTGAAATATTCTTGGAAGAGAATGAACAGAAAACACCTGATATGTAGTGAGCCATTCATTATGCAAAGATGAGCACAATAAAGGACAGAAATGGTATGGACCTAACAGAAGCAGAAGATATTAAGAAGAGGTGGCAAGAATACACAGAATAGCTATATAAAAAAGATCTTCATGACCCAGAAAACCACGATGGTGTGATCACTCACCTAGAGCCAGACACCCTGGAATGTGAAGTCAAGTGGGCCTTAGGAAGCATCACTACGAACAAAGCTAGTGGAGGTGATGGAACTCCAGTTGAGCTATTTCAAATCCTAAAAGATGATGCTGTGAAAGTGCTGCACTCAATATGCCAGCAAATTTGGAAAGCTCACCAGTGGCCACAGGACTGGAAAAGTTCAGTTTTCATTTCAATCCCAAAGAAAGGCAATGCCAAAGAAAGTTCAATCTACTGCACAATTGCATGCATCTCACACGCTAGCAAAGTAATGCTCGAAATTCTCCAAGTCAGGCAGCAACAGTACGTGAACCATGAACTTCCAGAAGTTCAAGCTGGATTTAGAAAAGGCAGAAGAACCAGAGGTCAAATTGCCAACATCCGATGGATCATCGAAAAAGCAAGAGAGTTCCAGAAAAACATCTACTTTCGCTTTACTGACTATGCCAAAGCCTTTGACTGTGTGGATCACAACAAACTGTGGAAAATTCTTAAAGAGATGAGAATACCAGACCACCTGACCTGCCTCCTGAGAAATCTGTATGCAGATCAAGAAGCAACAGTTAGAACTGGACATGGAACAACAGACTGGTTCCAAATTGGGAAAGGAGTACATCAAGGCTGTATATTGTCACCCTGTTTATTTAACTTATATGCAGAGTACATCATGTGAAATTCCAGGCTGAATGAAGCATAAGCTGTAATTAAGATCACTGGGAGAAATATCAATAACCTCAGATACTCAGATGACACGACCCCTATGGCAGAAAGTGAAGAAAAACTAAAGAGCCTCTTAATGAAAGTGAAAGAGGAGAGTGAAAATGTTGGCTTAAAACTCAACATTCAGAAAACAAAGACCATGGCATCTGGTTCCATCAATTCATGGCAAATAGATGGGGAAACAATGGAAACAGTGACAGACTTTATTTGGGGGGGGGCTCCAAAATCACTGCAGATGGTGACTGCAGCCATGAAATTAAATGATGCTTGCTCCTTGGAAGAAAAGCTATGACCAACCTAGACTGCATATTAAAAAGTAGAGACATTACCAACAAATGTCCATCTAGTCAAAGCTATGGTTTTTCTAGTAGTCATGTATGGATGTGAGAGTTGGACTGTAAAGAAAGCTGAGTGCCGAAGAATTGATGCTTTTGAAATGTGTTGTTGGAGAAGACTCTTGAGAGTCCCTTGGACAGCAAAGAGATCCAACCAGTCAACCCTAAGGGGAATCAGGCCTGAATATTCATTGGAAGGACTGATGCTGAAGCTGAAACTCCAATCCTTTGGTCACCTGATGCAAAGAACCGACTCGTTGGAAAAGACCCCGATGCTGGGAAAGATTGAAGGCATGAGGAGAAGGGGATGACAGAGGATGAGACAGTTGGATAGCATCACCAATGCGATGGATGTGAGTTTGAGTAGCCTCCGGGAGCTGGTGATGGACAGGGAAGCCTGGCATACTGCAGTCCATGGGGCTGCAAAGAGTCGGACACAACTGAGTGACCGAACTGACTGATTCATTATGTAGTTTGATTCTACCTGCTTTGGCTTCCAGAGCACTCTGGACTGGAAGTAGGTATGTAGGAGGTGAAGAAGGCAGACCATGTGCTAAGCATGGAACTAAGCAGGTGAACAGAAGACATGTATGAGGTTAGGCAACAAACACCCTTGACCCATCTGTGTCTCCATTTCTTTATCTGTAAAGTCATGTTCCCACAAAAGAATGTGTCCTAGAGTCCCTTTGGGCTCTCAAATTTCAGTTTCCCTAAGAAGCTCCCATACCCTTCATGGTATTGCAGAAACTGCCAGAAGGGGCTGGTTGACTGTGAAGGAGGAAAAGAAAGTCTAAGTAGGAGAGAAGAGGGGAAACTGAATGGGAGGGAGGGGTCAGGGGGAGCAAGCAAAGAAGCAGGTGCTTGAGAAGGGGTATGTAGAATCAGGAAGGCTGGGTAGCAAGGAGCCTCAATAACCACCCTGGCTCAGGGAGGGGGCCACTTGAGATTTTGTTCTTGGGTGTGTTTATTTTTAAACATTGAGGCAAAATGCCCTCCATTCACCCATTCATTCACCATTCTATCAATACTTTTTTTCTGTTTTTGGTAACAGCATCATTGAGATATACTACATATACCATACAATCCATCTATTTCGAGTATAAAATTAGACAGCTTTTCAAGTATTCAGAGTTGTGCAGTCATCACTATAGTTAATTTTAGAACATTTTCATCACTCCTAAAAGAAATTCATGGCCTTTAACTAAACCCCCTAGTCCTACCATTCCCAATCCAAGCCCTAAGCAATCACTAATCTCCTTTGTCTCTAGATTTGCCTGTTCCTGTCAATTCATATAATATGTGAATGGAATCATATAGCATGTGGTCTTTGGTGCCTGGCCTCTTTTATTTAGCATAATGTCTTCGAGGTTCACTCATGTGGCAGCATGTGGCAGTCCTTCATTCCTTTTTATGGGTGAGTAATATTCTATTGTACAGACAGATTACATTTGTTTACTCATTCATCATTTGGTGGATATTTGGGTTGTTTCCACTTCTGGGCTCTTATGAATAATGGTGCTATGGACATTTTATACAAGGGCTTTTTTTTTCTTGGTGGATTCATTAATAATTTTTGAGGCCTGTATCACGCCAAAACTTCTGGGGCTTAGAGATACAAAGATGAAGACAACCACTGCCCTCAAGGAAGTTACAATCTTAAAGGGAAAGAAAAACTTGTTTTTCAAAAGCTGCGATAATCTGCCATGGTAAATGTCAAACAGTGGGCTGTACAAAGAGAGGCAAAGAAGTTATGACACTTGAGAGAAGTGTTGAAAGCCAGTTAGCTCTTAGGCACAAAAGGGGAGAGGGCGTGACAGGCTTTGGAAACCGCATGTGCAAAGGTACAGAAGTAACAAGAGAGAAGGACATACTCAGATCGCTGAAAATAATAATAACGCTACCTAATCTTTCTTGGTATTTGCTGTGTGTCAGGTACTACTCTAAGCACATTATCTGTATTATCGCATGTACTTTCCACGGTGGCCTTATGACACTATTATTCCCCTCATTTTATAGATGGTGAAACTGAAGCACAGAGAAGTAACTTGTCTGAGGCTACCCAATAGAGACATCCTGGATTCAAATTAAGAGTCTGTACCTCAAACCTATGCTCTAAGCCACCATTTAATCCCAGATTAAATGCTTCATTTAATCCCAGATCATCCTGGCTGGTTGGATTCTGGAGTGTGGAAGGGGCCATGCCTAGCAATGACACTGGAAGGGTAGACTATGCTGCATCACATGAAGAAATTTTGGATCCAAAAGCAACAGGGAGCCAACCAAAAGTTCACACACAATGCAATGACACAGATGAGATTTTCATTTTAGGAAGTCTAGTGGTGACAGTCTCTTCCTGAAAATACCACTCAAAACCAACACTGCCCCATTACACATGTGAAATTGCAAAGGCAGCATGGGTTGTGCTCTCCCAGATGCAGTCTTTACAGGAGGATACCATGGTCGAGATTTGATGAAGATAGTTCTCCTTTATCACTCCCCATCTCTGCTATCATAGAATTTAACCTGATACCCAGTGAAACAGGACTGGGAGTTGACATAGATCTCACAGTGCAGAAGCAAGAATTCTAATTATACATGGCCTTCATATATATTTTCCCAAACATGCAGAGAGGCAGGCTGCTGATAAACAAAGGGCTCAATGTGCCAGAGGACTATCTGATTGGGTTTCTTCTATGTATTAGTTAATAAAGTGGCTGGTCCTCAATTCATCTCTAGTTTGCAGAAGTCTCAGCCCTGCTTTCCTGTCCTCACCCTTGAATTCTAATGGTAGCCGCCAATCCCCTAACAGAGCCTGCCTCAACTACAGAACAAGCCACAGGAGTTCCATGGGCATCCCTGGATGAGTGCTAATAGAAAACAAGACGTGACTATAACACTGACATGGAGGCACACAGAAAATGTGCCATCTGTCATTATCCCTCTGCTTTAAAAACAAAGTTGTTTTATGAAATGTAGAGGATGATCCTTGAGCCAGTAAGAGTTCAGATTTAACTCACAAATCCTCACAATCCCTTTATGAAGCTGCTGTGATCATTTCCATTGCACAGGTGGAGAAGCAGAGAGAATAAGGGACTAGCACATTGACCTGCTATATTCCAAAGTATGCTGGTAAAACATATGGCTCTGGACAAATCATTTCACTTCATCTCCTCCCCAGATCATTCTTCGTTTTTCTGTTAACATCATCAAGTGTTCTCTGGAGTCTCAGATGGTGCTGGCCTCAGCAATTGCAACCTTTGGTATGAACATTTTTAGAGTCTTGGCTTTTTAGCCGGGATCATACACGGGTGTTACAAATCTGTTGAATGAATGGATACATAAGTTAGTTGGAAAGTCTCTTGAGGTTAATTACTAAAGCATCATTCATCTCTCTCTCTCTCTCTCATACACACACACACACACACACACACACACACACACACATACACACACACACACGTATTTATGTATACCTATGGGCTTCCCTGGTGGCTCAGATGGTAAAGAATCTGCCTGCAATGCAGGAGACCTGGATTCAATCCCTGAGTCAGAACGATCCCCTGGATAAAAGAATGGTGACCCACTGCAGTATTCTTGCCTGGAGAATTCCATGGACCGAGGATCCTGGTGGGTTACTGTCCATGGGGTCGCAAAGAGGAGGACATGACTGAGCAACTACCAGACACACACACACACGTATACCTATATGTATTAACAAACATATAAAATATAATTGTATAAATATATGTATGTGTGTATTAATTTCCAGTGGTTTTTGTATGCTCTAATTTATCTATTTTGGAAGATAACTAAAAATACTATAATAGCTAACTTTGTTGGTGTGCTTACTATGTACCAAGACCTGTTCTAAGCTCTAAAGGTTGTAGCTCATTTAATTTCCACAACAAATTTTTTTGTGGGATAAGCTATCATTTTTTTTCATTTAACAGATAGAGCAATTGAGAGACAGAGAATGTGACTACTTGCCCAAGTTTTCACAGCTACTAAGCGGAAGAGTGAAGATCTATCTGAACACAAGTAGGCTGGCTCTAATCCTGAATTCTTAAAAGATAAAGACAACTTCTAAAATTGCTGAATGAGAAAATTATATGCATTATATTCACCCCCATCATAATTTGTCTCCCTTGGAGAGAAACTGGTCATCTACCCTGTAGCCTTGAATAACCTGATTGTTTTAAGTGTAACCCAAATAAAATTGGGTTGCCTTGAGGCCAACCTCTGTCTCAGCATATCCAAAAGAAACAAAAATCTAATTACCAAAAACCTTTAAAAGCACTGAAGATCTCCTGAGATGATGTTGGGGAGGGAGAATTTTATCATGAAGCATATAGGAAGACTAATTAGAATCTGATTCACATCCTGTTCTTTCCAAAACCTGTCTTTTTATCTTTTCTCTCTCCCTTGGCCTTCCAGCCCCTGTCCTGCTGCTGGTTTGTCTGACTCTTTTTCTCCTCCTTCTTCTCCCTATCTCATCTGTGCTCACAAATAGTGCTATCATTCTTCTTTCCAACCCCTCTCCTTACCCTGAGTAGCTGGCAAAGACCTCAAAGCCAAGCAAGCAATAAAGGACAACCACCTGCCCTCCCACGGCCAGGAGACACTAAAAGAAGCATGTTGACCCTGAGTCCGAACCATAGGTCACCAAGTGCATGGGCCAATTTGTGTCCCATATGAAACGGTCCTTATGAGCAAAATAAAGGACCCAGTTCTTATCCTCCAGAAACCTGTACTACAGCTGGTGATCTGATACCCTGATTTGAGGCTTGTTCCACATTGATACTCAGGATCACTTAAGGACCCCGCCACTTCTCTGAAAGCAGACACTCCAACTTCAGAGTTCAGGAAACGTTTCTTCCTTAATACCATTCCACTCTGTTCCATTTTCACTATTGCTTCTGTCTTTGGCATCTGAGTTTCAGAAGACACAGTTCACTTGAAGACATCATACTAAGTGACATGAGGAAGACACAAAAGGACAAATATTGTATGATTGTACTTATATGAGGGACCTGGAATAGTCAAATTCATTGAGGCAAGAAGTAGAATAATGGTTTTCAGCGGCTGAGGAAGGGGGCAAATGTGGAGTTAGTATTTAATATTATGTTGAGGATTCCCTGGTGGCTCAGATGGTAAAGAATCTGCCTGAAATGCAGGAGACCTAGGTTCGATTCCTGGGTTGGGAAGATCCCCTGGAAGAGGGCATGGCAACCCACTCCAGTATTCTTGCCTGGAGAATCCCATGGACAGAGGAGCCTGACAGGCTACAGTCCATGGGGTCGCAAAGAGTCAGACATGACTGAGTGGCTGACACTTTCACAACAATGATGAACAAATTCTGGAGATGATGATGGTGACGGTTGCACAGTGATGCAAATGTACTTAGGGCCACTGAACTGTACAATTAAAAACAGTTAAAATGCTAAATTTTATATTATGTATATTTTACTACAATAAAAAGTCTCAGTTCTCAATGATAAAAAAAACCTCCCCCACCCCCCCAAAAAAGCATGTTGAAAACATTTATAATTCTTTTAATCCACAACATGGGCACTATAATTATTCCCATTTTCCCAGATGTGTAAACTGAGGCTTAGAGAGGTTAACTTCTTTAAAATCACATAGCTGGGAAAGGCAGAGGCAGGACTTGATTTTTGACCTGTCTGAACCGGTAGCCCATGCTCTTAATCTCTTTGCTATACTGCAGGTGGTTCATGCACGCACAAACAATGATCAAGAACCTGCTGATTTAGGGAAACTTTTTCTGGTTTCATAAGCAATTACTGGAGAAGGAAGCTATGACTGATTTCTGAAGAGTTTTACTTGCATTGTTGAAGACTTCGGATTGTGTTTTGGGTTTTAGGAAATCACTAAAGATTTTAATCAGGGAAGTTTGAAACATGAGCTGTTTTATTTTTTAGAGCAATGACTCTGCCAACATTGTGGAGAGAGGATTGGTATCCCAAAGCCTACTAAACCTTTGTTTTCCTTGCTTGGTCAATAACTTTATTGTCTTCAGCTGAAAAAATCTTTGTAGAAAACTGTGGTTTGTGTTTATTAGCTCCCATCAGTCCACTCCTGAGCATATAGTGTGTTCTTCCCATGGTTCAGGTCTGTTTTCATACAAGGCTGGGGGATGGGGTGGAACTGTCTGAGGGGCTGAAATGCATCCTGGGAAATAACTCTCTTT
Source organism: Dama dama (assembly GCF_033118175.1). Taxonomy (NCBI): domain Eukaryota; kingdom Metazoa; phylum Chordata; class Mammalia; order Artiodactyla; family Cervidae; genus Dama; species Dama dama. The sequence continues at coordinate 114,399,497 of NC_083714.1, forward strand.
AAGGGAAAAAAGAACAGATGTGCCATGTTTATTCAAGGGCAATAGGATAAAGCTGTAAGGGAAGGGTAATGATTCTAAAAGAGATCAGTTTATCAATAAGATCGCCTTCTGTCTCAGGCTTCATGGAGTCATACTCTAGTCCTAAGGTGAGAGGGCTACAATAAAGAACAAATAAAATATTTTCAAAAAGGATGCAGTTCACTAGCATAAATACCCATGAGGCAGCAAGAACTTGTCCTTTGGCAGCATCGGTATCCATACTCTCCATGGGATGAGAAACAGTGCCCTAGGTCCTGGCATCAGCAGTAATGAACACACCTCAGTGGGCAAGGCTGGGGGCATTGGTAGCCACCAGCAGCACTGAGCTTTTTGCTGTTTTTGACAATGATGATAAAGCATATCACTAGAGCTAGCTGAAGTATGGCAGCTCTTGGGGCATAGCCAAGAAGACTGGTTCCCAGACTGCCTCTGAAACACTCCCTGGAGAATACCACGACCATTCAGAACTCATTTGAGCGAATCTGGAATTCCATTAGATGGTTAGGGGCGGAGCAAAAGAAAGGCAGTGTTGTGATAGATACTCTGGCAGTGATTTTTACTCTCATCCTGGGACTCTGTGGCCGAAGGAAGTCCAAAGGTCCACTGCAGTGGTATGGGTTTAGAAATTATAAGTATTAACGCAAAGGAGGAAGAGTGGGAGCTAAGGGGAAGAAATGGTTAAAAGGGAAATTGCCAGAGTATGGTAACTGGCTGTAGTGTAGTGTAGTGTAGTGTAGAGTAAGGGGAAAGATGAGCCTTAGGTGACATCCTGGTCAATGATGGAGCCATTCACCAAAATAGAGAAGTGAGGAAGAGGAGCTTGAATGGGAAAATGATGAATTCTGCTCTGGGACATGTAGGGTTTGAAGGGTGTGGAGCTGACTGAACTGTAGGTATAGTTTATGACAGAAGAGGTCCATTTAGAAGATATCTACATCTAGATTGTAAATGAAACCTTGAGACAAAATAAGTCATGGAAAGTATGCTTAGTGAAGAGAGAAGAGAAACAAGAATAAGTCCTGCAGTAGTGTTAATTGTTTGATATCTGTTAACCAACTGCATTTTCAGACCCTGAAAGACTTTTATATGTTGAAATATCAGGTGAGTATGGGTTGTTTGGAGAGGTCCAAAAATTGAGGGGAGGAAGTAAAATAGTATGACCATGATTCAGTTTTTTAAAGGAGAATGGGGTAATGTAATATAAAGAGGTTCAACTGACATGTTAGCACAATTCCTGGGGGAGGACTGCTCATGCTCGGATGTTCTCATAGGTTATATCGAATGAAGGAAATACTTGGATATTTCAAAGCCTGGTGGACTGGATATTTTCAGCACCATCAGTCTCTTCCAAGTGACTCAGCACTTGAGAAATGCACAGTCACTGGGGAAGAGGCTGATTCCAGTTAATCTTTTCTTAGGATGAGGCTCAGCTGCCAGAATAGGGAAAGTTCCCTTTTGTTTAGCCAAACAAGAATGATATATATCAGGGTTGTACTAAAAGCACAGTTGGGGATGAATCCTTATCACCTAGTATAATTTCAACTTGCCCTGTAGCATCATCAGTCAAGTTAATTATAAAGTTGTTCTCCAGTCAGCCTTCTTTCTCCTTTTAAAGAAACCTTATAATGGGTTTTCCTCCTGGCCTGAAATTTCCACCATAAGAGTCACTGAGTCATAAAACTTTAGGGCAGTCATAGACCATAAGATCCAACTAGTCTAGTCTCTTTATTTAGATGAGGTTAGTTAAGTGTAGAAAGCTTGAATCAAATTCCTAGTCAAATGCCTTCCGGGACGAGGTAGATAACATCAGCAATGACGGCAGGTGTTGAATCTGCTTTTTAAACACTGAATTTCCACCAATATGAAATATGCCCCCTTCTGTTTGTCTTGAAATCACATGACCTTCATGGTCTAGCTCCCCTCCCCTTCAACACTTTGAACAGCAATACGGAAACAAAATAATATTTCTGACTACAGGGAAGAGCAGCACCCAGTATAAACAGGATAAGAGGATATGACTTCAGGGTGGGGGTCAGTAGGGAACTAATTGGATAACTAGCTGGACAAGTTCCATGTAGAAGGGTCAGTTTCTCCATAGCTTCAGTCAACAGTTGTCTTGAAGGACTGTGAAGCTATTGCTGCCAGACCTTCTAAATGTGTTTACTTTTTTTTCTTTCGCCTACAGACTGCTTCATGCTCTTTCCACAGACCTTAACTCATCTCCTGAAAATAGGCTGTTGACCAGGATGAAGGCATAAATAACTTTCCTAGAGTCTCTCTGTTATTCTTGAAGCACCTGTTGGTTTTCCTGTCTTTCAGATGGATGTAGAATGTTCCAGATTTCTTCAGCCTAGGTCATTGGGTACACAACACTCATGTTTCAGTTCTGTCTGCCTCTCCCTGCTTCTCTTCTTACAAACTTTTTTTTCCTGCTACAATTTCAGACACTAAACCAAACAGACTTTCTTCATAGCACATAATGGATTAGGTAACCAGAGCAGTGTGCTAGGGCAATTTTTCCAGAAGTCCATGGTTTAAAAATACAAACAGGAACCAGAAACACTTCAATATACATTTATCTCTAAGACTGCCTACTTGAAATTAGAAGGTCTGTTAATAGATTGTGGGTCAACCCCAGATTAAATCCCAAATATGTGAGTTGTCTATTGCTACACAAAAAATTACCCCAAATGTTAGAGACTTAAAACAATACATACATATTCATTATTTCCCAGTTTCTGTGGGTTAGGAATCTGGGTAAAGCTTAGTTGAGCCTCTATCTCAAAGACTCTCACAAGACTGCAACCAAGATATTGACTGAGGCTTTAGTCTCATTTCAAGGTTCAACTGGAGAAGGATCCATACCAAACTCATTAATGGAGTTCTTGGGAGGCTCCAGTTCCTTGAGGCTGTTGGACTGAGGGCCTCAGTTCCTCACTAGCTGTTGGGTGGAACCCATCCTCAATTCCTTGCCACATGGGCCCCTCCAATATGGCAGTTTGCTTCATCAAACCCAGGGAAAGAATCTGCTAGCACAAGAGAAGGCACAACCTTTTGTAATCTAATCATGAAAGTGACCTTTATCTTTGACCTATTAATTAGAAACTTCCCTGTAGCTCAAATGGTAAAGAATCTGCCTGTAATGCAGGAAACCAGGGTTCAATCCCTGGGTTGGGAAGTTCCTCTGGAGAAGGGAATGGCAATTCACTCCAGTATTCTCGCCTGGAGAATTCCATGGACAGAGAAGCCTGGTGGGCTACAGTCCGTGGGGTCGCAAAGAGTTGGACACGACTGAGCAACTAATACACGCACACACACACACACACACACACACACACACCTGATTGGTCTAGTGGTTTTCCCTATTTTCTTCAATTTAAGTCTGAATTTGCAGGACTCCCCTGGTGGCTCAGACAGTAAAGTGTCTGCCTACAATGTGGGAGACACAGGTTCAATTCCTGGGTCGGGAAGATTCTCTGGAAAAGGAAATAGCAACCCACTCGAGTACTCTTGCCTGGAAAATCCCATGCATGGAGGAGCATGGTAGGCTACAGTCCATGGGGTCACAAAGAGTCGGACATGACTTCACTTTCACTTTCACTTTCATTAATTAGAAACAAGTCATTGGATCTTTCCACATCCAGGTTGTTGTTGTTTGGTCACTTATTTGTGTCTGACTCTTTGTGACCCCATGGACTGTAGCCCACCAGGTTTCTCTGTTCATGGGATTTCCCAGGCAAGAATACTGGAGTGGGTTGCCATTTCTTCCTCCAGGGGAGCTTCCTGACCCAGGGATCAAACCCACATCTCCTGCATTGCAGGCAGATTCTTAACCACTGAGCCATGAGGGAAGCCCCCACAACCAGAGGAAGAGGATTATATGAATTTCAAGAGATGGGAATCATTGGGGGCCATTTAGAAGTCTGCCTTCCCCAGTGTGATTCCAAATATACTTGTCACTATACCAACTAGAGCTTAACAATATCACTTATAATGAATTTGAACTTCATTGTAAGCCTTGAAATGACAGGATGATTGGGAGACAGAGATGTGTTACTTCAGATAATACTGACTTCTATAACAAATAAACTCTAAAATGTCACTGGCTTAACATAAACTAGGTTAATAACCATGTAAAGTGGGCATTCCTCATCAGGTGGGTTTCCTGAAGGTGATAATTAGGCTTAGGCTCCTTCCATCTTGTTGCTTAACTGTCTCCAAAAGGTCACTCTGGAGATTGTCTCCACTCTAGGAATCTAGAAGAGGGAAAGGGTATGAAGGAAGCAATCTGAGAAGTCTCTGTGGATCTAACTTGGAAATGGTGCTTCCACTGAATTTGCTTCAGATAGAACTCACAGGCCGTTCCTAACCACAGGGAGGCTGGAAAGTGAGGTCTGTCTATGTGCCCAGGAAGAATGTAACTCAGTCTGATGAGTAACTAGCCAGGCTCTGTCACACAAACTTTATGAAATTCATTCATGTAACAAACATTAACCAGGAAACTGTGCCACACTCTATGCTAAATGTTGGTAACATACACATGAGTGAATATTTATAGAGTATCCCTATTATATTCTTGCATTTTCATTCTTTAATTTCTGTGGGTTTTGTTTCCTTCACCATTCCCTTATATTTCCCCCTCCTTGGTGGTTAACTGTCACCAAAGATGGCCACCCAAAATTTCTCCCATCCTTCATGTACATGCTGATCCTTTTTATAGAAATGGAATTTGTTTCTCTCCCCTTCAATCTAATGCTGGCTTGGTGACTCACTGTGGCCAATAATGTGCTGTGTACTTAGTACAGTTTAATTTCTCAGTACTGGGCTGAGACCTTAAGAGGCTGGCACCTTCTACTTTCCTGCTTTTAGAACCCTGAGACCACTTTTGTATAAGAAAGTCCAAGCTAATAACATGAAGAGGCCATGTGGAGAAGAACCAAGGCGTCCCACTGACAGCTCCAGCCCTGCCATTAGCTGAATGCAGCCACATGAGTGACTTCAGCCAGCTTCATGTAGAGGAGAAGAACTGCCCAGCTAAGTTGAGCCAACCCACAGAATCACACAATATAATAAATCATTGCTATTTAAGCCACTAAATGTCATAGTGGTTTACTACATACATAGCAACAGATAATTGAAACACATTTTATTCATTTTCCTTTCTTCCATGTTCTTCACATTTCTAGCATGTCTTCCAGATAAGGTTCAGAAGAAATTACTTCATATAATAGGAAACAGGTGAAACACATCACAGAGTACAAAAATATATGATACAACAGGAAACCCGAGCAATCACAATACTTCAAATCATTGATGCCATGTGGGCAGAGTATTTATTTGCCTTGTAGAAAAGTATAACCTGTGAAAAAATGCCAAATGAACTTTGTATGTGAATTGCTCCCCTCCCAGGATATGACCTGTTACAGTCACATTCTGCAGGCATGTAAATATTGATAAGTGATAAGCTCTGTAGTGCCAATAAGAGAAAGTTCCAAGTGATATGATCGTGGATTCAAAATGTCAGTAGTGAAAGTGAATAGGGATTGATATGCCTGACAGTATGGAAACACAGACTCCAAAAATTGCTGATATCTTGTCTCTACTTGCATATTTCTCCTGCAATTAACCAGCACTTTTTATACAATTTTGAAAAAAATCATTACATATGAAGAAGTCTCAATTCCAGGAGAAAAACTCACAGTGAAACCTAGAGATGTTGCTACCTCACATCAAAGCCCAAAGGAAAATAACACACCCTAAGTTTGCAGAAAGGAAAAATGGCTCTTCTCCAAGGGATGAGTACAAATCATTCTACCATTGGTTCCCATCCAAGCTTGGCTAAATCTATTTAGTTTCTTCTGTCCTTGAGTACTCTGGGGGCATTTGTCTGGCAGCCCATCTGCTATCTGTCTTGGAAGAGTGGAGGGAAAATAGGGTGAGGCCTGAGTGGGGCCAACAGGTATTCTGTTATTCGCCCTTCTCTGATGCCACTACATTTAACTGCACAAGAGCTGCCCTTGAGTCTCTGTGCAGAAGCTCAGCATCACCAGGCTTTATACCACAATCTGTCATTGAATGACTTTTGTCTGCTTCTGAACAGATGATATGTTCTGTGTCCATGATACCATCAAGGCATCCTCATTATGGTTAATTCCCATCCGTCAATAAGACTTGCCTCTTTGCTTCATCAGAGAAGCACAGAATGGCCTCCATGCCAAAGCTCTGTAGATGAAATGAGAGTTAAGGCTTATTCAAGGAGGCAGAAGGCATCTGGGGGAAATGAGAAAGGAGTTAGTGAGTAATTCTGCTCTAGAGAGTCACATTTCCTGCCCTTCGATGGGGTTAAAGGAGCTGAGGACCAAATTTTTTGCTTAAAGATCCAAGGGTGAGAGTCTCATTGGTAGTCAGATGGTGGCTGAGGGCAGGAGTCATATGAAGGTTTCACTGGGCTGAACACTCAAGATCAGCTTCCTCACTCACACGTCTGGCACCCCAGTGCTCCTCTACATGGCCTGTCTCTTCAGCAGAGTAGCCAGGACCTCTTTTATGGATGTTCAAGGTCAGGGCTGGCATTAGAAACCCCCAGTCCTCTTAAAGGTTAGGCCCACAACTGGCAAAGCATCATACCTGCAAGTTTCTATTGGTCTAAGGAGTCACAGGCAAGCCTAGATTCAAGGGAGTGTAAGAATGGTTAACTCCTCTTAATGGAAACATAGCACCTCTTTATGGGAAAAGAAGGAATTGATGGCATCCATTTTGGGGGACAAGGTACCACATGGCCCCTTCCACTCTCAAAATTTTCTTGGTCTGCAAAATAAATCTACAGTCCTAGAAGTCAGGATAGTGGTTACCCCAGAGGGAAGGGTAGTGACTGGCGAGAACACAAAGGGGCTGACGGGTGTCCTGTTTTTGTTGTTGTTTAATCTATGTGTTAGTTACGTAGATAGGTTCATTTTGTGAAAATTCATCAAGCTGTGCACTTGTGATCTGTCCATTTCGCTGGATGAATGTTACACCTAATTTTTTTTTAAAGTTTATAGAAAGTGAACAAAACAACTACAAATTTTTAAAAAAGGTGAGCCTTTCTGGATGATAAAGTAAAGTATAAGGTCATTCTGCCCATTACCCAACTACAGGCCATATGGGAAAAGCCAGGTGAAGGTAGGGAAAGATTGGTTTGAGTGCTGGTGCCCCCATTGCCATGAGTGAGGAGAACCGGGTTCTTTCTCTTCATCTTAAACCAGGTGAAAAGGGCTTTATGAGAACCACGAAGAGCCTGACCTATGCTCCCTGAAGCTTGAGGGACACAAATGCAGCCATCTGACTCCCTCCTGGGGAAGTATGAAGGTGTGAGCCTGTGGTTGACCTACCCTGGAAGCAGTATAAGGAGAGCTAACTGCCCTTGAAACCACCAGCACTTGCCTTGACAGAAAGGTCCGAGACGCATTCACATTTTCTCTGAACCAAATGTGGCCCTTGGAAGGGATCTGGACTGAGTGGTCCTGAGAGGGCTCTCACCCACTTAGAAGGCAGCTGATCCTACCAAGGAATGGACTGTACCAAAGCCAGCCAGAGAATGCTCACCCTCACCAGAGGCCTTGCTGGGGAGAGATTCCCAGCAACATGAAGTCTTCTGAGGGACCATTTGTTGTTTCAGTCACTCAGTCCTGTCCAACTCTTTTGGAACCCCATAGACTGCAGTCTGGCAGGCTCCTCTGTCCATGGGATTTCCCAAGCAAGAATACCGGAGGGGGTTGCTATTTCCTCCTCCAGGGGACCATCCCGACCCAGGGATCAAACCCATTGGCAGGTGGGTTCTCTACCACTGAGCCACCTGGGAAGTCCATGACAACTGCCAAGAGTCAACACTGAGCACACTCTACACTCAGGAAGTTCCCTTGCCAGTAACAGCTGCACCCATCTCCTGAGGGGTGCCCTGCTCTGTCCTCAGCCCCTTCCCATGCACCAACTATGGAAGGACGGGAAAGGGCAGCCAGAGACTAGGGGAGAGAGTGAAAGGCAGAAAAGCAGGGACAGAGGACATCATTGCTCCTCTCTGTCCCCTCCCTTTGCGCAGGTCCCAGTCAGAGGCAGGCTGGAGTGGGGGGGCGGGGGGAGGTGCTAGAAATTGAATAAAAGATTGAAGTTTTCAGGTTAGACTGGATGGGACATTTTATTTATTGAAACAAGATTGCACTTGAGACTGAAGGGGATTGAAAACCTCTGGGACCTACCTGAGATTTCATCCAGGAGAGAGAAAGAGCTATCTGAGAAATCGTGTTTGATAAGGCGATGGAAGGAAGAATGAATAATTTTCTCTTTACCTCCCCACACAAGTCAAGCTACAAGTAAAACACAAGTTATAATGTGTGCCACAGGCCTTTGTTAGATGGTGGCTTCAAATGAGAGTGCCACCCTGCCTGGTCTTCAGTATTGAGGCACAGGCTGGCATCAATCCAATCACTACAATGAGAACCCTGGAAAGGGCTCCCCCTTCCCTCAGCTGTTTTGGCCAGTTCCCCATGGTACTGGCTCGGGGGTGCTCCAGAGGCAACGTCTCTGTTCCTGCCATCCACACTTCCTCATTTGTATCTTTATTCATTCCACAAGAGTCACTGAATTTAGCATGTATCGGGGCAAGAGGTACAATGACAGAAACTGTAACAGAGTCCCAGCCCTCTTGAAGTTTACAGCCTTCTAGGGGTGACAGATGGTCACGTCGTCATACAAGGGACCATAAGGGAGTGATAAGGAGCATGGGAGACAGCGTGGTGCACTAGGAAGGCCAACGAGGGGCCACCTGGAGTGAGGGAAGTCAGAGAATTGTCCTCTGAGGGACTTTTGATTGAGATGGGATCCGAGAAAAAGATTAAGACTTTAACTAGGGGCAGCGGGAGCCTGTTCCAGGCGGAGGGACCAGTATGTGAATTGAGCAATAAAAACTGGGGCTGAAAGACAGAACCTGAAGGAGAACATTGTACCAGGTGGAGAGGTGGGTAGGCACTGTATTCAGTTGCTCAGAGTCGTGTCTGACTCTTTGTGACCCCATGGACTGCAGCCTGTCAGGCTCTTCTGTACTCAGAATTCTCCAGGCAAGAATACTGGAGTGAACTGGCATTCCCTTCTCCAGAGGATTGTCCCCTCCCAGGGATCGAACCCTGGTCTCCTGCATTGCAGGTGGATTCTTTACCATCTGAGCCACCAGGGAAGCCCAGGTAGGTACTGGGCCTGTGTTCATAATTTTAGACTTGATCCCAAGAGCAAGGGCACTAGGAAGCCATCAAAGTGTTTTCAGTCTGAAGGAGACATTATCAGAACTAATCTTACCCTCGAAGTACAACTCAAATCTGTCCACTTGCCCACTCCCAGTGCCGCCAGCTTGTTCTAACCTGTCACCGCTTCTCACTTGAGCTCTGGAATCACTTCCCAAGTGGCCTCCCTGTTGCCTCCCTTGCCCCTGCGCTATAGTCTGTTCTCCAAACAACAGCCACAGTGATCCTCCTAAAGCGGCAGACTGCTCATGCCCTCCCTCGGCTCCAACCCCTCCGGTGTCTTCCCGTCATCATCAGAACACAATATGGAGTCTGTACCATGGTCTACAAGGTCCCTCAGGAAGGTGGCCCTGCCTGGCTCCCCAGCCCTCTCTGCAGCAGCCTGTCTCTGACTCACTCTGCTCCAGGCCCCCCCGCCCCTGTCTCCTGGCTGTTCCAGGCCCAAGACAAGCGTTGTTTCCTCTGCAGGGAGAGTACTTGCACTAACTGTTCCATCCTCCCAGATGGCTGTGTGGCTCTCAATCTCAATTCCTTTAGGACTCAAATGTCACCTCATCAGCAAAGCCTTTTCTAAAATAGCACCCTGCCTCTCCCATCCCTAGTTACTGTCTATCCCCTTTCCTTGCTGTATTTTTTTTCAGAGCACGTGTACCTGAGGCATTTACTTGCTTTCTCTCTGTTTCCCAACCACCTCCACTGGGATAGGCTCCAAGTGGGCAGGAACTTTCTCAGTCTCATATGCCCTACTGGTGAGCACAGTGCCTGGCACACAGCAGTCTCTGAATAACCCTGTGTGGGGATGAATGCATGGCCACTGGGAGGAAAGCAGATGAGGGAGGTGAGGGTAAGAGTGAAAGTGCATGGCCCACCAGCGGCTAAGTTCCCCCATTCCGCCAAATGTGTGACCCACGTACTATGCCCCAGCCAGGTTCTTCCTGTAAACCAGTCACCCCGACCCATACCTGCCTGTACACCCCAAAAGTGCCACGACACTGTAATTTCAGAGCAGAGGCACCTACAACAAGATGGGCGGGGCATGTGGTCCTGGCCCCACCCCTTTCTGCACCTGTACCCAGGCCCCCTATGAAGGCAGAAGGTGGCAGGAGTCACAGGGTGTGGGCAGGGCAGCCATCAGCCAGGAACCCAACCTGGGGAGCAGGAGGCAAGACCACTGTGAGCTGATGCCCTAAGCCCCAGTACCATTGTGTTCCATTTACAAAATACAAACTCAATGATAAAATCATGAAGAATTTCAAGGTAGCAATCACAGAACATTAATCCCCAAGCATGAGGCCCTTCTGAACACGGGGCTCTCTGCTACTCCTATACAGGCTGCAGGCCCTTGAAGCCAGGGTGGCTGGCCCATTGTGTTTGGTTGAGAGATGTATGGCTTCTGAACCAGGGTGGGATGGCAGCCTTCACCTTCACCATCCTAGGGTAGGAAGACCCTGGCGGAGGCTCAGAACACAGATCTCAGCCTTTTTTTTTCTCTCCTCTTCCCTGTGAGCCAGTTTCCCACACGCGGTGTGGAGTAAGAACTCTGCACACACACCCCCCTCCCCACAGCCCTCTCCAGTGGAGCTTATCCATCTCTACTTTTCCGCAACACTTTGGAGCTGAACAGGCGCCCCCCGCCCCCCAACATTCCATCCTCATCACACACTTCAACTTTTCCCACCCCTCCAACTACTTTGATGGGATGATGCCTTGCACAACATTTGAGAGACTGAAGAGGAGGGCTAGGCTCCTCTGACCAGATGGAAGGAACAATACGAGGGAAGGAGCGCCTCTCAGTAGGAAGACATACAGTGCTAAGAATGCTGAAGAGGTACTTTTCAACAGGCTGTGACAGGAATTCATGTTTCAATGCTATACTCAACCCAAACTTCCTGCAGCTCTCCAGAAATTGCTTGGGGTGGGGGAGGGGAGCCACACAATGTCACTGAAGCAAGGAGAATTTCAGTACGTTAAATAAAGGTTAAGAGGAACCTCGGCTATTGTTAATTGCTAATTGCCTACCACTTGAGGACTTCCAAAACAGACACTCAGTTGATCAAAGGAAGAATGTAAGTGCAGATAAGACTCTCCCAAACACTCACCGGATACTCAGTGTGTGTGCACACATACTCACAGAGGGACAAAAGGCAACTTCAAGTAGAATAAAAAAATCATACTAATAGATAGCACTTAGATTGTTTATTACCACGTGCCTGGTGCTCTTCCAAACATTTGTAGTAACCAATTTAACCCTCAGACAAATCCATAGGGCATTACTGTCAGCCCCATTTTACAGATGAGAAAACCGAGGCACAGATGATGACATGACTTTTTGTATGCTGTCATTGTGTACACAGGATGAACTAAACCAGGCACTCAATCAGAACTGCCAGAATTAAAGCATCACTCTCCAGGGCAGTTTGAGAAAGAGGATTCAGCTGCACAGGTAAAGTTTCAGAGGAAAGTGAGTCCAAGGCATAAAACTACAAGCCTGAAAACAGATCTATAAGCACTTCTGTGCTGTTGCCTCTATTCAACTACACTTGGGGGCACAGTCTCTGACTTTGCGGAAGGCTGGGGAGGAGACGACGTGACTACATCATCTGTCAGAGTGAAGACTAAGGCTTTCCCATAATTCCCATCTGTTCTGCTCCTGAGAATAAACAGAAAGTTCCCACGTGGACTCATTTTTTAAATATTTCTGGGAGCGTGCCAAAGGTGTCCTGACTCATCGCTCACTGGTAGCCACCCCTGAGCCATGCTCAGCTGCTTCATCAGCATGGCCCTAAAAGTCCCTTCATACCAGAGCAGCAACCTGCCAAATATAGCGAGCGCCCTATTTTTAAAAAGGTTCAAATAAGCTAGGAGAGAGCTATCAACACATGCCATCAGCTCAGTTTTATAAAAACCCGGGCCAAGCCATCTGCGTGGCATTCAAATAACATTGAGGCAACACAGCCACAACAGCAGTGAGGGCCTCCATGGGTCAGACCTTGCTAAGTGCTTCCTTACATCCACTCTCCACTTCATGCTGGTGATGCCCTGCATGACAGGTTTTCTTATCCCCATTTTACAGATGAAAGTACAGTCTTGGAAAGGTCAAATGATCACCCTGCATTCACCTGGTGAGCGCTCCACACTGTTTCAGAGACACCTTATTAGATACCACATGACACTTGTGCTACTAGAGACTGTCCTCAGGTGTACTGAGGACCTAGGAGGAGACAAACCTTAGTTGCCCCTGAACCCACTGGTCAGATCCTCAGCTCTCAATGTGGAAATGCCTTCCGAGTTTTGAGAGGTTAGAGGGTTTCAAGAATGGATCATAGAGCTAAATGTAAAAGCTAAAATGATAAAATGTCTTGAGATAATTAAAAACATCTTTGTGACATTGGGGTAGGCAACACATTCCTAGATAACAACAACAACAAAGCATGGATGGTAGAGAAAAACTAGATAATGAACTTTATTGAAATGTAAAACTGGCTCTTAAAAGGACACCTTTTCAAAAATGAAAAAGGAAGCCACAAATTGGGAGAAAACAGTTATATATATATATATTTATCAGAGAACTCATGTCCAGAATGTAGAACTCTTAGAATTTAGTAATAAAATAGTCAATTAAAACATGGACAAAATATTTTAACAGACACTTCCCTAAAGACAATTACAAATGGCCAAGACGTGTATGAAAAAGTACTCAACATCATTATTCAAAATGCCATTTAAAACATGAGATATTAGTACATACCCTCTAGAATGGCTAAAAATGAAAAGCCCAACAATACCAAGTGTTGACAAGGATGCAGAGGAAGTAGAATTGGCCTACATTGCTACTGACACTGTGGCAATTTCTTATAAAGTTAAATACACATTCACCATATGACTCAGCCATTCCACTTCTAAGTATTTATTCAAGAGAAATGAAAACATATATATCCACACAAAGACTTGTACAAGAACACACACAGCAGCTTTCTTCATAACAGCCAAAGACTAATAACAATCAAAAGTCCAAGGACAGGGGAGTGGATGAACACATTTTGGTACCTCCATACAAAGAAATGCAAAAATAACAAGCTACTAAGGCATACAACACCATGGATGAATCTCAAAATAATTATGCTAAATGGAGAAAACTAGACTACAAAATCATACAAAAATCTCAGTATGAGTCTATTTATATGACATTTGAGTACTCACAAAACTGTACTGACAGAAAGCAGATCAGTGGTGGCCTGGTGCTGAGAGAGAGTTAGAGTGGGTTTGGCTGCAAATGGGCAGCCACATTTGGGGGGTGCATTAGAAATGTTCTATATCTTGATTGCAGTGGCAGTACATACCACATGTAAGTATATAAATTTGACAAAACCTTTCAAACTGGGTGTTTAAAATTGGCACATTTTGCTTCATATTTATTATACCTCAATAAAGTTGATCCTGAAAAAATTTACTGAAAAAACTGTTTTGAGAAAGGGCAGGAATTCAGAGGACAACTGTTATTTCCAAATCCCTTCCAGGGCTAACAGACCCTGGTTCCTGGCTGCCCTCCAACCCGAAGAACCCCAGAGCTACCTGTTGCTTTCTCATTGTGAGATCTGAAGCTCCTGCTGCCTGCTGGTACCAGACCTCTCTAGCTGGGAGAGTGAGACTTCTGTGAAACATGTGGCTGGCATGGAACATAAACCCCATTCCGCCCAGGTCCTTGCAAAAAAAAAAAATCTTCTCTTTTTAAGTACATATGCACATTCCTCTCACAAGAAGGGTAAATTATTTCCACATGTAGGAAAACTATACCCATATGCTGATGTTCTCACTGCAAAATCTCCCTCAGAGGTAGATGTTATTCAGCCACCCGTGTAGTCATTCATCCACTCAACAACCATAGAGTGAGCACCTACTATGTGCTGGGCTGACCATGGTGAACACATAGGCTCACAAGGGACTCACTGCCTGGCTGGGTGGGGCAGGGGGCTACAGGCAGTTAACAGGCAATTACAGTCCAGTGTGGTAAGAACCCCATAGCAGATGCTGCCAGTCTCTGCCCCCTTGGACAGCTTTACCTCATCTCCTTGGACCTCTTTGCCAGTTCTGCATAGGCCTGCTCTAAAGACACTTTTCACCTCTAGAGATCACCCATGCTCCTTTGTAAGAGGACTGTCTTTAGGCTGCTGGAGCTGGATTTGCCAGCATCAAAGAAAACTAGAAGTACCTAGGAACTTTCCTCTCCCCTCCCATTAATCGGTGACTAAGGGGTATATAAATACTCCATATGTATCAAGTACTGATCAATATAATTTCTCCAGCTTTCTCTTCCCATTTGGGACAGTGGTGAGGTGTGTGGTCTTCACTGTGTCCAGAGCTCCCCTCCAGGACCAAGCAAAAGTCACCTACTGTGATACTGTGATTCACAGTAAGAGATATATATTTGGTCTTTGTTCTCATTTTTGGCACAGAGCTCCTAAAGCCCTTAGAATTTGTCTTTTGTTATGTTGATGAGGTGATTTTAGAAAGCACTTAAGAATGGGGGCCAGTTGCCAGGGGAATGAACCCTGTGATTGGAGGGTAAGAACTCTCAGTCCCCCCACCCAACTCCCCTAGACCTCTGGGAAAGGAGAAAGAGCTGGAGATTTAATCACTCATGCCTGTGTAAGGAAGCCCCCATAAACACCTAAAAGGACAGGGTTCAGAGAGCTAGGTTGGTGTACACGTGGAGGTGTGGGGAGAGTGGTGAGCTCAGGGAAGGCATTGAAGCTCCGCCCCCTTTCTCCACACCTTGCTCTATGCATCTCTTGCCTCTGGCTCTTCCTGACTTAAACCCTTTTAAAATAAACTGGTAATCTAGTAAGTAAAATGTTTCTCTGAGTCCCGTGAGCTGCTCTAGAAAATTAATTGAACCCAAGGAGGGGGGTCATAAGAATCTCTGATTTATATCAGAAGTACAGGTGACAACTTGGATCTGCAATTGGCTTCTGAAGTCGGGACAGCCTTTTAGGGCTAATCTCTTAACCTGTGCAATCGGACGCTACAGGTAGATAGTGTCAGAATCGAGTTCTACTAGAGAACACCTTGGTGGTTTGGAGGAAAACACACACATTGGAATTGGTACTAGAATCAACTTATCTACCCTCTAGGGGACTTGACCTAATAAATTCACCCTGGCTCAGCTTCTTTCCCTCTATCTCCTACTTTCCCAATTCCCTACTGGTTATTCCTAGAAACACTTCTTAGCAGATTGCTTTCTGAGGAATCCTTGCTTCAGAGTTTGCTTCTGGGAAAGCCAACCTAAGACATGCACCAGTTGTGGAGTACCAAAGTGAGGCTGTGGAGGCCCCCAGTGGGGGTGGGGGGTGCACTGGGGTCAGAGACATCTTCTAAGAAGCAGCAACACTGGCGTACGCTTGTGTGTGTGCATGTATGTTGGGTGGGGGAGAGAAAACAGAACTGTCAGTGGGAGAGGAGTGTGAACCAAGGCCCCAAGTTGTGGTGAATTTGGAAAACAGCAAGCAGTCTAGTTTGGCTGGAGTGCAGTGCACATATGGCAGGTCATGGGGAGATGCAAAACTGGAGGGGCCCATAAGGGATTGAAGTCATAAAAGTGTAAGTCCCGTTAAGAACTTGATCTTCAGGGTAATGGTGAACCACTGAAAGGTGATAGTGACGGGACCAGATTTACTCTTTAGAAAGACTGCTTTGTTTGCAGTGGGAAGAACATGTTTGAGAGGAGCAAAATGGGAGTCTGGGGGCAGTTAGGAGGCTGTGCCAGATATCCAGGCCAGAGCTGGAGAGAGATCATCAGAATGGAGAGGGAGAACATGGGTATATCCAAAGTCACAATCAATAAGACTCAAGTTTTGATTGGGTGAGTGATGAATCATATAGGGATGAATATAAAAAGAGAGGATGAAGAGATAATCCCCGGGTTATCATAGGTCTGGGTCCCCAGGAATCAGACTCTTATTTGGAAATTGGAATGCAGGAAGTTTATTGGAAAGTACTGTCAGGACTGACTCCTGTTGGCAGAAAGGGAAGGAAATTAGACTGTGATGAAGTCTCTACAAAGGCCAAACTCATGGGGGGGGGTGGCCTCTGAAGCTGGGAGGGCCCCACAAGAGCAGTCCTGAGTTGGGACAAGGGATTCAGACTCCTTTCAGTCTACATCACCCAGCCACTGGATGCAGATGACCCTGGGGGGCAGCATGGAACCTTGGATGAAGGGAACCATGACTCCCTTCAGCTGAAGGCAGTTCCTGGGGAGGGCTGACAGCTGAGCCATTAGCTGAGGTCCTTCTGTCCTAGTGGGGGTGCTGGGAGCAAGCACAGCATCCACAAGTAACATCTGAGTGTGACATGCTGGAGAGACTTGCAGTGGGATACATACAGAAAGCACCTGGCTCTTTGTGTCTGGATTTCAGGAGTAGATGAGCTGATCTCAAGAAGAGGAGTTAGGGGTTGGTTCCTGACTTCTTTGGGGTCCTAGAGCCTTTTGAAAAGTTAATGAAGGCTCCTCATATTCATCATATCAAACAACAGTGTGCATAAAATTTCAAGGACTTTGTCTTAGTTTGGGTTCCTCTCCAAGCAGACCCTGGGACAAAGATTTGGATTCAAGAAGTTCATTTGTGAGGTGATCTCAGGAAACTTGGAGAGGGAGTAGAGAAACAAGTAGGGAAGGGCGAAAAGGTATAAAGGTACGTTAATGACAGGTGGCCAACTGGAGCTCCATCTTGCTGAAGTGCCTCTGAGAAACCCTGAGGAACATACCCTAGAATAGTCCCGCTCAAGCTGGGGAATTTGCCTATCATCTCCCATCTCTCACTGGTTGAGGATCACCCTGGGGGGCATTAACTCTCTGGTCTATCTAGTCACCTAGTACCTGTTCATCCTTTCCCACCGCCTGCAGGCCTATGAACAACATGGTCCAGAATACCCTCAGGGAGAGAGGGTGCAGGTATTTACAGTAAGAAACTATCAGATGACTGTCAATGGTTTGAGAACCAGAAGACATAGCTAGGGCATCAACAACATCTGCCAGCAAAGGAGAGGGAAAAAATCAAACAGCACAGTGCCATGTCCACAGTGGGAAGTGATGGAGACATTGAGGGTGCAGAGCTTCTTCCAACGGGGTCCCCGCTGGAGCCACTGAGGAACTAAGCTGTCAGTGAGGAACTGCAGTCAGGGTGCCTTGTTTCCCTGTGGTAACTCTGAGCTCCCCAGTTCTGACACTGCCCGCCCTGACAACTCAAAGACCAAATGGAAGGCTGGGATTGCCAAAGGTTGGAGAGAAGTTTGAGAAAGTAGGGTGCGGCTCTCAGGGAGCCAGGATTGAAGGGGATATTTAATCATTCAGGAGTTCAGTGATGGAGCTGGAAAGTCTATAGAGGAGGCCAAGCCAGTTGCTTTGCCTTTGTGCCACAAGAATGCCTCAATTAAGATGCCATTCAGCCAGAAGAGGCAGAAAGAAAAACAGTCCTTTCAGCTGTAATTTAGCAATGGGTTTTCTTCATGTAAATCCAAGGGGTGCAAAAGGCATTTTCCATCAGTTGTTTTAAGTGTCAAAAGCCCAGAGGTCTGCAGCTGTTATTCTGCAGTCTTACTGGTGACCATTTAAACAGCCAAGCAAGTTCCTTCTGAAAAACAACGTTCTGAGTCCAAGTTCCTAGTTCAACCACTTGAAATGTTTGACTTGAGTGGAGCCATGAAGTCTCAAAAGTGGCCTTACAAAGGGGGAGTTTCCTTAAGGTTGGGCTGTGTTGGGTTTTGTGGTTATTATTGTGGTTGTTGGGGTTTCAGTCTGCTTGCTCCTCAGAACACCTCCTGCTACAAACAAATTGCCCTTGGACAAGGTGCTGTCAGCCCAGGGGACAAAACACAGTGTACACAAAGCTAAGGAAAAGTTAAGAGGTAACCTTGAGATAGTCTGGAAATGAACAATGCTAACAAGAGCCCCCATGCACAGTGGATGCCCAGTCAACAGCTGTGTGGTGGCAGTGGCCGCTGCTACTGATCTACATGTAAAACACAAGGTGATCATTTCCCACACTTGGGAGAGACAATACAGCTATGTTTAATCATATCTTCACTAAATTATAACATCCTTGAATGCAGAAACTATAATCCTTATGTTCACCCCCATCAAATACCCTTGTGTTGACTGAATCACATACACATATACTGCAAACAATTACACAGTGCCCACACCACTGTGTGCTCCCTAGACGATTCTGTTGATCATTTTGCAAAGATTTGAGTAAAACAAGGAGGGACTTGCAGATTAAAAGGGCAAAGCTCCTGCATTATTCTCCTGCCTTTCTACTGCTGAGTGATCTTGAATGAATTACTGAATTCCTCTGAGTTATGGCTTTCCCAACCAGAAAATGGATAAATCATCCCCTGTTTACAAAGAGCCCTGCTAAGACAACTGGAAATACAATCAAAAGTTTATCAAGTGAGATTTCTCAACTAGAATAAGAATTAAACCATGACATTTGGGGTGAAACTCAGTATTTTGTTAGTCAAATTCCATCAAAATTATACTTAGGTACATTAACTTAATTTAAGAACTAGTGGCAAATTATATTACTATTTGACACATTACTGCTCTGCATAATTATTCAATCAGAGCTCCCCTGAAACAAATTAATGCAGATGCAACCCAATTTTTTTATTTTGAAATAGTTCAAGAATACAGAAAAGTACCAAGAAAAATGTAATGAGCACCCATGCACCTACCATGCAGCTTTTTGGAAAATATTTTTGCCATATTTTTTTAAGAAATAACACATTAAAGATCCAGTTGAAGTTCCCTGTGTAACCCTTTCTTATCCCATTCCTTTCCATCTTTCCCCAGGGGTAGGAACTTAAAAGAGATGTGATTGACGCAACATGTCGCATGCCCTCAGCACACCTTTGGCTTTCAGCCTTCAGTCATCCTGGCAGTCTCCCACCTCCAGAACCCATGACTCTATTTCTTTACTCCAAAGCTTTCCTCCAAACCTTCAAGAATGCACTCAACCCTCATGAAGAGAATTAGCACCCCCAGGAGAACCATCAACCCATGGGTCAGAGCCTTGTATAAATGCCCTTAGGACAGACAATTCTAAGAAGTGGGGCTTTTCCCTAAAGCCGTGACCTCAAAAACACACCCTTTCCTGGTTTTCTCCCCTTTCTTGTATCACTCTCCCTGCTCCTTCACTCCTACTCTCTGGGATCACCCCTTAATAAATGCCTTACACCCAAGTCCTGGTCTCGGACTCTGCTGGAGGGGAATGCAATTTAAGACATGGCTCTCCTAAAATTGTCTACTGCTTACAGGCAGCCATGGTTCTATCACTGATGTGTGTGCATGTATTCAGAAACAATGGATAGCATTTTTGGCATGTTTTTGAACTCTATATAAATGGTATCATATTATACTTGCTGTTTGCATTTGTAACTTACTTATGCATTTTGTAGCTCTCCAGAACATGGAAAGGCAACTAGACAGAAAACACACTTGGTTTCCAAATGCTGAACAACTGTATTATATCCAACACACTAAATTCTATGTTAAATCTTTCTCAATTCATATCGCATTAACATCTAAAGGTGCTGTTGAACTTGAAAAATCTCAGTAAAAGTAAAATTTCCAGTTAGATGCCAATGTTTGTATATACAGAAGACTGAGAATAATATTTTGGCAAAAGCATTAATTTCCCAGGGTAAAGAATTACCTTATTGCACTGAATCGGGCATTTGCCATAATTGTCATGCCTTAATAAATTCTTGTGTTGCCGTAAATCTTCCTCTTTATAATGTGATTTTACATGTAGTGTTCCAGTTGAGTCTCTCAACTCTGAGAGCTGATTTCTCCATTTCTCCCACACATCTAGCCTTGCACGTGGTAGGCATTCAATATTTATTGAATGAATGAATGACCCACATTTTATTCATGAGAATATTGAGTCCCCAAAGATAAAAACATTGAGTACATACAACAAGTAAGTGGTGTACCTGGAAGTAACACTCAAGTCTAGAAGCCAAAATTTGATTCAAAGAATTTTGAAATGCATGTGATAATACTATATTATCTTCCATAATTAGTGATTACAGTAGTATCAGTCCAATACTTCCTTTTGTTGAAGATCAGTTTACCAAAACCATGAGATCATTTATTTTCCTTTAACATGGAATGCCAAAAAAATCCAGAATATAACCCAGTCTTCATGGGAAAAAAAACTGCTCTTTTTTTTCTTTTCCAGATATATCTATTATCTAGAAATAAAGAAAGAGCGGGAGAAGGCACTTATATAGAGCAAAATGGAAAGATCACAGTTACATGAATTTTTTTATCTATCTACCATCAGATTAAGACATAGAACATTTCCAGTTATCTATCCCCAAACCGTCTTCATGCCCCATTATCAGTTAATTACCACCTTAACCCTCCCAAACACAACTACTGTTCAGACTTCTCTCACTATAATTTTTTGCCTAAGTTAGGACTTTATATAAATGCAAAGATTATATATATTTATATATATAAATTTATATATATAAATTATACAGTCTGTATTTTTTTACTTCTTTCACTCAACATCTATAAGACACATCAGCATTGCATGTATCAGAAGCCACCATGTCTGTTGCTTCATGGTATCCCATTGTATGAATTCACCACAATTTTCTCACCCACTTCATTGCAGATGTACATTGTAAGTTGTTTCTAAATTGGGGATAATATGAATAAAGCTGCTATGAACATTCTTAATGTTTTTTGGAAGATGTAAAAGCCCTCAGATATATTTTATAGGGTATATACCCAGAAGTGGATTGGTAAATTACAGGACTGGCATACAGTTTGCTTTGTTAGACATATTGCTTTGGACAAAAGGATGAGGGTTTCCCTAACCTGAAAAGGCTGGCAGGAAGCACTGTTCCTATTTCTAAATGGCGCCTCATTAAAAAAAAAAAAAAAAACATAGATTCTTTGATTGGAAGAGACCTTAAAGGCAATAACTTGGCCTCCCACACCATATCAAGTCCAGTCATATCAAGTCTAGCTCCAGCCATAGCTGCCCTCACCTGGACCACCTTTAGTAAGCAGAAGTCACTACCTCCAAAGGATTTGGACAGACCTGACTACTTGTGGCATCCATCCACTCTTCCCTTTAAATCTCCAACTCCTCAAGTAGAACCAGACATAGTCCTTTGGCTTGGGTCTTAGTCCCCAAACCTTTTTTGTGCACTGAATAGTAGACCAAAGTTGGCTCAGATTAAGAATGAAATTTATTTCCAATTGAAAAACTGGTGCCATAAAGGCTCTGAGAGACCACGGAGTCCATTTAGCCAATGCCAAATCCCCAAGGTATTTCCAAGCCTCTGTTTAAGCATGTCTAAGGGAGAGATCTTTGCTCATTCTGAAGTAGCCCATCCTTTAGTCACACAGACCCATTTGCTAGAAAGTTCTTCCTGTTAGCTTTGAAGCCGCCTTCTTTTAATTGCCACCTCTTGGTCCTCCTTTTGAACTCTGAGACTCTTGGAAACAATTTTTTTTTTCATTCAGCTACTCTGCAAAGATTATAGGAGCTCCTTGAACATTGGAGCCAACTGTCATCATTTAGTAGGTGAATTTAAAAAGGATGGAAGCAGCAGCTAGGGCCTTAAGATGAGTCAAACACTGTTTTGTGTCTTAGGTTTTATAATTTGCTATTCTTTACTAGTAACTTTTCTATTTTTAATTTTGCTATGGCTTTACTGCTCACCAAAGGAGGAATGCAAAGCTTCTATTATGTATCAAGGGCATGGTGATATCTCCCATCTCATAACTCAGTGCTCTGTCCTCTGGCAGTTGATCAGAGCAGTTCTAGCCTATCAACTGAGCCCTCTGGGTTAATCTGGTTGGCAGTCTGGTGTGTGGTTATGCAGACTAACTAGAGTCTTTGTAGTCAAATTCATCTGCCAAAAAATTAGTGTGCTGGTCTAGCCACTTCTTTGAATCTTTGTTTCCTTTATTGCAAAATATTAATTTTAATACCTACCTCAAGGGAACATTAAGATTTAGATATGCTCATGTATGGGCTTCCCTGCTGGCTCAGTGGTAAAGAACCCAACTGCCAATGCAGGAGACCCAGGTTCGAACCCTGGGTTGGGAAAATCTCCTAGAGAAGGACATGGTAACCCATTCCAGTATTCTTGCCTGGAGAATCCCATGGACAGCGAAGCCTGGTGAGCTATAGTCCATGGGGTCACAAACAGTCAGACACAACTGAAGTGACTTAGCACACACACACATGCTCATGTATATGAAAGACTTGGCACCATGCAAAGCACAGAAAAACATGCTTAGTCACCTTTTTTTCCCTCATCCTCCTCCCACTGCTGCTTGTGAAACCACGAACATCCAACCATGAAAAGGAACAGTCATGTGGTAGCATAGAAAGACGTATGAAATTGTCTTCCATTCTAAGCCCAGGTTGCTGATTTTAACCCTTAAGTCCTAAACTATCAACTCCATAAGAGACAATTATTTTGCCCAGATTATCTGTTTACCTAAGTGACTCCTAGTACACTCCTAGTGGGTTTTGATGCATCATATATGATGGCTTCCCAGGTGGCTCAGTGGTAAAGAACCCACCTAACAATGCAGGAGACGAGGGATTGATCCCTGGGTGGGGAAGATCCCCTGGAGAAGGAAGTGGCAACCCACTCCAGTATTCTTGCCTGGAGAATCTCCATGGACAGAGGAGTCTGGCAGGCTACAGTTCATGGGGTTGCGAAGAGTCAGACACAACTGAGTGACTATAAACAATAACATATGATACCACATTTTACATGTTAAGAATATCCATGCTATGAAGCCTTCTGAAATTCTCAGACATTGCCATGAAAATTCAACAACCTTGAATACCTATTAACCGAATTTATTCACGGGAAGAGGGGTTTTCAAATACACATCAGCCTGATAACAATGCTCAAGAGCTGAGCGGGAGAGGGCTGAACTGTGAAGGCAGCTTAAGGTCATGCCCAGCCCCTGTTGCTGGCACAGAGGCCCTGCCAACTGTCTCCCTGCGTGGAGCTGGCCCTGACCTCTGGCATGCAGTTGGTAATTTGAGAGCTGGGAATGTGTGACCCAGGCACTCTTGGGGTGATAAGCAGTCAGTCCTCATAGTACCCTAAGACAGTACATCACATCCCTCACTGAAAACACCTTAGCCAAATGCAACAACCTTGATGGTTAAGTCCCAGAGTTTGGCACAAATGCCAGCCCAGTTCATCACTCATTTATTTGAAATTAGCCAGCATTTATTGCGGGGCCTCTCTGCTTCATCTCTTCTATGGGAACTGAAAAATAAGTCAGATTGTCTCCAGCGCCTGCAGTCTATGTTTCCTCTCTGGACCTCCTCAGGGAGGTGTTTTTTTAAGAGCATGTACCCCCCTTTATCAACTTCTCCCAACCTACCCCTACACCCCACCATGGGCTAAATTACTGAACTCCTTATAGAGCAGAAATCCAGTTTCCTCCTCTGCATAATTCTGGGCATTTTTAGGTGCCATTTTCTCCTAGAAGTGGACAGAGGTACAAGGTAAACCTGGACTCTGCTAGCACATGACAACTCTGGTCCCTCAATAGCTTGCTCGTGCCAGGCCAGGTCTGTCTACATAAGAGGTCCTTGATCAGGGTAACTCATTCACGGGGAGGACATTTGTTTACCTCGCTCATCCGGACATTTCCCAAGAAAGACAAGAGGAATGAAACTAAACCAAATTATGTATCTGCTGGAGCTTCAGAATGAATGAAGAGGCTATAGGAAGGGGAGGGGGAGTAGGAAGCAGTGCAAGAGCTCTAAGGTGGCATGATAGCACCCTCACAAGAAGAGGAGCAGAATCAGTCCTGTTGCTGACTTTCAATTGCACTGATTTGAGACCAAGGTTAAGCAAGCCTGACAAAGTGGTTCATCAAATCGGAGGCGAACCCCGCATCTATTGGATCTCATTAATTCCCAGACCGGTTTACTGTCAATCCCAATCAGTTCAGCCCACCACGTGGCACTTTCATCTCTCCGCCCTTGCTTCCGCCATCCATCTACGGGTGGCCTGACTCCATTCCCCGAAATAACTTCACTGTTCCTGTCACGTTGGCTACTGGCTGGCTGCTGGGAATCCTAAAAGTCTTGTAGGTGGGGAGTGGCACAGCGACTGGTGACTCTCATTTACTAAAGCCTTTCTATTTTTAATTTTTTTAAATATTCCATGCTAAAGTTTCCTTTCTCTCCCTCCCACCCTTTGTGGTATTTTTAGGCCGTGCAGGCTCTCCAGAACAAGCGTCGAGCTTGCTGGGCGCTGCAAATAGCTTTTCCCCTTACCTGCCAGTCACGGTGTACTACAGGCGCACATCATGTGGCGAGCTGGTCCTTTTACTCCAGCCTTTTACACGGGCTTCGCTTCTGTGTGCTGCTAATCTGTCGAGAAATCAAAGACACACCAGCCTCAAAGGGGAGGCCCTGGCCCCACAGCTGCCTGCCAGGGTTATTATGAAGACCCATCCATCCTGTACCAAGAGCTCACTGGGAGCAACTGGCACAGACAGGGGGAAGCCAAAGATCAGGGATCTGAGCAGGGCCAGGCGATGTGGGTGAGAGGAGGGTGGGAAGGGGCACTAGGAATCAGGACTTGAAAGATGAAAGCATCCTGGGATGCTGTAGTCACGACTGCTCTCAGGCAAGGACAGACAGGAGAATTATCGGAGATGCTTGCGGGGGCGACCAAAGGTCCACCCAGTCCAGGGTCTCCTCTGTCAGGGGTGGCTCCAGAGCTTCTATGGGGAAGAGAGAGGGGCGGAGCAAGCTGGTGAGCTGTCCTCCTTTCTCTCATCCTCCCCATCACTCCTGCAGGTCCAGAGAGAAGCCCTGCAGCTGCCTAGTCTGCCTCAAAACGACTGGAAAAGACTATAAACAGAAGCTCTTAGGGCAGTGGCTCTCAAAGTGTGCCCACAGCCTGGCAACAGCAGCAGCCCCAGAGAACTGATCAGAAATACAGGATCTTGGGACCCCCACCCAAGACCTACAGAATCAGAAACTTTGGAGGTGGAGTCCAGCACTAGGTTTTAACGAACCCTCCCTGGGATATTGCTATGCATTCAAGTTTGACAACTACTGTATCAGGAAAAACAAGGCAGGGATATCTACTGAAGAGTCAATTAAAGGAGCATTTTTTATGTGTGTCAGGGAATGAGATAGAAACATTAGGATTCACAGTGGGTTCTCATATGACTTCTGAAATGAGACGAAAATGAATGAAGTGAATGTTATCAATATCTACAAAAAAAAAAAAAAAAAAGCGAAATGGCCAAAAACTAGAGGAAAAAAAACAAGAATAACTGTTTCAAATTCATGTTATAATGTTAACAAGACCCTATCTGATGTTTCCTTGGGGGAGGTGGAAACCAGTGCTTTTGGTTTTGATTATGAAGAGAATTTCCTCAAAGACCATGCATGCCTGAAATTGCTAAGTCCCCCCAAAAATTGTGCTTGAAAACTCATATAAATATGTTATAGTGATTACTGATGTATCTAAAAGATAAATCTATAAGGATAACTTTTAAAATTCTTGGCTCTTCCACACAGTAGAATAAGAGAGAGGACTTCCTCCTTGCTCTTGGCTCAGGGCCTTCTTTCTTATTTACTGAGAAAACTGAAGTCATCAGAACTGAAATCCCACATGAACTGACCACCAACTATTCCCACCTCCCTGCATCTCAATGCTCTGTTCCGCATTGACTTGTACAGGGTCTTCTCACAATACCCTTAGACCAACTCCTCCCATTGTGCCCTGGAATCCTATTGGTTCTCAGCTCTTCAAAGATGCTCCGCTTGCCATCACCAATTTCCCACTCTGAATGGGTAAGCACCATCTGCCTATAAACATTCTGAAGTATGGCCCACCTTTAACAAGGTCTCTTGACCCCACTGTCACTGCCAGCTACTGCTCAAATTCCCTGTTCCAGGTTATAGTGAAACTAAAATGAAATCAGTCTAAGTTTGCTGCCTCCACCTTCTCTTCAACTAAGTTTTCTGTATGCCTTTCTAGTCTGGCTTCCAGACTCACTTACTCCACTGAAATTCTCCTCCCCCAGGCCACCAGTGACTTCCGTGTTGTCAAACACAGTGACCTGTGCTCTATTTCATCTGGCTCAGCCTTGGCAGCCTCTGATACAGTTCTCATCTCCCTGGCTCATTCTCACCTCCCTGAATCCCCCCTTACTTCTCCCTATCCTAAACTTTGGGATGTCCCAGAACACTCCAGCTGCTCTGGCCTCCCTGATGGCCCTTAAACCTGCCCGAGCTGCTCCCACCACAGGGCCTTTGCACTTGCCATTTTCTCTGCCTAGATCACTCTTCCCTTACATCTGCATTTCTTCCTTCCTGACTGCATTCAGGTCTCTGCTCACATGTTACCTTACCAGAGAGGTCTACCCAAATTCCTTTATCTAAAGTCATCCACATATTCCCCTCTCCACCATCTATCTTTTCACCTGCATTATTGTTTTTCATAGCACTTATCACTACTTGGAAGGTTATACATTCATTTGCTCAGTGTCTGCCTCTCTCGTGTAGAATATAAGTTCCATATTCCCCAGGATCTAGTACAGCACCTGGCACATAGTAGGCTTCCTGTCACATTTTGTTGAATGAATGAATGAACAAAGGTATAATCTGTGTTCTCCAGAGGAGAAGGTAAGGGTAGGCTACCCTCTGTCCTAGAAACTTGACACTTACAGGGCATTTACCAGCTCCTGGAAAATTCTACATATTCTCCCCTGGCCAAGTATAGAATTAGTTCTCATTATTTACAACCCTCATCGTTTGGTTCACATCAGAGTCTCCTGTGAAGTGTTAAAAATAAACATCTAGCTCTTTCTCTACTCCAAGGAGCTCTTGAGTTGGGAGGTCAGTACTAGGACTCTGAAAAGCAGACTCTTGAGAGTGGAGTGGAGAGGTAGTGAGCATGAACTCTGAAGGCATACTCTCCATTTTGAATCTTGACACCATCATAGCTGTGATGCACATCAGGGGACCACACCCCTCTGAGCCTCAGTTTTCTTATCTGCAAAGTAGTGACACTAAGAGGAATCTTATTTCACAGGGTTGTTGTGAGAATGAATGAGTTAACATACATAGTCTCCTCAGAACAATGCCCAGCATGTAATAAGCAGGAACTATTATCCGCAATATTGTGTAAGTTTCTTGGGTGATTCAGGCATATAACCGGTTATGAAAATTGCTGATATAGACTATAGCTACCACTACTTGAAAGAGAAAGGAGATCTCAATGAGGAGTAGGGCAAGCCAGGGCTTGAGAAGAAACCAGAAGGCACAGACTGGTTGGTGGCTGAAAGAGACTAGGATTGAGCAGGCACCATGCTCTCCTGAGGGCACTCAGGACTCTGATGCTAAAAGAGTTGAATTGGCCCCTTCTGAATTCTATTTCAGCGGGCTATTCTTACCCAGCCAAGCAGTCCAAAGGCAGGTGAACTGTCTTCTCCAACAAAAGTTGGTGATAGAAAGACCAATGTACTGTACTCAGGGCTGCTAGGGCCTAGAGACTCTTGCAAGGGTACTGATTAGGCCCAGCTGCAATGGGGGTTCAGTGGGCAGCAACAGCCCATCCTCCAAGACTCTGGGAGCCCTCATGCTTACTCATAAAACCTTCCCAACCTGCTCCCTAATGTCAGAAATCCCTTTAGCTGGGGACATGCTTTTCTTTTCACTGTAAAATAATTTTAAAATGCAAACCCCTCCAGAAGAAGCACAGATGTAAATTGACAAATTGACAACAAGCTTAGTCACTGAGCAAAGGAGGTTTTGACAGAAGAAGGACACTACAGTCTCTCGGCCCTGCCCCACCCACACTTTCCTATTTCCCACTGCTACCTAGATCAGGAGAGCAGGACGATGTAACCCACCTCAAGAGGTGCAATATAAATGGCACAGTAATGATTTCTATTTTTCTAAGTCACTTCTTTCTCAGGGTATGGTTTCATTTAGCTCAAGTCGAACTGGCAGGGCTGGTCCAGCCTTTCATTCTACCTGTGAACCAAACAGAGGTTTTACCTCCAAGGGCCAGTGTGAGGTGTGTATATAATTCATGGATTCCACCAGCAATTATTTATTGGGCCCCTGCTATGAACCAGGGTATAATAAGGATGACATCTTGACACAAGTTTGGGGACTGACTCCCTTCTGTGTGTATCTCCTTGGAAGGTCACCCTTTGCTTTCTTCCAACTAATTTCCAAGCTTATCTTTTGAAGACTACCTCCTTAGCCAACTTCAGGGTCATGCAGGAAAATCTGTTACATTTTATCTAAAACTGATGAAAACATTAAGGTTTCTGATACCTCTTCACGCCCTCTTCCATACCCCGCAGAGTTCTCTTCCTTCCAGCTCTTTCTCTGAATGCCTGCAGTCCCTAGAAAGCCCTCAAGGGTGCCGCCTCTCTCTCCAGGGCTGGGGCAGCTTCCTGCCCACTTCCATGACTGTCAGCATCCAAGTTCCTTCTTTATCTTCCTTTTGGTCTCCCTGAATTTTCTGCCCTTATGAATTCATTGCATGAGGAGAATTGTAGCCATTACTTGGAAAGGGCTGGTCAAAAACACCATGGAGCACCCAGCCCTTGCTGTTAACCTTCTTAAAAAGTAGTCAATTTTTTTTCCAGAAAAAATGCTCTTTTGTGAAGCAAGTCTCTCTATGACATCCAGCTGGATAATTTCCCCAAGCCCTACTTTTGTATCCATTGCTCCCCATTTTGCCCTAATTAGCTTTTCCACAAGATTCAAGAAGGGGCCAGGAAGATGGCCAAGCCCCAGGCCACAGCTTGTCATACCTGAGCAGCTCCAGTCCCCCTAACATGATCTTGGGTGGCCTTCCACCAGCTACTGCTTGTATTGGCCACGGGGTGTGGTGTGCTCAAAATAGGAAGATCTGAGAGCCAGGGACTTCATGCAAATGACCCCATTTAATCTTCTTAGCCTCCCTACAAAATAGGTATTATCATCCTCATTTTACAGATAACAAGCAGAGGCAAAGGGAAGGGAGAGGATGTGTCCAGATTCACATAGAAAGTCAGTGCTTTTGGCTGCTACCTTATCCTACACTTTAAGAGATGCTGAAAGGCCCATGGTTCAAAATCATCTTTGAATTCTCTTATCCAAAATGCACATGAACGCACACACACACACATGCAACACTCCTATTTTGCAACAATTAATAAGCACGATTGTCAGCACATTAACCCCAAAGACCCTTTAGATTCTATCACTTGGGTTCTGTAACCTGAAAGAAATAAAGTGAATAGATTCCCAAGGGGCTGTTAAGAAACCCTGCCCTTATCCTTAAAAGAGGTTCTGGTATAGAAGAAACTCTGACTCAGTAGCCTAAGCCCTGGGTTATGGTTCTTGCATGGCCACTCACAAACCCTGTGACTTTGGCAATGTTCCTTTCTCTTTCCAAGCCTCAGTTTCTGCATCTGTAAAATGGAACTTTGATACCTGCTTTACCTGTTTCATGAGGAAAATCAAATCAGATAATGGAGGGGTGCTTTATCAATACACCTGTCAAGAGAGAAGACAATAGATAATTTCTCTGCATTCATGCTATTATGGTTTGGACAGTAGGAATTTTATAGTCACTGACTCAAGTTATACAAAATCCTATAAACTGGACTTAAATTCTATCTGGTACTCCCATCTGTCTGAAGCAGAAAACATAGTCTGATCACTAATGGGCTGTCAGACACTTCAGTGATTTTCTCAGTCATCCAGATTAAAACTCAAACAAACTCAGAATTCCCTGTGCTGCCCCCTCTCCTTCTCCTGGGCAGGATCTCAGCTCATGGCTTAGCACCAGCAGGAGGTAAGTCCCCTCTCAGTCTCCATCTGTCTCAGTCTTTTGAAATGTGCCTGTGTCCTCGTTCTTCTGGCTGGGTGGTCCACTCTTTGCTGAGATATCCCCCTGTTTGGCATTCTCTCTCTCTCTCTCTCTCTCTCTTGATTTCTTATAGTTTGGACCCTAAAATGGCTTTATTTCAAAATTCAGTACCTGGTCCTATATGAATTTTTCCACATTGTTTTTCTCAGGCAATGTATTCACCTTCCTGGCTCCTCCCATCTCACATGGTGAGGTGAAGATTTCCAAATGAAAGTTCTGGCACCATTCCCCCCCCCCCACCCCAGTCATCATAGAATCACAATGTTATCAGTGCTGAAAGGAACCATTTTCCTGCAGGACCTTGCATTTCTTTTTAATTTTTTTTTAATTGGAGGCTAATTACCTATTGGAGGCTAATTACTTATTGGAGGCAATTACAATATTGTGGTGGTTTTTGCCATACATTCACATGAATCAGCCATGGGTGTACATGTGTTCCCCATCCTGAGCCTCCCTCTCACCTCCCTCCCCATCCCAGTGCACCAGCCCTGAGCACCCTGTCTCATGCATCTAACCTAGACTGGCAATCTCTTTCACATATGGTAATATACATGTTTCAATGCTAGTCTCTCAAATCATCCCACCCTCGCCTTCTCCCACAGAGTCCAATTCTTTAATCTGTCCAACTCTTTAAAGAACAGAGACAGTTCTTTAATCTGTCTCTCTTTTGCTGCCTCACATACAGGGTTATCATTACCATCTTTCTAAATTCCATATATATGTGTTAATATACTGTATTGGTGTTTTTCTTTCTGACTTACTTTACTCTGTATAATAGGCTCCAGTTTCATCCACCTCATTAGAACTGGTTCAAATGCATTATTTTTAATAGCTGAGTAATATTCCATTGTGTATATGTACCACAGCTTTCTTATCCATTCATCTGCTGATGGACATCTAGGTTGCTTCCTTGTCCTGGCCATTGTAAACAGTGCTGCAATGAACATTGGGGTACATGTGTCTCTTTCAATTCTGGTTTCCTCGGTGTGTATGCCCAGCAGTGGGATTGCTGGGTTGTATGGCAGTTCTATTTTGAGTTTTTTAAGGAATCTCCACACTGTTCTCCATAGTGGCTGTACTAGTTTGCATTCCCACCAACAGTGTAAGAGGGTTCCTTTTTCTCCACACCCTCTCCAGCATTTATTGTTTGTAGATTTTTGGATAGCAGCCATTCTAACCAGCGTGAGACGGTAACTCATTGTGGTTTTGATTTGCATTTCTCTGATAATGAGTCACGTTGAGCATCTTTTCATGTGTTTGTTAGCCATCTGTATGTCTTCTTTGGAGAAATGTCTGTTTAGTTCTTTGGCCCATTTTTTGATTGGGTCACTTATTTTTCTGGAATTGAGCTGCAGGAGTTGCTTGTATATTTTTGAGATTAATTCTTTGTCAGTTACTTCATTTGCTATTATTTTCTCCCATTCTGAAAGCTGTCTTTTCACCTTGCTTATAGTTTCCTTTGTTGTGCAAAAGCTTTTAAGTTTAACTAGGTCCCATTTGTTTATTTTTGCTTTTATTTCCATTACTCTGGGAGGTGGGTCATAGAGGATCCTGCTATGATTTACGTCAGAGAGCGTTTTGCCTATGTTTTCCTCTAGAAGTTTTATAGTTTCTAGTCTTACATTTAGATCTTTAATCCATTTTGAGTTTATTTTTTTGTATGGTGCTAGAAGGTGTTCTAGTTTCATTCTTTTACAAGTGGTTGACCAGTTTCCCCAGCACCACTTGTGAAAGAGATTGTTTTTTCTCCATTGTATATTCTTGCCTCCTTTGTCAAAGATAAGGTGTCCATAGGTGCATGGATTTATCTCTGGGCTTTCTATCTTGTTCCATTGATCTATGTTTCTGTCTTTGTGCCAGTACCATACTGTCTTGATAACTGTTGCTTTGTAGTATAGCCTGAAGTCAGGTAGGTTGATTCCTCCAGTTCCATTCTCCTTTCTCAAGATTTCTTTGGCTATTTGAGGTTTTCTGTATTTCCATACACATCGTGAAATTATTTGTTCTAGTTCTCTGAAAAATACCATTGGTAGCCTGATAGGGATTGCATTGAATCTATAGATTGCTTTCGGTTGAATACTCATTTTCACTATATTGATTCTTCTGATCCAGGAACATGGTATATTTCTCCATCTATTTGTGTCATCTTTGATTTCTTTCATCAGTGTTTTATAGTTATCTATATATTGGTCTTTTGTTTCTTTAGGTAGATTCATTCCTAAGTATTTTATTCTTTTCGTTGCAATGGTGAATGGAATTGTTTCCTTAATTTCTCTTTCTGTTTTCTCAGTATATAGGAATGCAAGGGATTTCTGTGTGTTAATTTTATATCCTGCAACTTTACTATATTCATTAATTAGCTCTAGTAATTTTCTGGTGAAGTCTTTAGGGTTTTCTATGTAGAGGATCATGTCATCTGCAAACAATGAGAGCTTTAGTTCTTCTTTTCCAATCTGGATTCCTTTTATTTCTTTTTCTTCTCTGCTGTGACTAAAACTTCCAAAACTATATTGAATAGTAGTGGTGAGAGTGGGCATCCTTGTCTTGCTCCTGACTTTAGGGGAAATTCTTTCAATTTTTCACCATTGAGGATGATGTTTATTATTGGCTTAATAATGGCTTTTATCATGTTGAGGTATGTTCCTTCTATGCCTGCTTTCTGGAGGGTTTTTTTTTTATCATAAATGGATGTTGAATTTTGTAAGAGGCTTTCTCTGCATCTATTGAGATAATCATATGGTTTTTACCTTTCAATTTGTTAATCTGGTGTATCACATTGATTGATTTGTGAACACTGAAGAATTCTTGCATCCCTGGGATAAAGCCCACTTGCCCATGATGTATGATCTTTTTAATATCTTTCTGGATTCTGTTTGCTAGAATTTTGTTAAGGATTTTTGCATCTATGTTCATCAGTGTTATTGGCCTGTAGTTTTCTTTTTTTGTGGCATCTTTGTCTGATTTTGGTATTAAGGTGATGGTGGCCTCATAGAATGAGTTTGGCAGTTTACCTTCCTCTGCAATTTTCTGGAAGAGTTTGAGTATGATAGGTGTTAGCGCTTCTCTAAACTTTTGGTAGAATTCAGCTGTGAGGCCATCTGAGGACCTTGCATTTCTAACTGCTTGCTCCTTGGAAGGAAAGCTATGACAAACCTAGACAGCATATTAAAAAGCAGAGACATCACTTTGCCAACAAAGGTTGGTTTAGTGAAAGCTATGCTTTTTCCAGTAGTCATGTACCAATGTGAGAGTTAGACTATAAAGAAGGCTGAGCACCGAAGAATTGATACTTTTGAACTGTGGTGTTGGAGAAGACTCTTGAGAGTCCCTTGGACAGCAAGAAGATTGAATGAGTCAATCCTAATGGAAATCAACCCTGAATATTCATTGGAAGGACTGATGCTAAAGTTAAAGCTCCAATGCTTTGGCACCTGATGTGAAGAGCTGACTCATTGGAAAAGACCCTGATTCTGGGAAAGATTGAGAGCAGGAAGAGAAGGGGGTGACAGAGGATGAGATGGTTGGATGGCATCATGACTCAATGGACATGAGTTTGAGCAAACTCCAGGCGATGGTGAAGGACAGGGAAGCCTCACATGCCATAGTGCATGAGGTCACAAAGAATAAGACATGACTGAGTGACTGAAAAACAACAACTGCTTGGTAGACATCCACCCTACTGTGGCTGCTTCCAAACCACTGCAAATTCTTCATGGCTACAACTGGAGTAGGAAATGGCAACCCACTCCAGTATTCTCATGTAGAGAATTCCACGAACAGAGGAGCCTGGCAAGCTATAGTCCATGGGGTTGCAGAGTCAGACACAACTGAGCGACTGAGTATGCACGCACATGCACAGCCATATTTATCACCTATTCCCCCAGAGAGCCAGCTCCCCTCTGTGCTATCTTATAGGTCCCAGGGGAAGTGCCATTACCTCGGCTGCTCAGGTTTGAAGCTGACAGCTTCTCTGAATTGTTCTTTTTGCCTCTCTCCTCACATCTGGTTAGACCTCACGATGCTCAACTCTCACCATTTAAGCTCTCTGGAATCTGTTTTTCCTTTCCACACAGACGGGCACCACCAGAGTACAGGTGGTTATTGTTTCCTGCCTCAATTACTAAAATTGTATCTTGATTTGCTTCCAATTAAAATGCATCCTACCAGACACGTCTCTCATTCACTTCTCTGTGATCTCCCAATCAATACTTGTTGAGACACAAGGGGTCCTTAATGGGTGGCAGAGGGTTCACAGATGGGCTCCAGGAGAAACCGTGAACCCTCTAAAATTTTCAAAACTTAAACAAGACAATTAGAAATTTGATTGAAAATGCAAATGTTTCTCAGAGAGGCATGTCCACTTAAACTCACACCAAAAATTCAGTGGCTCATGTTAGTACCTCTCCTGAGACCAGATTTGAAGGGAAGAGACTGAAGGCCCTGGGGCCCAAAGGCTGTCTCAGTTCTTCCTCTTTTTCCATGTAAACATACAGAGTAGCCCTTGGATTGATTTCTTGGACTCTAATCAGTCATTCATTATTTTTTCTTTCATTCATTCATTTTCTATGTATGGAACACATAGCATGAGCCAAAATTTTCCATTTATCATTTCATCTTCACCATGGGCCTCTATTGAAGACTGTATTATACCTATTTTACAAATGAGGACATTGAGACTTAGAGAGGTTTAATCCCTGGCCCAAGGTCACCCAGCTATACAGAAGGACTGGGATTCAAACCCAGTCTAACTCTAGTGCTCACATTCCTTCCAAAATACCTTTAGTTTTAAAATTCAACTTCCTGGGTGCCGGGCACTGGCCCCACCCTAAGAATATAAAAATGAGCTGAACTAAATAAAATAAAGTATGTTAAAGCAGCTGGCACTGGCCCTGACCTAAAGTAGGAGCTGAAACTTGTTGGTTAAAAGAATGGTCTTTGAAAAAAATAGCACTTCAAGAACTGATAATATGATAAGAGAGGGCCATCCAAAATGGCAAGGGGCACCAAGCAGGAGGATCTAACTGCTTGGGGCAATCAAGTTACTCATCATCCAATGGGGGAAGTCAGGCAAGTGACCAGCTGTGTGATGCACTGAACTGTGAGCAACCTGAAGCCAAAGGAGTGACCTCCGTCAGTTTCTCTTCACATCAACAAATAGCTTTAAATAAATCTAATCTAATCTATAATGTTATAG
Organism: Dama dama; assembly: GCF_033118175.1. Taxonomy (NCBI): domain Eukaryota; kingdom Metazoa; phylum Chordata; class Mammalia; order Artiodactyla; family Cervidae; genus Dama; species Dama dama. The sequence goes on from NC_083714.1 coordinate 114,434,963, forward strand.
ACAAAATTGAAACCAAGGAAAGAGAAGAAATAAAGAAGATAAGCTGTTAACCATGGGCAGTTCTGGGTGGTAAAACTAGAGGCTACATTTTCCCTTTCTCTCTTCTTCCCTTTATGTACTTAATGATCTACAGTGAAGAAGTATGGCATTTGTCCACAGAAAATGGCAACATTACTTAAAGAACAGAAGAAGAGGAAAGATCTCAGTGTCGGGGTTCCAGAATCTTCTCCTTCATTCTATCTCAGAAGGCCCCCACTTTGGTTGCATAACATGTCCTTGACTGAGGATAGCTGTAACTATTGTCAGAGAAAGGTTATCTTACAGATAAACACACTGACATTCCCAAAGACCTGAAATCTGACTATGTTGCATGATAAAAATCAGGCATGAGATTTTAGCCAAACTAGAAAAGTCGGAAAAGTAGCCTGATAGGCACCTTCATGGTGGTTCTAAGCATTTAGCATAATTTCTTTTCTACCAAGGAGGCTGATGGGAGTCATTAGTACTCATTTGATCATTTCAGGGTCAGCCTGCGTTTTTAATTAATCATCCTCTCTTCCTTCTGTCCTCTTTTACCCAGGGGCCTGGAACTGCTACTAATGCTTGGTGCCTTAGGGGGGAAATCCTTTCCTCAGACAGAGATGGAAGCTGTCTAACACACCATCTTTTTCCTCTTCTGCCTGCCAAGAGCCCTCTCTGCTCTCTCAATGGACAGTTTGCACTGTTAATGTAATACATCGAGAAGCTACCTCAGGGAGTCCTTGCCCAGGCCTCTCACTGGTGATTTCCAGCTCACCTCTAGAGCCAGCACAAAACTATACTTCTCTCCTTTCTCTGTTTTCAACTCCAAGTGACCCAGTTTCCTCCACTTCCTTCCCAAAAGAGGCATGAGGGAGTTTGTGAAAAGATCAGCTACTAGATATAGAGATGGACATAACAACAACAGTAACTGCAAAGTTGCAAAGTCCACATGTTTCTTCATCATTTCTTCCAAGCTGACGTGAGAGTCTGAGCTGACATGAGAGGCCAGTTTCCAAGCAGAAAAAGCCACACGTATTCTTTATCCTTATCAATGATAAAAGCAAGGAGATACTTTCTTCAAACTTTTCTAGCTTTTTTTTTTTCTGATGTAGAAACTGGGGCTTTTATTTTCTTCTTGGATTCTTCATTGCTCCACCTCCTTTGTTTCTACAGCCTGAGCAGAGGCAAAAATCACGTTTCAGTTTTACTTCCCCTGAAACTCCAGAGGAGGTGAGGATGGGAAGAGTGCTTCCCTGGCATTTCCATCTGCCTGTTCGGTGGGGCCTGTGGTGAGCCTTTCTTTTCCCAGCCTCATTCACAGGCTACCTGCTTCTCTCACCTGGCCTAACCACAGGCTGAAACTGTCCTTCTGGGCTAGGAAGACTGGAGCCAGGGAAATGAATGTGAAGAAACAGATGCCTTAACCATGGGGGTGTTTATAAATAAAGTTCAGAGGACAAATAGTTTGCTGGAAGCAAGGGAGATCATTTTTTAACACAAGTGGCTATGGCTACATTAGAGTTTCCTCAGAAGCAAGCCTGGCCAGGTTGGCCAGTGATGGGAATTAGAAAGCATAAAGAATGCTGGGCATACACACAGCCTCAATGAGCAAGCAGAGGCAGCTTGTTTTGGACATTTCAAAGGTCTAAGCATACCCAGGCTCCGCTGGGTCAGGCCCTGGCACATCAAATATACAACAGAGGGGGGCGCAGGTGGCCTCAGGCCTTGGCTCCAGAATCCCCAGGTGAAGACAAACCCATGATGGCAGTTGGAAGGCAGAAAGTTCTTCAGCCATCAGAGAGGCTCTATGTACTAACTTTCAGAAAAGGTGAGAGCTGTAGAAAGATTTCTGTAAGTCAGTGTTATCTTCTTGTTTAGTTGCTAAGTCATGTCCGACTCTCTTGCGACCCCATGGACTCTAGCCCACCAGACTCCTCTGCCCATGGAATTCTCCAGGTAAGGATACTGGAGTGGGTTGATATTTCCTCCTCCAGGGGATCTTCCCGACCCAGAGATCGAACCCACGTCTCCTGCACTGGCAGAAAGATTCTTTACCACTGAGCCACCAGGGAAGCCCAATGTTAGTTTAGAATCAGGGTTTTAAACCTGAACTCCATAGAGAAATTTGACACTAGCATTCAGAGGTCTGTGAACTTAGATGGGAAAACTCTGAAATTTTTATAGAAGCTAACCTCTAACTAAAATGTAGCATTTTGTTTGTTTATGAGTATAGGAAACAGACCCCAGTTTTAATAGTAGTTGTTATGTCTTTGCTACCAATAAATAGCACAGATTTGTTTGTATCATTACAGTTGTTCATAATATGTCAGTATATCATTTATGCCCATCTCTGCCTCAAAATTTTGGTAGTTATGGGATCTGTCACGAGATCTTACCATTGAATATATCAATAGAACATATAAATTACTATATCACAAGTGTGTTTACTAATATTTTGATAACTATATTTCAATGTAATTGGCTCCTTTTTTAATTCTGTATACTTTTGAAGCATCTTAAAAACATTCTTTTAAGAAAGAATCCATAGGGTTCACAAGACCATCAAGGGGGTCCATGGCACAAAAAATATGAAGCACCCCTGTCTTTGAGCATCTTATGTCAAGAGTCTATAATGAGTGAATACGGACAGCTTATTTTATATAATAAACACAATTTTGCAAGCAAATCTATTATCAATCCTATTATATTAATGAGGAAACTGAGGCTACAGCCAAATCTGTCTGATTTCAAAGGCTGTGGTCTTTCTTTTACTACACACACACACACATACACACACACACATATCTTTTTATGATTCCCAAACATCCAGTCAAAAATTCAATTAGCACATACACTACTGGCCATCAAACTAAATTAACTAATGGTCTGTCTCTACAAGGCCACAAGAACTGGTTGAAACAACGAAAAAAAAAAAAAAGATCAATCTAACAGATGTTTTGTCTAATTGCACTCAAAATTTGATGGCCCTCTCCCTGCTTCCCAAAGTGGCTGAGTAGGCCAAGAGTTTCAAGTTATAGGAGCCCTTCCTCTGGTTGTCTGAGACCATGGATGCCATCCTCCCCCTGCAAGGGCTCTGACATCTAGGTGTAGGCCTTCACAGCCACTCCCCTTGCCACCAGGGATACCTATCCTGTTCTGCCCCCACCTAATGGCTTTAGGACTAAATTATTCATGCAGGCAAGGGGAGAGAAGGAAAGGGGAGGGGAGGGGAGGGCAGGGCTAAAATTGTATTTTGCCCTGAGTGTTAGGGAGCAGGAGAGAGATCTTTATCCATATAGAATTAACATTAAATATTTGGGGACCAGTAAGAAATCATTGAAATGGCAACCCACTCCAGTATTCTTGCCTGGAGAGTCACATGGACAGAGGAGCCTGGTGGGCTACAGTCCACAGGGTCGCAAAGAGTCGAACATGACTGAAGCGACTTAGCACAAGAAATAATTACATAATGCATTCATTTATGGCAACACCTGTGAATGCCACAAAGGAAGAAATAGAGCATTATATAACAGAGGGTCCTCAGCCAGTCTGAGGCATGAGAAAAGACTTCTCTGAGGAAACAGTGTTTGCCAACTCATCTTTTACAGTATTTATAGTTTTAATATCCTGCTGGCAAGTAACCATCTTTTCATTACAATGTGAAATACAAATCAGGCCTCACCTCTGCAGTCCCCTTTGGAGGAGAAGGGTGGTTTTCCCACTGTTTCTAGTTAAGAATCTACTGCTGAGAAGCACGAGCCAGTGGCAAAGGTATCTGTCATTCGTGGTTAGCACACAGCCCCAGACAGCTTGCACTGCCCCTGGCCTGTGTCACCACAGCTAAGCTGAGTGAGGTTGAGAAGTGCAGACTGCCTGAAGTGGCCCAGCTCAGCCCCACCATGGCAGCCTGCTGCAGGGACTAAGGAACACCAGCCACACGCCTCGGTGGCATTCAGACGGCCTCCTATAGATCCGATCAATCAAACTTTACAGGCCGGTGTCCCATTTGCCCATGCTATACAGCATAAATCCAGGGTCTTTTCAACCAGCAGCATAATAGCCGCAGTTACAATGAGGGATGGTCTGGTGTTAGGCAGACGGGAGCGCTGACCCACCCAGGAAGGGAAATCTCCTTTTCCCAGGAGACAAAGAATCACTCAGTGAAGGTTTAAAATTCTTACTTGAGAGCAAAATTACAGTGCATTCAGGAAGTACTCCTTCTGATAAATTATTCTGTGGTATTTTTTAATCCTTTCTTTTTCCCTTCCTCCTGACATCACTGATAATGGGTGCTAAGCAACATGGGAAAGGGAAGAAGAAAGAGGAACAAAGACATATTGTTAATCAAAATAAAAAATAATAAATTGAGTTTTAGATGGCATTTCTAACAAATGAGTACACAAACTCTTTATGCTCAGGTTGAAATTTTGTACTCGCTTTAAAATTTCTTCCTGAGACATCTGTTTTGTTGATAGGCACAAAATCTTATAACTTTGGGAAAAAAGAATTTTCTACCTGCATAAGAAATATCCTTATCCTGGTAACTTCTGACTCTTATATCTTTATTGGTTGTCTTGCTAACTACATTCCAGGGGTCATCTTTGTTCTCTAGACGAGGCCTTATTTAACGCTTATTTGCAAAACAGAATTTCTTTGGATATATCATACCTAACTCATGTTAATAACAAGAACATCACACCCACAATCCCCTTTATGACACTAAGACATTTACCCGCTGGTTTCTTAACACAAGGAAAATACAATTCCTTCTTTATGTAAATAGATTTTGATTTACTTAGCTATTAAAATGGAAAAATAAAATTGCTATCAATCATGTATCTTTTCTATAGCCCTCTAAATGACACAACTTAAAAATGTTCTAAGAGAAAAACAGAATTCTCTGTCTCTTAAAGAAATCAAATTTACTTACCATATCATTGGGTTTTGCATTTTCCACTTATAAAAAATCATTTGATTGCACTTAATCTAACAATATTCTGATTTGAATCCTTTCACTAAGGAAACTGATCAAAGTCCACGTTTTTCTGCATTTTTCTAGTTTATTCCTTCTTCTATGCTTGTTCTGCTTGGACTTTTAGCTGAAATCTTAAAATAACCTGTTCTGATTATGTAACATGTTTTTTCTTAAATTGATTCTGCAGGACACTGGTCTCCCATGAATTGTTGACATACTCATAAAGGGGTTCAAAAGTCAAATAAGATCACACACCACAAACTGTATGTCCCAGTAAAATCACACAGCTCCTTGGCATGACAAACGCTCTGTGGATCCTATTATGAAGAAACCAGCAAAATTATTTGTTTCATTACTCCCAAAGTTTCTTTAACCACAGAATTTCCCTCTCCACTGCATCCAAACTTATAGATCCCAGAATATTTCTGGTCCTCAGAACATGGTTTGGGAGATGTTTACAGCACAGGATGGTTGTACCTACATGCACATATGGTTTTGCAGAATACAACTTGATTCATCCAAACTCATATGTAGTCAGGAGTTGCTAATGGATTGTTCTCAGAGGCACATTTGACTCAGCACAAAAACTGCTGTATTGCTCCTTTAAAAACGCAGTTTTCAGAGATAAATACATTGACTATCTCTAAAAGTTGGAACTCCAATCAAAATAACTTCTCTGGAACTGTTCCATTATTTCAAAACCTTTCCTTCCCCCCACCTCAATTCTGGTGTCTCATGGTTAGCAATCTCAAGACAAAATCGTGGGGTAGGAAATGAGAAATCTGGAATGCTCAAGCTTGAATTACTTTAGAGAACTCTAGTCCAGCCATTTACAGGTGAAAGAACCAAGGCTCCAAATGCCATAGCCATTAGTAGCTGACTGAACCAAGAAGTCACAGCCTCTCTCTAAGCAGGCTTCTCTGATCCAATATCATATTTCTCCTTTTTTTAAGCCAATAAGTCAATTATACCTGTGCTGATATCAATAATGTTAGAAGAGTCACGCTCACAAGGAAGACAGATATTTACGTATACATATTCCATAGGCTGCCACAGGTATTCTCTGAGGACAGATTCTCCCAGGGAAATTTCACATCACAGTGTGAGGTCTTAGAATCTCATGTATGGACTTATTTCTTTACACGGGTCTTGTAATTAATTCTAATTAAAGAAAACATTAAGTAATGTTTTCCAATTAGCCCACAAACAGTTTTCGACCCATGGTAGAATGCACGTTTGTTCTCCACTGGGGACATTAATATTATTAAATGCTGATAAAAAAAAAAAAAACACCACTTACTGCCTGTGTCTGGTGGCAGGTGCAGAATTGCTTGCTATAGAAAGGACAGAGATACACTGCTTTTTCTTGGCTTATGCATTTATTTGGGGTGGAAGAGGAGTGCCTAATGGAAATTATGAGGAAGCTCTAAAGCCTCTCACTTTCTCTCTTCTCCCCCTTCCTCTTCCCGCTGTTGACCTAACCAACCATCCCTGGGCAGGTGATGCTCGCCCAAGTCAAATGCTACACCTGTGGCTAATTCTCAGGCAACACAAGGAAGGCTCTGCCACGTTAGAAGCAACTGGCTGTTTGCAGGAAGCACGATGATCTGTAGTCACATCTCATTAGGGGCGCCTGGGCCCCGTGGTGAATGAGTGAAGCAAATGCTGCCAATGTAATTTGTTTTATATGCCTAATTCTCTTCCTTATAATTAACATCTGAAATGCGAAAACAAAACAAGAGCGCTTTGCAGGCATGTGGGATCCGTGGAGCACTTTCAGGGAGTCTGAGATTTCAGAGTAGCACTCACCCCTGCCTCATCCTCTCCCACAACAAACAACAGCGTGAGTTGGACCAGGGCATCCATAGGGTGTCCTGGAGGGCAGATTCTTGGGGGACAATATGTGGAGGGAGGGAGGAGAGGACAGAATAGGGAGAATTAGCATTGTCTGCCACCCCACACGTGGGTTTAACTGCTGTCATCTCTGCAACAAAGTGACCCTACAAAGATAACTCATCAGTAAAACAGAGCCACCAGTTAGGACCTTGCTGCACATGGCACTAGGCAGCCTTTGCAGTCATCCCTCCACTGTCCCCCCTGGTCCCACCGCCATGACAGCTAGAGACAGATACAGAAGGACAGAGAGAAAATACAGTATGATGGGGTTTCTGCCACTAACCATGCTGGCAGACAGGCTGTAGAACTAGGACAGAATAGCATTCACAACGTCTCTGCCATGTAAATTGGGCCGGGCAGAAAAGCTCTGGTTTGGCCATCAGATCTGGAGCTGGAACATCTAAAAAGGGCCAGAGGAGATGCAGTCTACATCCTAGGTGTACCAGGCAGTTCTCTTGTTTGCAGACCTCAGAAATTGACCCTAGAGAACTGAGGCTGAAGAAGAATCTGTGGGTAAGATATTGATTAGCTCACAGACTTGACAAAAAATCAAGAAGAGGAGATGATAAAAGAAGCTCATGACCACCAGCACCTATAGGTTAGTGCAGCAAGAATCCCAAGCACTGCCGCCTCTGATCACTGCCACTGTCACTGGAAGTCACCACTAAACACAGGGTGCCGCCCCCCTCCTTTGTCTCCCACCAAACTCCATCCAGGAATATAGGAACGTGGCTCAGATGTGGGGTAGCAAAAATACAAGTGTCTCCTAGCATTGGTCAGCATGTCTGTCAGAATGTTGCTTGTTCTTTTCAGTTCATGAACTTCTGCTAAACCTCAGAAGAGTCAAAGATATGGCAGAAGACGTATAATGGCAGAGAAAGCTGTTTTCAATCTCCCTTGGTATTCCCATCTCCTACCTGCTGCTGCTGCTGCTGCTAAGTCACTACAGTCGCGTCCGACTCTGTGCGACCCCATAGACGGCAGCCCACCAGACTCCGCCATCCCTGGGATTCTCCAGGCAGCTCATGGTTAATGCTCTTCCATCACTCTCCCCTCTCTTCCTCCCCCACCTCCTTTCTATTTCTTCTTAACAATATCGATAATTATTTATCAAGCCACAATGCAACTTGTCAGATGATTTACATTTATGACTTCATTTCATCTCCATGGAAACCCATGAAGCAGGTATGATTTCCATTTTCAGGTAAGGGAATTAAGGTTTTCAAAGTTAAGCAACTTGCCCAAAGTCACCGAGCTAATATGTGACAGAAGTGAAATCTGACCCCAAGTTTGGATGACTCCAAAGCCTGAGGTTAAGGCAGAATAAAGGACTCCCTCCCCTTTCAATATCAAAGAATTCGTAGACACTACTCTTGAGAGTTCCTTGGATGGCAAGGAGATCCAACCAGTACATCCTAAAGGAAATCAGTCCTGGATATTCATTGGAAGGATTGATGCTGAAGCTGAAACTCCATTACTTTGGCCACCTGATGCAAAGAACTGACTGATTCGAAAAGACCCTGATGCTGGCAAAGATTGAAGATGGAAGGGGAAGGGGACGACAGAGGATGAGATGGTTGGATGGCATCATCGACTCAATGGACATGAGTTTGAGTAATCTCTGGGGGTTGGTGATGGACAGGGAAGCCTGGCGTGCTGCAGTCCATGGGGTCACAAAGAGTTGGACACAACTGAGCAGCTGAACTGAACAAGATAATAGCACTTATAGTATGCTTTTGATTAAAAAATACATAATGACAAAAGCAATGTTAATTCATGTAAGTGAATATATATTTTATGAATCCCAGTAGTATCTACACACAACAGGATCTACATGCACTTGCAAACCATATGTGAAGGATACGCTTCTTGTCTAGTCTTTCACACAGCCCCTCACACAAGCCCTTACAATAACTAAGTCCCTCAACCCACCAAGGTATGGCGCATTTGACCTGAGTTTAGCTAGTTGGTTTGGAACCAGAAGTCATGTGAGACAGCATGAAAATCTAATTCAGTGGCTCCCATAGAACTTGCATAATAAATGTCAAAGGAGGGAAGGGTAGAAGGGAAGGAGGCAGAGAGAAAAGGAGGAAGGAAGAGCAGGGAGAAACAGGGCGGGTCTATTTAGGAAAAACTAGCAGGAGAAGCTCAGCCAACTGGAAAGTTAAGGCTAACAGATTCTTCATGTTCCAAGGCCAAGTCCAGAGAAACTAGACTTGGCTATCATATCTGGAGCTGGAATATCTACAAGGGCCCAGAGGAGATGGAGTCTACATCCTGGGTGTACCAGGCAACTCTCTTGGTTGCAAACCTCAGAAATTGACCATCTGCTAGAGAAACAGGCTGGCTTCACAAGTCCTGGAAGGTGAACTAGAACAGTCCACATCCTTGAGGAGGAGACCAGGGACCAAAGGATCAGGGAGAGGGCTCAAGTAATTAGACACGAGTCTGGTCACTGACAAAATGAAAGGCACTGAACACCAAACCCAGCACCGGCCACCCAGTGTAGGGCTTCTCTTACCATCCAGTCAAGGGACAGAGCAGGCCTCGGGGTTCCAGCCCACCTGAGCCCCTCCATGTCTCTTGGAAGACATAATTTCACTGACTGTGTTCTCTGGGACCCACTTATTCTATGAAGTCTTCGTAGGACTTTCTATGAAGGAAGAATTTGTGCTCAGATTCTATTTCCCTCTTGGTGTTCCACAGGGTACATGAGTCTGTTAAGGGCCTTTCAGATCTGAAGAAACCCATTTTCCTCTATTGAGCCAAATGTTTCCCAAACTTATTTGATCCTGGAACCCTCTTTGTCCAAGTGCACCCCATTGTCTCAGAGAACACTAAGGTTTCAAGATCACAGTTGTGGAAACACTGGCCTACAGCACTGCCATCCTCAGGCACTGTGGACCCTTCTTCCCTGGAGCTGAGTCCTGGAAACTCTAGCTCCTTGCCCTCAGCCTTCTGCCTTACACAGTAATTAGGTTTCCATAGGTAGTCATCCTGACATGGCCAATGAAGATATTTTTGAGGTTGTTATGTCATCTCTTCTGGAGAGCTTGCCTTGACTATTCCCCATTCCAAGCCCCACCTCAATTCCACCCAACCCCTAGTATTGGGGAACAGCATGGTGCTTTGAACCTGTCTGACTGCCTTCATATTCTGGCTCTGCCACTTACTAGCTGCGTGATTTTCAGCAAATAACAACCTTTCTGTGCCTCTCCCCACGTGAAAACTGGAGCTAATAAGGTTACCTACCTCACAGGGGAGGTAACATCATTTCGAGGCAGTCAATCCTAAAGGAAATAAACCCTGAATATTCATTAGAAGGACTGATGCTGAAGCTGAAGCTCAAATACTTTGGCCACCTGATGCGAAGAATCGACTCATTGGAAAAGACCCTGATGCTGGGAAAGATTGACGGCAGTAGGAGAAGGGATGACAGAGAATGAGATGGTTGGATGGCATCACCTACATGCATTTGGGCAAACTCTGGGAGATGGTGAGGGATTGGGAGGCCTGGTGTGCTGCAGTTCATGGGGGTCACAAAGAGTCGGACACAACTTGGCAACTGAGCAACAACCTCACAGGGTTGTCATAAGGATTAAGTGATGATACATGGAACCACTCAGACTAGTAGCTGGGGGACAGTGAGGAAGTTCTGTCAAAGTGTCGGTTCTCATAACTCACTGGCTCAATAATTCTCACTTTGCCCACTCTTCCCTTTGACCGTGTGCAACCTGAAAGCAAAGGCTGTGCCTTTAGCTCTATGTTTCCTGTGTCTAGCACAGTACTTGACACTGTCTGGCTATACCACAGGAATCAGTGAGTAAATCAATGATCATTGGTGATTTTGAGAAAAACCAAATGGAGGCCAAAATTTTTTTTCTAGAAAATTTCAGTAAATCGAGAGAAATCAGATAATGATTTTAAAAAAAAAAAAAAGCTCAGGCATGAAGCTACAGCTGAAACATATCTGGTTCATATCCTATTGCCAGTTTCATCTAAGTTCATAATTACAAAGCAAATGATATGTCTTGTTTACACTGAGCATCTTCTTTTAATGGAGAACTGATTTCCCCTCCCTGAGCAAAAATTTTCAGTGGCCTTACAAAAGGTGAAAACAAATTATTACATTTGCATGTCCAATGTTTTATTTTTCAATTATGAAATCTGTCTTTCTAAGACATTCTAGAAATGGCAGCAGAATGGAAGCCTGGCTGTGGGCTCTAAAATAGCTCTTAGCAGCTCAACTTTCCAATGTTCCCTTATGGGGCAAGCATTTCTTGATTGGGTAGGAGTTCCAGAGTGCCCAGACATGTATCTTTCTTCTTCGTTTGGGAGGGAAGAGAGCTGTTTTGATCCGTGAGTCTGGGTTTTCTTAACAAAATGATTCTCAGAAATGCCCCTGCCCTTTCTCTCTCCTGCTCCAGCCACAAGGAGAGCATTTAATGATTCTTACTTGTAAAGGGAATAAAAATAAAAAGCAGAGAAAGTCGTAGAAGTGGGGCGATCTCCAAAAGTCATAGTCTCCATTATCGTGTGTTTCTAATTCTAGCCACCGATATACCTGCAGACCCCAAAGAGTTTGTTCTTAACAATTTGAGCAAGATTCTTTTAAGTTAATCATATACCACAAACCCTTAAAACAGCCATTTCCAGTCGGCAAGCCATTTTTATAGCTCTCTGCTTGTCTGCTTTGCCTTGCAGTGACAGACTTATTTCACTTTATCCTTGCCCTAAACTCAGATATGGCAGTGGGAATGGACAAAGATGCAAAGAGAATTATCAAATATCAAAGAAAAAAAATACTAAAGTCTGTGTTTCCCCCAGCTGGAGTTTTCAATTTACCTGGTAAGTATTTTGAAGTCTGTGGTGTGTTTCAAGTGTAAAACCACCACAGCCACAACACTCTATGGAAAACAAACAAACAAACAAACCTCATATGTGTGCTTGAGTGCTGCTTTTTGGATTTTGGTTTGGTTTTGGTTTTTGTAACATGTAAGGGAGGATGTTGCATGGCCTAGTTCACACCTCATAAAGACTGGCTCTGTTCTTAGCCTTGAAATGGACTTGACTGTTAATCTCCAAGCAAGTCATCCTACTGTTTTCCCAACCCTAGAAACAGAACGCCCTTGCATTCAGTCCCACAGATAAGGCACAAGGACTATTTAAAAAGTTAGCCAATCTGTCGCCTCCCAGGGGCTTTTTCCAAGGTAGAGAACGTTAATATTCTAAATAGTTCTAGCCCTCGAGCCCGTGCGTGTTTTGAGCTGCTTCATCATCCATACAGAGCCTTTCCTTTAATCTTCCCCATGAGCGTGTGCACAGGTTCAAATGGTGATAATTACCATAAAACAATGGTGTTGTCCTTCTCCCAATAAAAATCGCTCTGTTAATCAGCCAACTCGCAGCCCCCTTGTCTGAGGACCCTTATGCCAAACTGGCAGGGTAGAACGCGGCTGCAGATAAATTAGCCCACGTGTGATTGCATGCAAAAACACATTGATTTAGGATTTTTTTTCTTCTCCCGTTCAACCTGACAACTTGTCTAAATAGGCTTCTGCCACGACCTGACAGCTCGTGGACAAGCTGTGTACAACAAGCCATTAAAACGAAATGCTCTGAATATGGAGAGTACAAAACACAGACAAAGGGATAAGATTGAAAGATAAAAGGATGAACAAAGGGAGTGGGGGGGGTGTTATAGGGGAGTGGAACCTGAAGAGGTGCCCTTTCATTGCACTCTCAGTCTTTGTCATAGGCTGGATTCTTTGAAGCAGACCCTAAGATGGGGTTTGGGGTGAAGCCTATTTATGAGGGCTCCACAGCTCTGGAGAGGGGGAGGCAGAAGTATGAGGGGGTCAGAACGAGAATGTGAAATGTGTTGCAGGCTGGACAAAATCTCTATCAATCCCCCCCTCTCCTGGGGAGCCCAGGAGCGCTCCTGGGTTGGACTGAAACAGTTGGGACTTTATTCCCCTCTTTTCCCTCAGTCATTGTAAAGGCCATGTGTTCTTGGGCTGAGGTGGCTTCCCACAGCTGAAGCAAACCCAGACCAAGCTGACAGCTGGAGTACAAAGTCCTTCCCTGGAGTGGGATCTGGGCCTGATACCAATCTCTGTATTTACTGCAGATATGTTTACAATTGCCTGCATGATCAAAGCCCAGCTCTCTATATCTGTAAAGTCATTTCCAGGCCTTGATTGTGTTATAAATCTCCATTGATCACAGCATAATAACAACTCTTTTTATTAAGTGCTAACTAGCCCCATGCTATGAGCAATACCTACTTCATCTCATTTAATTCTCATAACAACCCTAGGAGGTTAAGAATTCTTATAATCCTCATTCTGTAGATGAAGAAACCGAGGGTAAGAAAGATGAATTGCCAAAAGTTGCATAACTGGTGAATGGCAAGCTTGGTATCTGAACACAGGGCTGTCTGATTCCAAAGTCCACCTGCTCACCTACTACACTGTACTGACTGGAAGAGACATTGGTGGGTAGGCCAATGCAGCAACTCCTTCCCTGATCTTCATCCACGAGGATTTAACAGAAAACACTTTTATTAGGACTGTCAGAACTCATGAAAGAGTCCGATTCTTGGGCTGGGAGAAACAGCTATGTATTCTAGTGGATCCTTGCCCCTCTTTGACTGCCAGACCCAGTAAGTGTTTTATTTGGCATACACTATGCTCTGAACGAGACTTAGTGATGGAACAACAACAACAATAACAATGCTCCATTTCTGGTTGGATTCTGTGAAAGCGGACACTGAGGCTGAGATAGAGATCAGAATGCAGGAGATTTATTAGGGCTTGCTCTTGGGGTCAACACCTAGGGAAGGGAGGGGTGAGAAGCAGAAGTAGGCAAAGAAGTTGGACTATAATGCAGTTCCATTGAAGGCCTCAGCTGATCTCAGGGGGCACTGTAGAGCTAAAATGGCTCAACAGAGTTATCCTGAGTTGGAGGAAGGGAGCTGAGCCTTCATATACTGTGGTAGATAGGCACTGGGGGTGGGATGACCTCCCCCAGAGGAACAGAGCATGACCTCGGGCTAGGTGGCTCTCTGCAACTGAGACAAATCACAAAGTGGGACTCAGTTGAGAGCTGTCAGCTGCTAAACTCCCAACAGTGGGGGGAATGAGAGCTTCATGCTTTAAAGAGAATCCAGGCTGCAAATCATAGCATCCACTACCTCTATTTTATTTTCAAATACTCCAAGGATTAAGTATTATTAATCCCGTATTATAGGAGAGAAAAATGAGGGTAGACACATTAATGATTTATCCGGAGACATGTAGGTAGCATTTAATTATTAATTCATTCATTAAACAAATATTTATTGAATACCTTCCTGTGCCAGGCATTGTGCTAGGTCTTGAGAATTCAGTAGTGAACAAAAATGAACCCTGACTTCATCCAAATAATATTTTAGTGTTAACAACTGTCCCAGACACAGAAAAAATTTAGGAGTCTGTCAATTTCTTTCTTTCTATCAATTTCTTTAGATAGCTCTCTGTTTAGTGAAAATGAAAGTCACTCAGTCATGTCCAACTCTCTGCGACGCCATAGACTGTAGCCCACCAGGCTCCTCTGTCCATGGAATTCTCCAAAGCCAGAATGCTGGAGTGGGTAGACACTCCTTTCTCCAGGGCATCTTCCCAACCCAAGGATCAAACCCAGGTCTCCCACATTTCAAGCGGACTCTTTACCATCTGAGCCACCAGGGAAACCCTCTGTTTAACTGATCCCATGTATACATATTGCCAAACTTCTTTTCAAGAGAGTTAATATGCTGTCAATGAGTATTCCTAAAAATTTGAGAATGGGGGAAGGGGAAGTCAACTTGGTCATGAGATTTGTGATTAGTATAATGAGGAAGTATTCAGTATAAATCAACCTTCAACCAGGCAGCCAGTGTTCATCTGGACTCTCCAAAGGCACTGCAGATAATAACACCTAATTCTTCATCATTTCATTGATAGCATGAATAGCATCAACAACAAGAACGAACAGTCAAGCACTAAACTTTTATCAAGCACCTATTCTCATTAGCACATTTCCTATTTAAGAAATTGTTAAGAGAGTAAGTCAATTACTTTCAGTCACAGGGAATAAACCACATAGCTGAATCAGGTCTCTTGTACCCAGGAATTTTCTTGTCCAGTAATTTCTCTCTTGACATCTGTTGAACCTTGGCACAATCAAAATGGTGCCACACTTACCACCCACAGATGCCAGTGCCCTCAACCCACTCTGCTCGTTGGCACCATGGCTTTTTCTGGATAGGAAAAGAAGGGGAAAGGATGAGGTACCTCTGCTCTGGGTTATGATTCATTAGGCCTAAAGTATAGCCTGGTATTTGCATTTGCAAAGTGTTTTCCCCACCTCCACACCCTCCAAATGAGAACCATGACTTTACATCCAGAATTTCCCTTCTCACTAACCCCTGTAATGTCTGGTGGTCTATTTCATCAGGGCAATCAAGGAGCTTTTTAGCCAATTCAAAGGGCTGGTTGGAGTTCAAGTTTTAATGGGTGACCCTGAATCAATTTGATACCCCCTCCGAACTAACATTTGTAGGTCAAGTGTATTTGAGGCCTGATTGGTGACTGCATTGTGCAGACCTTAATGGCAGCTTCAAGTCACAGTGGGTTTTGTATGGACAAAAAGACATCAGGATTGTGGGACTTCTAGAAGAGTGGACATGATAATAAGCATAAAAAGGCAATTTTTTCAAATGTCAGGCAGAACAGATTTTTCAAATGCCAGGTAGAATGGCCTAGAAGCAGGTCTTATCACCCACCACTCAGCAGGGAAGAAGTAAAATGGTCTTTTCCAAAAGACCAGTCAAGGGATAGACAAATGCATCTTTGTGCTGCAAGAATGGTGTTGACTTTGCACAGGGAAAAAAAAGCCAGAGAGTTTTGCAACTTGTAACTAAGTGTGGAACTGTCAGGATCATAAGGGAGAGAATTGAAGCTGATGCAAATGTTTACTCTGAATAGACCAACAAGTTGTACAACTCTCCTATTTAACCTGAACTGAGCAAGACTCACTCACTGGGAAAAGTCATAAGATAAACCCTAAGATTGTAACTAACAGAGTAGAAAATGATCACAGTGGCCCAGATCTCAGAACGAAGTACATATACCTGTCTTTTCCATTCTTTCAAATTATTTTTGATAAATTCCTTCTTGCTAAAAGGCTATTTACTTGGGAAAGAGTAGTCCAAGGACCTTGTAGATGGCCTTGGATTTTTCAAGTGAGTCCTCGGAGAAAGTGTTTGGAATAGTGTTCTGGGACCTCCAAACACCATGAGGAGGTGACTTGTTATCTTAAAGAATGATGAATTCACCAGCTACAACAGTCAAAGCTCCCAGCCAAAGTCACTTCTATTCACACCCCTAGGTAGACCTGTCCATGTCAACGACTGCCCCATATGGACACCCACCACTATTTTTGCATCAGGAACCTCAATCATGTAAAGACTTAATAAAAGCTTGTGTTCAAATAGCTTTTAGGCTTATAACATACATTTAACATATATCTAAGCCACAAAACAATCCCTTGAGTTATGTCTTGTATGCCTCTATTTTACAAATGTGGAAACTAAGGCTTACCCAGGTCAAAGGACCATCCAAAAATCTTCACCCAGGCACCCACTTCCAATAAAGCTGGAGTAGTTTTTTGTAGACTAGCCCTTTCATGAGCGTGACTAGAAGAATGGATCAAAAATACAAAGAACATGGGTGAAGGCCTCAGAGAGTTTCCAAAGCAGCAAGGACTTGAAAGGCCTGTGTCCTAGTCCTCACAGGCTGCTGTAATAAAAATAGTAGCAGGTGGTTTGAATGTGTGTGTGCTTAGTCACTCAGTTGTGTCCGACTCTTTGTGACCTCATGGACTGTAGCCCACCAGGCTCCTCTGTCTACAAACATTTGTTTCTCATAGTTCTGAAGGCTGTTGAGTCCAAGATCAAGGTGTTGGCAGATTCAGTGTCTGCTGAGGGCTTACTTCTTAGTTCACAGATGACCATCTTCTTGCTGTGTCCCCACATGGTGGAAGGGACAAGTGAGCTCCGTGCAGTCTCTTTTATGTAAGCACTAAGCCCATACATAAAGGCTCCACCCTCAGGACACAATCATTTCTCAAAGGGCCCCCCTCCTAATACCTTCACATTAGGGATCAGGATTTGCATACATGAGCTGGGGGCGGGGCACAAACATTCGGTATATAGTAGCCAGGATCCCAGAGAGAAGCGAAGTGCCTTGAGGGTAATATGAATCTGGCCTCTGTCCCCAATTTCCCCATTGATGCATCTTCTGATTCATAAGAGACTTGGGGCCAAGAGTTGAAGAAGCCAAGTATAACATGGCAACTAAGAGACTGGGAACCCAAATGGAGCTTTTGAAAGTCTCATAACATAGGAAGAAAGAAAAAACTTGTTGGAGTTCAGGGCTACCCAGGAGGCCAGAATTTGTGGGGCCAAGATTTCAGAGAAAAGGGAAACATCTTGAAGTGAGCCCAAGAATCCTAGCTTAAAGGTAAGAAGCATTACAGGAGATAAAGAAGAACATTTGATAAAAAGGGTCAGTCTACTAGGAAGATAAAAGAAGGTTATATGTGTATAATAATATTTATAAAATATATATATATATGTAATATGTACATTTTGGCCTCAAAATATAAAGCAAAATCATGAACTGAAATAAATAAGAAACAGACAAATGCACCATCATGAGGAATTTTAATGTAACTCCCTTATTCTTGAAAAGCCAAGACTATCAGCAAGACTTTGGACCAACCTTTTCCAAATATACATCTTTCTGCCAAGCAAGAGTTTTATCTAAAATAATTCTAAGGGATGAAAAATACAGGTGTGAGTGCTTCATTCTGAGACTTGGATCATTTTTATAATTTCTATCTTGGTAGTTATTTCCCTCCACAAATTCTAGGGAAAAAAAACAAGCCCCCCAAATCAGGAAAAATATGGAAGATTTGAACCACACAAATAAAGTCTCCCCCACTTCTCTCTCTCTCTCACACACACACATGTATACACACAGATATCTCAATTGAGAATGAAATATTTATCAAAATTAAACATATGCTGGGTCACAGAACACATCAAAACAAATTTTGAACAACTGAAATTATTTAGAATATGTTCCCTAACCACACCTGAATTAAGCTAGAAATTTATTTTAAAATAGGCATAACTAGAAAATCACCAAATATTTGGAAATTAAGTATTAGACTTCTAAATAACCTTTAGGTAAAAGAAGAAATCATAGTAAAACTTAGAAAATACTTTGAACTAAGTGATAATGAAAATATAGCAAAGCAAAACTTGTGGGATGCAGCTAAAGCCATGCTTACAGGGAAATTGATAGCTTCAAATTCATGAATTAGAAATTAAGACTGAAAGTCAGTGATCTCAGTATTCATCTCAGGAACTAAGGGAAAACATAGCAAATTAAAGTAGAAGAAAGGAAATAATAAAGACAAGCACAAGAACATTTACCTAAATAGAGAAATTCTACAAAGCCAAAGCTGATTCTCTGAAAAGACTAAATACAATTGATGAGACTGACAGAAGTTTCACCTAGCCTGAGGCAGAGTCATGACATAAACCCATAAACCGAGGCCTTGAGCAAACACCCCTCAAGTGGCCTCCATTGCAGGAAGCTCTCAGTAGCTTTGTTGGAATATGACTAGGCCCTGGTTTGGAAACCTGGCAGGAAGGCCATTTAGGGAGTGCCACTGGGGACTAGAGGTAAGAATGTGACTCAGTACCCAATCATAACAAAGTGGATGAGAGGTCACTGGGCTCCCTTTCTGGAATCTTTAACAACCAATCAGAAAAGGAGTCTCTCAAACCAGAAGGAGCACTATTATTAAACGTGAATATTTTCACTGGCCGAGAGTTCGTTTTTTAGCTCTCTTCTCTCATATTACAGACTAAATCCTCAAATAGCTATATATGAGCTTATTTTCATACCAGTTACTCAATTTAATGGAAGTAGTCACCTACCACCATTTCCTATGAAGCATCAGGGGTCAGGGCTTACTCAGGAGCAGGCATTCAGCTGAGGGTTGTAATATTCTTGAGCCTCCTTACCAAGCTGGGAAAACACAGGCAAGGCTAGCTTTAGACCTTTGGAAAGGCTTAATCTGAGCTAACACTTCCTTGATTTCCTTCTTGCAATGGAATCCAAGTGGCTTTCACAGAAAGAAATGGAACTGTCCTTTATTGAGTGCCTACTGTGTGCCAGATTTTCAATTAATTAATCCTCTTAATCCTCACCACCCCACTGGGCTGTGTGCACTTTCCAAGGAAGAAAATCAAAGGACAAAGTGTTTCAATAGCCTCACCGCAGTCTTAATAACTGCTTTAACTGGCAGATTTATTTTTCTTTTACACCAAAGCTCACTTTCTTGAGAGGTAATCAAAAGAAACAATTAAGAGAATGGGTTTTGCAGTTAGCCAGACCTTGCGGTCCAGTTCAGAGTCTGCTACTTAAATGGTTGTAACCATGGGCAACTTGACTGATCTTTATTGGAGAAGAAAGTCAGAACCCACATCCTGGGACTGTTAAGAGAATTAAATGAGATAATCCAGTTGTTGTTTAGTCACTCAGTTGTGTCCGACTCTTTGTGACCCAATGGACTGCGGCCCGCCAGGCTCCTCTGTCCATGGGATTTCCCAGGCAAGAACACTGGATTGGGTTGCCATTTCTTTCTCCAGGGGAACTTCCCAGCCATAGATCAAACCAGTGTCTCCTGCATTGGCAGGCAGATTCTTTACTACTGTACCACAGGGAAGACCTATCCAAACAAGTGCTAAATACAGTGTTCAACATGTACAATAAGTGGTTACCGCTCCTATTCTTACTGTTACTACTGCTAATGCTCTTGCTGCTCTTCCTGTTGCTATACCAATATATTGCACTGCCTAAATAGCTCACCTATGTTGCCTCCATTTAATTCTAAATGCTAAACCCGCTCGAGCTGCACTGGATGCCACTCTAAAGAGCCAATTCACCAGCCATAAAAAGAAATGAGGAAGTTACAGCTGATGGTGAAGCACAGGCCTCAGGAGTTAGGTCCCATGGGTTTTGTTTTGACCACTGAGTTACGTAGTGACCAACAATCACATGGAACATTGGCCACCTCTCCTGCTGTTCCTCAGGGGTAAAGACATAAACAAAACCTCCTGCTTGGCACATGAAAATTCACTACCTGCTTTAAAACATCCTTGGGGGAAAGGTTTAGAAACCACAATTAGCAATTTTTCTTGATGGAATCATCTCAGTTTTCCATCAGGCTTTCCTTTTAACTTCTCACCTACCCAGCTGGTCTTCTGGCGTATCTGAATAGAGCAGCCCCAGGAGGATACGAGGAATGATGCCACTATATAGATTATGAAAATAATCTTGTGGAATCTGAAATGAGTCTAGTTGGTATATCCTGGAGGTGTTCAGATATTTGTCAAACAGATGAGTGAATGAACTGGCAGGCATCCGTGTGGTCATTCCTTGCAACCAAAGCACTGGAATGCAAAATCTAATTTTTTTTTCCAGCTTTTGCCTTCTGTTCCGCCCATAGGCTTCCCGTGTATCAGAAGCAGCTGTTCCTATGCTAGAAAAACTTCCCAACTCTGCTCCTGGTAGTACTAAACAATGTCCTTTGTTGTTGTTGTTTAGTCACTAAGT
The DNA here is from genome assembly GCF_033118175.1 of Dama dama. Taxonomy (NCBI): domain Eukaryota; kingdom Metazoa; phylum Chordata; class Mammalia; order Artiodactyla; family Cervidae; genus Dama; species Dama dama. Next base: position 114,455,570 of record NC_083714.1, read on the forward strand.
TGTGTCCGACTCATTTGTGACCCCATGGACTGTAGCCTGCCAGGTTCCTCTGTCCATGGGATTTCCCATGCAAGAATACTGGAGTAGGTTGCCATTTCCTTCTCCGGGGGTCTTCCCAACCCCAGGGATCAAACCTGAGTCTCCTGCATTGACAGATGGATTCTTTACCACTGAGCCACCAGCGAAGCCTGAACATGTGCTAGAGCTTCCAATTTCAGGTGGGTTAAGCCTTTTAACACTCATCACAATTATAGTTATTTATTTTGTGGCTGATTTCCTTGATAGGTATAATTGTGGAGCACAGAAACTGGCACACAGAGGATACTTGCTAAAACCAGTTGAACAAATTAATGAACGAATGAACAGATGAGCTACTTACTATCCAACAAACCAATGCTTAGACGTGGTATATGTTGCAGACTTCAATTTAGTGCTGCTGTCCCTTCAAGCTCCCTTTCTGAGATTTTACTTCCCAGGCAGGCTAGATGCAACTCTCTCAGTTCATCTGACTGAAATGAGGAGACACAGATTTTAGTGTGAGACTGGCTCTCTCAGGTTCTTTCAGTCCCACCCCCTGTCGGCACCCAGGTGTGCACTGGCTCCCCCTGCATTCCCTGGGTGCAGAGTCAGGCTTCCCATTTGTCGAAGCAGTGACTCATCTTGCTTTGATGTTGCTTTGTCCTGTGTGAGCGGAAATATGACTCCTGAGAGAAGCATGGCCAGCAGAGCCACCTCCTAGAAACCAAACGCACATCTGGCAGAGGTCACCTGCTTCCATCTCCCACAGAGAAAGGCACATTATGTAAATTCTGATTAAGTCACGAGATCTTGGGATGGCGACATTTCACTAGGAAGCACCATAGATCCAGACCTTCAGATAGATGATGCCCTCTGTGTATTTCCTTTCATTTATCCCACAGGGACAGGGATGGCCAGAAGGCAGAGAAAAACTTGAAGTGGTGGTCTGTAAAGGAAAGTGTCCTGAGAAGCAGGACTAAAGGAGGGCCCCACTGAGTGGAAGGGCCAGGCTTACAAAGGGAGCCTTAATGCTGTGAGCCTGTACCAAGGCAGCTGTTTGTGTGGGAGGGCATACACTCACATGCTTATTATTCATGTGGGCAAAGACTACTAGAACTTCTGGGTGCCCATGGACATCTTGTCCCTGGCAAAGAAGGTCTAGGAAGATAACCTCCCTTACCCCTCAAAGACTTTATTTAGCATCACTGAACTTGTGACTTTTCTGACTTGACTACAAATAAAAGCCTGATTAGGAATAATGGACTGTCTCATGCCCCACTCATATCCTCTTTTTGGGGCAGGTGCACCCAGCCCCAGGTAAGAGCTCATAGATGTCCCCTTCTCTGGAGGATTGGCCTCAGCCAATAGGAGCAGAGTCCCCAGTCCAAGAGTGCTCCACCCCCTGCAGCCCACAGTCAATGACAGATCACAATAGGAGGTATGAAAAGCCATCTCCCTTGCTTCAAGGTGGGGCAACTGGTGCCATTTACGTTCCAAGAGCCACCATGCTGCTGCTGCTGCTGCTGCTGCTTAGTTGGCTTCAGTCATGTCCGACTCTTTGCAACCCTATGGACTGTAGCCCACCAGGTTCCTCTGTCCATGGGAATCTACAGGCAAGAGTACTGGAGTGGGTTGCCACGCCCTCCTCCATTGGATCTTCCCAACCCAGGGACTGAACCCATGTCTCCTGCATTGCAGGCAGATTCTTTACCGTCTGAGCCACCAGCGAAGCCCCAAGTGCCACCATAGGATACACTAAAGCTGGACTTTGGATGGACCACATCCTTGCTTTAGGTCCTTCCCCTGCCCTGTCCTGCTTCTTGGCTTTCCTTTCTCTAGAGAATACTTCCTCATTAAACAAGAATCTTCTTCTCAGGCACCACTTCTAGGGTTCAAGACTTAAGACAGGCAGTCACTCAGCTAATGCTCACATGGCACATACCACATGCTGGGAGTTCCTCTAAGTATTTCACATGTAGTGCCAGATTTAGTCCTCACAAGTCTATCCCTTTGAGGTAGATGTTACTACTATTGTCTCTTGGCAGCCAAAGCAATCAAGACACAGACGTATTAAGTAATTTTGTTAATGTCACACAGTAAGTGATGGAGCCAGGATTTGAACCCACACAGCCCAACCCCAATTACAATTCATATTGATTTTCATAACTCTATTAACACCTGCCTATATTCCTTTTCAGAAAGAAAGTTAAGCTTTTACTCATTCCTTCTGTTAGCTTTAATATCTGGGGAATCAGGGACATTTTGAAACTACAATCCTGAAAAACAAATCTCCATAACCAGAATGATTTTCTCTAGTTTCACCTCCTCCAATCCCAGCCAGCATTATGTAAAGGTTAATTTCATACCTGAGCAGATGTTGAGCAGTCTGCACTGCATTAGTGAGAGAGGCAGTAGGGAAAATTGCTTAAGAGCACAACCTTTTGCAAGTGACATCCTGTCAAACCACAATTTCAGAAGCACAGTGGCAGCAACTGAAGTTACTCAAGGCAAGGGGGTAGGGAGCGACAACATCATAAAGATAGAGGCCAGAGCTCTCCCACATGGCTAATGGGAGTGTAAACTGGTGCAACCACTTTGGAGAACTGTTTGGTAGCATCTACTAAAGTGGGATATACACAAACCAGCAATTCAGCTCCTAGGAATATAACCACCAGAAATGGGTACACAGGTCCACCAAGAGACAAGTTTAAAGTAGCACTGGCTCAAACAGTAAAAAATAAATAAATAAATAAACTGAAAATTATCAAATGCTCATCAAAAATAGAAAGGAAAAGTCACACAATAGATGACTATATGTCAGTGGGAATGACTGAACTATAACTATATATAAAACTATGGATGGATTTCACAAACATGACACTGAACGAAAGAAGCCAGACACAAAAGAGTATATACTATAAGATTCTATTTACATTATATGTTAAAACAGACAAAATGGATTTATTGTGCTTAAAGACAAAACAGTGATTAGCTTTTGTGGTGGAGATGACTGAGGCAGGAGGAGGGGTCTTCTAGAGGGCTGGTCATGTTCTGTTTCATGATTTGGGTGCTGGTTTCAGCACCCAGTGTGTTGACTTTATGCAAATCAATCAAATTGTATACTTATGACCTGTGCATTTTCTGTATGAATACTATGCTTCAATAAAGACCTCAAAAGCCAAGACATGGAAGCAAGCTAACTGTCCCTCAACAGATGAATAAAGAAGATATTCTGTGTGTGTGTGTGTGTGTGTGCATATATATATTATATAATATACCAAATGGAATATTACTCAGCCATAAAAAAGAATGAACCAGTGCCATTTGTAGCAACACGGATAGACCTAGAGATTATCATACTAAGTGAAGTAAGCCAGAAAGAAAAAGATGAATATCATATGATATCATTTATATGTAGAATGTGGAAAAAAAGATGAAAATGAATTTATTTATAAAATGGAAACAGACCCACAGACATAGAAAACAAACATGGTTACTAAAGGGGAAGGTAGGGGAGGGATAAATTAGGAGGGTGGGATTAACATATACACACTACTATATATAAAACAGATAATCAACAAGGACCTACTGTATAGCACAGAGAACTATACTCAATATTTTCTAATGACCTATAAGGGAAAAAAATCTGTATCACTTTGTTGTACACCTGAAACTAACACAACATTGTAAATCAGTTATACTTCAACTATTAAAAAAAAAAAGCTCAAATAATGACAGACAACAATTATGCTAAAAACAATAGAAAGCCCCCACCCCATAGATAGGCTGTCTTTATCTTCCAGGAGAAAAATTATTTCAATGAACACCAAAACAGTTTTCTAACCCTGTGACCATGCTTAGGGTGGTGATCTGCTTCAAATTCCTTAGGGAAGGAAGTATTATGTTGCTCTCTCAGAGATCTCTTCCCTACTTGTCATATTCTTCCCAGCACTGCTTTCTGGAATGTTTTCTATATTCCAAAAAACTAGGCTATTTACTCTGAAATTGGAAGACAATTAAGAGAGGCTTTCATTAACCACCAGAATAAAATGTCTCTGTTTGCCTCCTCCATGTTTACCCAGGGCACAGGTTGGTGATAGCAACAAGTAAGCAGGGCACGGGAAGGCTAAGTTTTGGGGAGCCACTCAGAGCCAAAGCGGCTCCTCCAGGGCTCGTCTGTTTTTCTTGCAATTCCCACCATCCCTTTTTCAACAAAACGAGTGAACAACCTCAAAGAAACCAACAGTCTAGCTTTCAATAACCCTGTCAATTTTTTTCAATGCACAACAGAGTCCCTGATGTGGAAAAATCAAATTTCCAGCCCTCTTCAACATCTGTTTCTGGCAATCACAATGTGTTATCTTTTTACACTGCAAAAAACAGCTGGTGAGTCGTCATGCCATTTCAATAAAATTTTAAAAAAAGACCAAGTAAAATAAATAATACCTTCTGAGAGAGAATTTGTGACTTCACCAAGAAGGAGCTAAAGAAATACTCTCCCTTCACCACACGGAGGGCCTTTCTCCTCTGTTAGCATGAGGATTAGCAGGTCACACTACGAGACCATGTAAATTTGTCACAAATTGCCTCTATCCTTTGCTTATGTGCCTGGGAGTGAGAGATGTCATTTACTTACTTGTTTGCCTCAGAAGCATTCATTGAACACCTACTCTGGGTCAAGCATTGTGCTAGGTGTTGAGGACATGGCAGCACATTAGTCAAAGATCCTCTTTTCTGGGAGATTAAAGTCTCCCCAAAAAGGTGTACAAGGTGCTGTGCCAGGGCCACACTCCTCCAACAAAACTTGGATCTTCTTTCATATAGAAGCCTTCATTCAGAAAAGTGTATCACTTTCTCATTCTCCCTACCACCCACTGTTCCTTGTTCACAGCTGTTGCTAGTCAAGATGCTTCTCAAGCTTTTCCCTCAAGACATACGTATGGATGTAAACAAAGACGGAGCACGTCTGCAACAGAAAGTCCTGGATGATCTGACCCCTGCCAACTTTTTTAACCTCAACCTTTATGACCCTCGCTCTTTATGGGGTTTCACTGGCCATCCTACTGATCCTGAAACATTCCAGGTTTTGACCATCTTTGGGTCTTTCTGCTACCTGTCCTCCCAGCCTAAATTCTCCTACACCAAATCTTTTCAAGATGCAGTTCAACAATATCTTCAAGGACTCCCCTGGTGGCACAGTGGATAAGAACCTGCTTGCCAATGCAGCAGACACAGGTTCAATCCCTAGTCCAGGACGATACCACGTGTCAAGGAGCAACTAAGCCCATGTGCCACAACTATGGAGCCTGTGCTCTAGAGCTCGGGAGCTGAAACTCCTGAAGCCTGTGTGCCCTAGAGCCCATGCTCCACAACAAGAAAAGCCACTGCAATGAGAAGCCCACATACCGCAATGAAGAGTAGTCCCCTGCTCACCGCAACTAGAGAAAGCCCACACAGCAAGGAAGACCCAGCACAACTAAAAATAACTAAATAAAATAGATACATAATTTTTTTAAAAAAACCGTTATCTTCTAGATACTGAAATACCAGCTTAAATGCCACCCCTTCGAGAAACCTTTCCTGACCATCACCTAAAATAGCTCTTTCTCCATCATTCCCAATCACATTATCTTGGTGTTTCCTGGTGTGTAGATATGTATATTGCCTATTTTCCTGCTTCCCATGGATAGTAAGTGCAGTGACAATGGGGACCTTATCCTACTAGATTGCCACTGTGTCCCCAGCACCTAGAACAGTGCCTGGTACATAGTAGGCACTTCATACATATTTATTGAACAATTTAATGAACAAAAGAATAAATGGCAAGATATTTTAAAATATATAGAAGTTAATAGGAGATCTGTTAAATAATTACAGTATATCTCCACAAATCCTATACCATATCCTATGGTATATCTCCACAAATTTTTTAAACTATAAATTGTGATCTAAATGTGGGTCATAGAATCTATAAGTAAATCATGAAACAGTGTATTCCATCTATTCTATACTATTTCATTTTAATATGAAATAGAAAATAACAGACTACACCATACACACTAATGGCAAGTATCTGGCAATTATATGTATGAGTGTGTGCACGTGTGTGTGTGTGTTTACTGAGTAGCGATGTAAAAATATTTTTTTTTTACTATGGATCATGGTCAAAACATTTAGAAGTCACTGTTATACAAGATTTATGACAAGGAAATATATTCTTAATAAATTCAATAGGGAAAAGTAGGTTACAAAAGAGTAAAGACTGTATATATGTAAGATAAAATATTAAACTGAAACATTATTAGGTTTTAAAAAAAGCATAGATAGGCATAGAAATTGAGCTGAAACAAATATTAACCAAAACACTGAGTAGATTTTTCCGAGCAATTTTATTGTTTTCTTCATTTTATATTCATTTTTGTTTTTGAAATTATCTACACTGAATATGTAATTTTTGAAATGTAAGTTATTTCTAGAAGATAATATATAATACTCTTTAGAAAAGCGAGCTTTTCTTTAATAAAAGTACCCCAATGACAATGCCATAAATTACTGCAAATAAGGTTTTAAGTACCCATAGAAAGCATAATTATGACTGCGAGTTCGCTATACAAAGTGTTTCATCTCACATTATCTTGTCTAATCTCCATAATGATACAACAAGGGAGACAAGACACAGTCATCCTTATTTCACAGAAAAGGAAACTGAGGAACTGAGAGGTTAAATGACTTGCCCACAGTCACACTTACCACTTACAGTCAGGGGCTGGCCTGGCAGAACACTGAGAGTTAAACCACACCCTGCACTTCCTGACATTCCTCCTATTAGACAGCAATCTTGATACTTTATTGTATTGTATGGGGCATAATTATCTTTTTTACCCCTGTGAAGAATAAATGAAGTCTCCTGCTCTTGTTCTTATGCCCTTCTTCTGAGTCCGCTATGCTGCCAGCTCTAGAGAATGACTCAAGCCACTTCTTCAGCCATATTCCTGTCCCTGGAGCCACCAGAATAATGCCATTCACTGGGGACACTATAATGTGGGGGTTAAGAGCTGTGCTGTGCTTAGTCACTTAGTTGTGTCTGACTCTTTAGGACCCCATGGACTGCAGCCCATCAGGCTCCTCTGTCCATGGGGATTCTCCAGGCAAGAATACTTGAGTGGGTTGCCATGCCCTCCTCCAGGGGATCTTTCCAACCCAGGGATTGAACCCGGGTCTCCTGCACTGCAGGCAGATTTTTTACCATCTGAGCCACCAGGGAAGCCCAGGGAAACCCACCAGGGTAGCCTATCCCTTCTCCAGGGGAATCTTCCTGACCCAGGAGTCAAACTGAGGTCTCCCACATTGCAGGTGGATACTTTACCAGCTAAGCTACCAGGGAAGCCTGGGTTAAGAGCTGTCGGAGTTGAAATCCTAGTTGTGCCACTTACTAGCTGTGGGGCAAGTTACTAGTTAAGCAAGTTGCTTAACTTCTCTGGGCCTTGATTTTCTCATCTATAAAATGGGGATGATAATGATAATAACTGTTTTGACTTATAGAGCTGTTGTGTGAATTAAATGAGTTAATACATGTAAAGTACTTGTATTAAATGGGTTAATACATGTAAAGTTCTGTCCAGCATTATGCTCAATATGCATTATTGCAAAGTATTCCTGTTATTGTTATTCTTATCACTATTACAGTTTTGGAGGATACTGTGGCCAAACCACTTTCACACTGTATCCTCTGACTCTTCTCAGCTTCCTCCTCTCCCACCACCCAAAGTAGAATTTCCTCTATCTCTCTCCTTGTATTGGCACTAATTTCAAAACTATTCTTGGTATCTTATTCCTCTTGTGTTTGAAGCCACCACTTCCAATGCTATCTCTTTCCCATGTCGATGTATAGATGAGTGGCACTGAGGGGGCAGAATCGCCCAAGAAGAAAATTGAAAGCTGCCCCTACTATACACATGTTCAATCTCCCTCCCAGGATCTGTCAGCTCCTCTTTGAACAACAATCCAGATAGGCTTGGGCAGAGATCCCTTTGTCGAGGTGAAGTACAAACGGTCTAGGTGGGCTCCACCTCTCACACCAGGGTGTAGAAAACAGAAAGAGAGGTGGGATCACATGCTGGGAGCTCCTGTCAAAGCATCAAGTCCCCCTCTGACTGGACTAACAAGATGTGCAATTGAGAAAATAGTGAGAAGTCACTGCCAGTGCCCTGCCACCTTGTGAAATCTGAGAAGTGAACTGATGGATGGAGGAGAGCGAGGCCGAGTCTCCAGAGAGCAGTGCCTCTTGGTGACAGCCCTGGAGCCTCTGAATCAAGCTCTACCTAAAGCCAGCCCCACCGTGAACTCCTCCATTAGGTAAACCAGTACCTTCTCGAGTTTTCCCACAAGACAGTTGAAGCTGGGTGTTTTGACACGTGGAAAGAGTTCTAGCTGATCAAACTTTGCAGTAGAAACATCCTCAGTACCGTCCATGAACAACAGCTGAGACAGCCTAGAGGCAAATGGAGCAAAACAAACGCCTGAGGAAAATTAAACATAAAACATGGCAAATGGGTCTTGAGTCTTGAAGTCTCTCTGGGAAAATCCAACTCGAATGTCCTTTGTATGACTCCAGTTTCCATCTGCCTTAATTTCATTTGAAAATGCACCTCTTCTTCAGTTTCTTCAAGACTTTCCACCTGGGCCACTTGGACCCAATACAAGGAGAACATGACTTTTAGCACAAACAAGAAGCAACTGTGGTTGCAGCATTTAAAGCACAAAAAAGTTGTTTACATTAAACACACAAAGGCTATAGCATTAGGCTCACTGAAGAATTAATGGCTATCTGAGGCCAGAGAGTGGTATGGCCTGAATCCAGGGACAACTGGGTTCACCATTTCATCTTTTTTTTTTTTTATTTCACTGTTATAGTTTATTTATTTATTTATTTTTTTATTTTAAAATCTTTTTTTTTTTATTAGTTGGAGGCCAATCACTTCACAACATTTCAGTGGGTTTTGTCATACATTGATATGAATCAGCCATGGATTTACACGTATTCCCCATCCCGATCCCCGCTCCCACCTCCCTCTCCATCCGATTCCCCCGAGTCCTCCCAGTGCACCAGGCTGGCCTATGGACACCTTATCTTTGACAAAGGAGGCAAGGATATACAATGGAAAAAAGACAACCTCTTTAACAAGTGGTGCTGGGAAAACTGGTCAACCACTTGTAAAAGAATGAAACTAGAACACTTTCTAACACCATACACAAAAATAAACTCAAAATGGATTAAAGATCTAAATGTAAGACCAGAAACTATAAAACTCCTAGAGGAGAACATAGGCAAAACACTCTCTGACATAAATCACAGCAAGATCCTCTATGACCCACCTCCCAGAATATTGGAAATAAAAGCAAAACTAAACAAATGGGACCTAATGAAACTTAAAAGCTTTTGCACTACAAAGGAAACTATAAGTAAGGTGAAAAGACAGCCCTCAGATTGGGAGAAAATAATAGCAAATGAAGAAACAGACAAAGGATTAATCTCAAAAATATACAAGCAACTCCTGCAGCTCAATTCCAGAAAAATAAATGACCCAATCAAAAAATGGGCCAAAGAACTAAACAGACATTTCTCCAAAGAAGACATACAGATGGCTAACAAACACATGAAAAGATGCTCAACATCACTCATTATTAGAGAAATGCAAATCAAAAACCACAATGAGGTACCATTACACGCCAGTCAGGATGGCTGCTATCCAAAAGTCTACAAGCAATAAATGCTGGAGAGGGTGTGGAGAAAAGGGAACCCTCTTACACTGTTGGTGGGAATGCGAACTAGTTCACCATTTCATCTTAAAGGTCAAAGCCTTTTTAGTCTAAGCCAGTGCTCCTCAGAGGGCCTGGGTTGGTTGAGCTCATGCCATTAAACCCATTGCCTACAAGTGGGGATCTGGGATATTAGTATACAGGATTATAAGGCGCAATCTCACAAGAAAATGAGATCTCCATGACTAGAAGCATTTAAGCAGGGTCTGAATGACCATCAACAAGGGGTACTGTGGAAAGAATTTCTGCCCTGGGACAGTGTGTGTGTGTACAGATTAGGAAAACAAGAGAGTGAAGAATTGAAGGAGGGACAATTGGATTTTGTTGACTTTAGATTGGACCCTCTTCCATCTCCAACTCACATCCCTCCCCCACATAAACCACACACACCCCCCTCAACTTGCTACAGGGCTGCATGACTTCTCAGAGAGGTGGCACTTAGTCCAGAATCCTTTTCATTTCCCCTCACCTCTGACATGCAGAGAAGTTGCCCTGGCCTGAAGCTGTACAATTCTATTCTTAAGAGTGGCTAGAAGACCAAAATGGCAGCTGTCTGGGAGAAAACACAAGTCATCAGGGGTGGGAGAAAGAGGAGAACTGGGACAGTTGGTTCAGTCTGCTGCCTTTGCACCTTTTGCTACTTTCCAAACCACCCTCTAGGCTGCCTTGTTGACAGGTGTGACCTGGAAAAGGCTGCCTGTGGTACAAAGTGAAGAGCCGCCCCACTGCCTCCCTGAGTCAGTCATAGGCCGTGGTGTAGGAAGCTCACATGTCCAGCCAGGTGGCCCAAGAATGGGCTTTCCTGACTCAGAAACTTTGATGCATCAAAGTGACCTCCTATCAACGAAAGAGCAGAGAAGACGCCAGGCTTGGGACTCCTTTCAGGGCCCCACACTTGAAACCCCAGAGAACTTGACTGGTGTCATAAGACAGTGCATGGCCCAGAGCATTCAAAAGAGAGGCCCTTCTGTAGGGGTAAGGGTCAAATGTGGCTGTAATTCACAGCCCCCAAAGCAAGATGGTGCCCGCATCTGAAATCTGCTTTGGGGGTCAGAATTTCAGCTGAAGGCCACTTGGGTCTCTTCTGAGTGTTGAATCGAGGTAAGAAAAGTAGCAGGAGGGGAGGCAGAGAGTGGAGAACTGAGGGGTTGGGCAGTTCTCAGACAAGAGTGGAAGATTTTTCCACAGTGTAGGTGCACTTCTGTAAATGTGAAATTTTCCTCCTGCTCCAAGTGAACACAGACAGAATCCCTCATCCCCAGACTTCAGCCTGGGAGGCCCTGGGAGGGGTTTTTAATCATTAACTCCAGTTTGAGAATAAATCACAAACCCAGCTTTGATTTTTCTGAGCTAGAAGTCAAGGACTGGGGTGTGTATATGTATGTGGTAGGGGAGGGTGTGAAAAGAAAATAGATATTCCATTAATTCCCCAAATATATCTTAAAAGCAGTCTCATTAAACCTTATGACTAAAAGGCATTTAATTAACAAACCCTTCCTCAGAGGCTTACAGCTTCCACAGTGAAATATGTGTGAGAAACCTTGACAACAGTGTCCAGGTGGGTTTCTATGCTCTGTCCAGGGATGTCGGCCGATGAATTAGGTCTCAGAAGCTATGCACGGAATTTAACAAAAAGGATATTGCTTACATCTCTAATTCCAAACTCAAGCTAGATCAAAGAAAGCCAAGGCAAAACGATTACCTGGAATTTGGGGGACAACACAGATAATCAAGTTGAGTAATGGCTAGAGAAAAAAAAAAAATGGTTTCTTCCTTTATTCGAATAATACAGCCTAAATGGTTATCTTCCCCATTATCACATAATTGTAGCTATATAGACTTCATCTTAGTAATAACTCCTTTTAAAAATTCTTTCACATGAGCCTCAAAGTTCATTTTTAGTGGTGCAAAAATTTTTTTCTGCAAGGCTTTGAATTGATGGTTTTTGATTAAGACAGATTTATTGTAATTGCAGTTGGGATTGTCAGGATATTTTGTAACTATAGATACATTCAATGCATTGTGCTTAACTAATAGATATTGCATCATTCCTCTGTATTGTTTTGTTCCTCTTTTCTCTCCAACACAGGACTCTACCCATGAAACAAAACAGATATTCCAAAATTACATTAATGACAGTCCTGACAATGTAAACAGACAGAAAAGGCATTCAGGCTCCTTATAGCTAGAGCTATACCTTATACTTTGGTGGGTTCTCAGTGCCCATTACATTCCCATACAGAGCTGATGCCTAATAAATATTTGTTAAATTAAATGCAGGGATTTCATGAGCTCCAAGCCACTAATGAGTCACCAGCATCTGTACAGCTAATTGACAGCCATGGTTCGGCATATAAACGTAACAAGACCACGCAGGGACTGTGACACCACCTCCTTTCCATACTAGAATTTCTCCAAGTGTGGCCAGACAACCATCACAATCACAATCATCGGGGTGTTTGCTAACAATCCAGACCACTGGGCCTCCCTGTTGGCAACTAAGAATTTCGGGGATGGTACCCAAGGTACTAAGTTGGAAAACCTGTGCTCTACACCATGTACTGGGCAGGCGCTTTTGAGAAAAATGTAACTTTCTAACATAAGCTTGAATCTTCGAAAGAGTGAATCAAACACAGTGTCCAGTTGCCAGACGCAGGGTGATTTTCTGAGACATCCCGTGAGGAAAAATAAAGCTGCCAAGCACACACGCTGCTACCTTACTGGCTGTACCAGGCATCTTTAGTTCATGGGGATGGGGCGGGGAGGGCATCCTAAAAATGCCAAAACATGGAAGCAGCCCCGTGCACACTCCCCAAAGCTTACGAATGTCTCACCTGGAGCCGCTAGTCTCTGTGTTTGCGCAAGCGCGCCCATGCAAACGTGTGCGTGCATGCGTGTGCGTGTGTGCGTGCACTGGGGCGACGCCTTGATAGGTCCAGCTCCATGTGAGTATGGCCCTTGGGCCTTTATTTTTATTAATTTGTGCAGATTTTTTGGCTTGTTTTCTAAGGAACTGTAATAAACAAATGTCGGGATACCCAGTGCCGAATAAAGATGTCGTAATTATTTACAAAAAAAAGAGAGAACTTGAAGAGATTTTTGGTTAAAGGATAGACAAAAAGCTCCTCTCGTTGTTGTTGTTGTTGCGTCCCTCAGTTGTGTCCGACTGTTTGTGACCCCATGGACTGTAGCCCACCAGGCTCCTCTGTCATGAGATTTTTCCAGGCAAGGATACTGGAGTGGGTTGCCATTTCCTTCTCCAGGGGATCTTCCCGACCCAGGGGTTGAACCCACGTCTCCTGCATTGGCAGGAGGCTTCTTTACAACTGAGCCACCAGGGAAGCCTGAATAACTCCTGTAAGGACATTCTAAAGGAAATGCCCTAAATAGAAGACCTCAAGGTTTAGGAAGAGTCCCCAAGCATGCAAAGCTGCTCTCCCTTTGTGTTTCCAGAAGACAAGCAGGGCCTGCTGTGCTGGAAAACCTCAGCTGTCCCCTCACCCCATCACCAGCAGGCTCACCCCTAACATCTGCAGAACTGAGCCAAGAGTACAAAGGGAGGCCCACATACCATACGTCTGAATGTTGGAAAGTTATACATCAAGCTAACAAATGTTTAAAAGAAAAAGCCTCTTTCCTCTTATCTTGACAAATAAACTGTCATAACAATTTGCAGGGCCGGGTGTGAATTTAGAATTCTGGGGTTCCTTGCAGTTTTACCCTGGAATTTGGAGGAGTAGAGAGAGCTGGCACCTGACTACCTCCTCCCTTTCCCACCCACAGAGCCATCCTGCATGGCGTGGCCAGGCTTCTTCCACAGACCTCCCTGTTTCCACCCTCCAACCAGCCACATCTGGGTGCTTCTCAGTCTTAGAAGAATGCATACTGGCTGTGCAGTAGGCCTTTGAAGCAGACTCATGAGTTTAAGGTAGGGAATTTAAGGATCCAGGAACCCTGAGAATTTCTGGTTCTAGAATGGACAAGTTTTGAGTGGGCATATCCCCTTCGCCTTTCAGAATCCTGCTTGGTGCAGAGGGGCATGGTCAAAGGAGAGGACAATGTTTCCCAAACTTTAATGTGCACCTGAATCAACTGGGGAGCTGGTAAAAATGCACATTCCAATTCATTAAGTCTGGAGTGGTATTTGAGTCTCCATTTCTAACAAGCTTCCAGGTGATGCTGCTGATGCTGGGTCATGAACCACTTTCAGTAGCAGAGCTCTAAAGCCCCAGGACTCAGGGAAGACATCCCTCTAGCTCTGGTCTAAGGATGGATGGACCAAGAGATGTTTAGTGAATTCTTGCTCAGTTATTTGGACTGCTTGATAAAAGAGAGGGAAGGGAAGAAGGAAAGAAGGAGATGTGGGATAAAGGGAAGAAAGGTGGAAGAGGAAAGGAAGATAGGAGAGGAGAAGGGAAAGAGGAAGCTCTTTCTCCTAGAACTAGGCATTGTTTGTGTGAAGTAGTCATCAGTTTGCAGTCTCTGTGAGTTGTTTGAGTCCACCAGCCCTTTATACACTTTTCCCCCCTCTTTTCCCATTTGTTCTTGCACTCTGATTTTCTAAGTTCTTCAAGGATAATAAGTGGTCAAATACCATGGCTCTTTTTTTGCACTAACTCACTTTCAACAAAGCATGGACTGAAACCCAAGTATCTTGGCTAACAGTCCTGGATCTTCCCCCATCACCACTGTGCCTGCTAAATGGAGGAAAGAGTAATGTGGAGAGGCTGGGTATCTTCTGGAAATTTCTGTATTACAAAGGTTCAGAAAGTCAGTTTGCATTCCCTGTGCACCCTTTAGTTATTAAATCATAAACTTTAATTTCAGGCATTTTAAAGGGCCCAAAGGAATTTTAATTTGATGTGAATGACTTTCAAATCTGAATAAAAATCAGATCATATAAAACTGCAATCTCTATTACTTTTAAATAATAGAGCAAGTTTAAAAATAATCAACAGCCAATGTAAGAGTTCAGTATAATTCAGTGGAACCCTTGTCTTCTGGACTAATGAAGGAGGCAGTGGATGGAAGTAATTCCAAATCATTTGTATGTGACTTTGCATAAGATGGACACTTTTACTTCTGTGTTAAGGTAAGTGTTTAAATTAATGACATTCTTTAGGGAAACGATGGCTATGGTCAAATAGTCCAGGCAGTTTCTGGGAGGTATTAGCCTGTGGCTTTTAGCCCTGAAATCCAAACCAAGAGATGAGTTGGTCATGAAGCTCCTCAGAAGGCAACCCCTGGTTAAAACAGATGGTTTGATGTATAGACACATCAGAATGTATTACCCTACACCTTCTCTGAGAGGAAACACGGAGTGATCCCCACTGAGGAGAGTTCAGGGTGTTTGGGGGAGTGGAAGAGCTGCCTCTTATGCAAATATCTTTGGCCCAGTAGTGTCAAACACCAAGACGCCATCACTGCCACACCCTCTGGCATAATTCATCAGAACAGAGCATCTCTCCCACTCCTGACAACCTGGAGCACTAGAAAGAGGAAGTCAGGGGATCCAGAGAGTGAGTGAGTTCAACCTATGTCAAGTCCCCTCATGTAGGAAGGGGCATGCACCAGCTTGGGCTCACAGGCTGGAAGAGTGATACCCAAATGTGAGTGGGCATCAGAATCACCAGTCTGGTTTGTGAAAACACATACAAAAAGCAACCCCAAACTTTCTGATTCATCAGATCTCGAGTGAGGCTTGAGAATCTGCATCTCCCATAACGTAGTATGCTCAAAATGTAGTAATGCTCAAAATCTTCCAAGTCAGGCTTCAACAGTACATGAACCGTGAACTTCCAGATGTTCAAGCTGGATTTAGAAAAGGCAGAGGAACCAGAGGTCAAATTGCCAATGTCCATTGGATCATCGAAAAAGCAAGAGAGTTCCAGAAAAACATCTACTTCTGCTTTATTGACTCACCAAAGCCTTTGACTGTGTGGATCACAATAAACTATGGAAAATTTTTAAAGAGATGGGAACACCAGATCACCTGACCTGCCTCCTGAAAAATCTGTATGCAGGTCAAGAAGCAACAGTTAGAACTGGACATGGAACAACACTGGTTCCAAATTGGGAAAGGAGTACGTCAAGGCTGTATATTGTCACCCTGATGTACATGCAGAGTACATCATGCAAAATGCTGGGCTTGATGAAGCACAAGCTGGAATCAACATTGCTGGGAGAAATATCAATAACCTCAGATATGCAGATGATACCACCCTTATGGCAGAAAGCAAAGAAGAACAAAAGAAAATAAAAAAGATCAAAAGAACCTCTTGATGAAAGTGAAAGAGGAGAGTGAAAAAGTTGGCTTAAAACTCAACATTCAGAAAATTAAGATCATGGCATCTGGTCCCATCACTTCATGGCAAATAGATGGGGAAACAATGGAAACAGTGACAGACTTTATTTTGGAGGGCTCCAAAATCACTGCAGATGGTGACTACAGCCATGAAGTTAAAAGACGCTTACTCCTTGGAAGAAAAGCTATGATCAACCTAGACAGCATACTAAAAAGCAGAGACATTACTTTGCCAACAAAGGTCCATCTAGTCAAGGCTATGGTTTTTTCCAGTAGTCATGTGTGGATGTGAGAGTTGGACTATAAAAGCTGAGCACTGAAGAATTGGTGCTTTTGAACTGTGGTGTTGCAGAAGACTCTTAAGAGTCCCTTGGACTGCAAGGAGATCCAACCAGTCCATCCTAAAGGAAATCAGTCCTGAATATTCATTGGAAGGACTGATGCTGAAGCTGAAACTCCAATACTTTGGCCACCTGATGTGAAGAGCCAACTCATATGAAAAGACCCTGATGCTGGGAAAGATTGAAGGCAGGAGGAGAAGAGGGCAACAGAGGATGAGACGGTTGGATGGCATCACCAACTCGATGGACATGAGTTTGAGTAAGCTCTGGGGGTTGGTGGTGGACAGGGAAGCCTGGCGTGCTATGGTCCATGGGGTCACAAAGAGTCGGACATGACTGAGTGAATGAACTGAACTAAACTGAATCTCCCATAAGCTCCTAGGTGTTCCTTCTGTGGCTGCTCCTGAAACCACATGTTAGACCATTGAAATCTGACCGCACACGGTAACATCTTCTCTTGCACTTTATCTTGACTCACAAAATTTAACAGCCCTCTGCTTCTTAATAGGATCTTGACAGGTGCCCCAAATTCTACCATTAGTCACCTGCTCCTTTGGACCCCATTAAAGAGGTCACTGTTAAGATATAAAAACTCCTGGAAAAGGTCCAACCTTGCCAACCACCACTTTAGTGCAGGCCTTCTTAATTTGAGCTACTGAAAAGCAGCTGAGAAGCACTGGAAAATGTTGATTCTTGGGCCTTACCCCAGTGAATCTGTTTTAATGAGAGTAAAGACCAGGGATTAATAGTTTGCACAGTTCCCCAAGGTTACTGTCATTGTCTGACATTTGAAACCCACTGCTTTAGCAGAAATAACACAGTGATACAGTGATAGACCCCAGTGATTGAGAACTGGGCCCTGAAGTTTTCAGTGAGACTGAAAATCATCAGGGACAACACTGACTGCTTCCCATTTTTGTTGTTCAGTTGCTCAGTTGTGTCCAACTCTTTGTGACCCCATGAAGCACACCAGGCTTCCCTGTCCTTCCCCATCTCCCAGAGCTTGCTCAAACTCATGTCTATTGAGTCAGTGATGTCATCCAACTATCTCATCCTCTGTTGTCCCCTTCTCCTCCTGCCCTCAATCTTTCCCAGCATCGGGATCTTTTCCAATAAGTTGGCTCTTTGCATCAGGTGGCCTAAGTATTGGAGCTTCAGCATCAGTCCATCCAATGAATATTCACAGTTGATTTCCTTTAGGGTTGACTGATTTGATCTCCTTGCTGTCCAAGGGGCTCTCCCAGTTTTATTCAGGCTCAATCTTTGGTCCACACCTATGGTCAATTGAAGAAACTCTCACCTGGGTTAATTGAGCTCTGAACATAACCAGTAATTGAGAGTTGACTTGGTTGCACTATCTTTAGAAATGTGGTTGCTATGACAGCTGAAGCACATCTGGACATATGTTTCAGAAATTCCAGAAGCCATCTGAGGAAAGAAGGTCCTGCACTCTCCATCAATCTAGTAATCAACACCTCTAGGCTAAGCACTAGCTTAGCTACAGAAATAGTCTCAACATGGACACTTTCTTCTGTTCACTCACAGCATCCTTAGTTGGGAACAGGGTGGGAAGAGGTTGGAAGAAAAAAACGATATTCAAAACAATAAGCAGTACATGTTAGAGTATGAAAAACGCCTTGTTCCTGTCATTTACACATCTAGTCGCCTATTTTTCTTTGAATTATTTAACCTCTCTGCCACTGCAACTATCATAATTCTTGGTGATTTCAATACTCAACATCGACGATCCTTCCAACTCTCTAGCTTCTCAGATCCCTGACCCTTTCTCCTCCAAGGATGTGTCCTGCCCTATCTCAGCCATTCATTCCTGTGGTCACATCCTAGACCAGGTCCTCACCAATGACTTTGTTTGCAACCTAATCTCAGTTTTATGTGTTCCTCTCTCCAGCTACCACCTTCTAGCTCTCCACATCACTCTCTCTAATCCCCCAACCCTAACAGTTCTCCTGTCTTGCTGGGAGTTCTTATTTATCCATGGATCCTAGCAACTTCCCACTCCCTGTAGTACTCTTCTGGTCTCAGCTCCTTCCTCATCTGGCTTTGATCCCATCATAACACCCATCCCCTTTCTCACCACTTCAGTCCCATCAGTCCCTCACAGATCTCTCCTTCCTTCACAGCCCAGTGCTGTTGAAATCCACCGCTCCACTTCCCTGACACCTGCCACACATGGAGTTGAGGCACCTCCATGATGACTGGTCTCACTTTAAATTCATGAGCACAAATTTCAAGTAGGTCTGTAAAGCTGCCAAGAGTCTGACTTTTCCGTAGTCAGTCTATTCCTTCTGTCTCTAAAACAGCTCTTCCTCTCTATCTCATCTCTTCTCAAATGTCCAACCTCTACTTTTCATCTTCAGTCTCAGCTAATGATCTGACTTTTTCACTGAGAAAAGAAGTCGTCAAAAGAGAACTTCCATACCCTCCCCCATCAAGTGCCTCAGCCTCTCTGCATCTGTGACCATATGCCCCATCTTCTCTCCTGCTACAGTAAATAAACTGCCCATGCTCCTGTCTAAAGCCAAAACCATCTGTTTGTGAACTGGACTCCCCCCACCTCCAGCCTACTCAAGACTTCTCTCTTCCTCCCTCCCACATCATTAATTTTGCCCACCTTTCTAGAGCTTCCCATCAGCATGCAAACTTCCTGTGGTATCAGAAATCAGATAAAACAAAAACCTCCTTCAATCTTCCATCCACCTTCAAGCACTGCCCCATTTCTATACTCCCTCTTACAACAAAACTGAAGAGTTAATTCTGTTCTCTTTACTTCCTTCTCTTTTCTTTTTTGAGTTTGCTCAAACAAGGCTTTCATCCTCACATCCCACTGAAAGTGCGTTTCTCAAGGTCACCAATGACCCTGACAAGTTCAAGACTAATTCTCAGACCCGAACTCAACCCATCAGCCCCATTTCTCCTTCTGAAACCATTGTCTTCTCTCAGCCTTGCAGATGCCACACCCCTTGGATCTCTTCCTGCTTTTCTTTTTTTTTTTCATTTATTTTTATTAGTTGGAGGCTAATTACTTTACAATATTGTAGTGGGTTTTGTCATACATTGACATGAATCAGCCATGGAGTTACATGTAATCCCCATCCCGATCCCCCCTCCCACCTCCCTCTCCACCCGATTCCTCTGGGTCTTCCCAGTGCACCAGGCCCGAGCACTTGTCTCATGCATCCAACCTGGGCTGGTGATCTGTTTCACTATAGATAATATACATGTTTTGATGTTCATTCTTAGTCTCTTCTGCTGGCTACTCCTCATCTTCCTGACCTTTAAATATTGGAGTGATCTAGCATTCAGTGCTGGGACTCTTCCTCTCTTCTCTTTCCACACTTATTCCCTATGTGCTGTCATCTTGAATCTCAGGAACTTAAGTATCATCTGTTTGCTGAGAGCTTCACTCCCATATTTAAACCTCAAGCCTTGATGAGTCACTGAATCCTCTGCTTGTTTCTCCCATTGCCTCATCAACATCTGGGCTTCCCAGGTGACTCGGTGGTAAAGAATCCACCTGCCAGTGCAGGGGACCCAGGTCTGATCCCTGGGTCAGGAAGATCCCCTGGAGGAGGAAATGGCAACCCACTGTAGTATTCTTGCCTGAGAAATCGCATGGACAGAGGAGCCTGGCGGGCTGCAGTCTATGGGGTTGCAAAGAGTCAGACATGACTGAACACACAAGCTTCAACATCTTTTCTTGGATGTTAGCTAGGCTTCTCGAAACCAGAATCCCTATTTTCCTCACCAAAAACTGTTCCTCCTGGGGTCTTCCACAAGGCAGAAGAGAATACCCTTCTTCAAATAACTTAGTACAAAAATCTTGATATCAACCCCAAATCATCTCCTTTTTCTTAAACCCTGCATTCAATCCATCTTCAAATCCTGTCAGTTATACCTACAAAATATATTCAGAATCTAACCACTTCTCAGCAGAAGTTACCACTACCACCAGGGAATCATCTGCCATCATTTTTTACTTGCACAGTTGAAGAGGCTCTTGATTATTCCCCCCATGTCTACCATTGAGCCCTACAATCTCCTTGTAGCACAGTTGCCAGAATTGTCCTTTTATTTTTTTTTAATTTATTGAAGCATAGTTGATTTACAATGTTGTTAATTTCTGTTGCACAGCAAAGTGATTCAGTTCTACACACACATACACACACACATTCTTTTTCATATTCTTTTCTGTTATAGTTTATCACAGGATATTATATATAGTTCTCTGTGCTATATAGTAGGACCGTGTTGTTCATTCATTCTGTATACAGTAGTTTGTATCTGCTAACCCCAAACTCCCAATCCTTCCCTCCCTTATTCCCCTCCTCCTTGGCAAGCATAAGTCTGTTCTCTGTCTATGAGTCTGTTTCTGTTTCACCGATAGGTTCATTTGTGCCATGTTTTAGATTCCACATATAAGTGACATCATATGGTATTTGTCTTTCTCTGACTTACTTCACGTGGTATGATAATCTCTAGGTCCATCCATGTTGCTGCAAATGACATTATTTCATTCTATTTTTTGACTAATATTCCATTGTGTATACATAGCACATCTTCTTTATCCATTCCTCTGTTGATGGACATTTAGGTTGCTTCCATGTCTTGGCTATTGTAAATAGTGCTGCTATGAACATAGGGGTGCCTGTATCTTTTTAAATTGTAGTTTTATTCAGATATGTGCCCAGGAGTAGGACTGATGTATCATAGGGCACAGAGTTGTCCTTTTAAATACAGAAGTCAGATTATCTTATTCCTCAGCTCAAAACTCCCCAACAGCCTCTTAGCTCATTCAAAATGAAATTCATAGTCCTTTTTCTGGCCTGTGAGATACTACATGATCTTGCCCTACTACTTCAAGGCCCTCATCTTTTACTCACTGAGCTCTGGCTATAGTGAACTCCTATTTCTGGAATATTCCATGTTTAGACTTACTGTTTTCTCATCCCCGAATTCTCATTCCCTAACTAGCTGCACAGCTCATTCTTTTGTTGACTTCAAGTTTCTACTCAGAGGCACCCACTTCAGAGAAATCTTTCCTGACCTTATCTGTAGTAACATTTCTATTGCTCCATTCTTCCACTTGCTTTATTTTGCTTCATAGTGCATGCTCAGTCACTTCAGTCATGTCCAACTCTTTGTGATCCCATGGACTATAGCCCGCCAGGTCCCTCTGTTCAGGGGATTTTCCTAGCAAGAATACTGGAGTGTGTTGCCATGCCCTCCTCCAGGGGATCTTCCTGAGCCAGGGGTCAAACCCAAGTCTCCTGTGTCTCCTGCATTGCGGGTGGATTCATTACCGCTGAGCCACAGGGGAATCAGACGATTTCATAGTACCTAACATTATATTATGTCTCAGCTTGAAAGCAAAACCTGAGACAAGGGTACTAGGAGATATCCATGAAGCAGGAGTAAGGCGATGGGGAGAATGAGACATGGAAGGAGGAAGAGGCAATATAAGGGTGCTTTGTCAGGGTTGCCTCTTGTGGATTTGGGTCCTGTGAACTCCATTCCAGGGAAACTCCCTGAAAAAATGTACAGAATGCATGCCAGAAACTGACCTGAAGTGTTTGGCCTGAGAGTTAACTCATCCAAACAGCCAGTGGCTTGTCTGTGGCCTGAACAGCCCAAGGCATTAGAGAAGCTCCAGAACAGAAAGTGAAAAGGCATGGAGTGTACACTTGAGGAAAGACACTGTGACACGAGAGGAATGTACGTTTACAGGGAACTGTCCCCTGGGGGTAGCAGATGATATCAGGGCGGGGCAGATGGGCAGTGCTGTGGGGCATCACATAGGTCTGTTCCATCTTCTATATTTAATCATTAAAGAACCTGACTGCTGATGCAGGAGACGTTAAGAGATGCAGGTTTGATCTCTGGGTCAGGAATATCCTCTGGAGAAGGAAATGGCAACCCACTTTAGTGTTCTTGCCTGTCGAATCCCTGTGGACAGAGGAGCCTGGTGGGCTACAGCCCATGGGGTCGCAAAAGAATTGGACACAACTTATCTACTTAGCACAGCACAGCATCTGTTCCTCTAGTAGAATAGAGGGTGGTGCTTTTTCTTAAAGTCAGGTTTATTAAGCTACAAGTTACACACATAAATGTTTTCTCTCCAAGTGTAGAACATCAAGAGTTTGCTAAATGCATTCTATCATGTAGCTACCACCACAATCAAGATGTAAAACATTTCGAATAGCCCCTGAAGTAACTCCGTGCCCCTTTAACAATCAATCCCCTACATGCACTGGCAACCACAGGTCTGTTTTCTATCCCTATCATGGTTTTTCCAGGATGATACGCTATAAATGAAATCATACAGTGTGTGGTATTTTGTGGCTGGCTTCTTTGCGTTGACATGATACTTTTAGAGATTCATCCATGTGGTAGCACGCTCCAACAGCTTATTCCTTTTTATTGGCATAGTATTCCATGAAGTAGACATACCACAACTTGTTGATCCATTCTCCAAGTGATGGACATTTGGGTTATTTTTGTCTATTATGGAAAAAAACTATGATGAATATTTGCATACTGGTCTTGACATGAATGTGTGCTTTCATTTCTTTTTGGACAAATGTGTGATGTCAGCCCTGTTTTGTTCCCCAGTACATCCCTAGTATTCAGCTCATTGCTTGGCACATAGTAAGATCTCAACAAATATTTGTTGAATGACTGAACATAGAAATAGCATATTCAAAGTTATGAAGACTGGTCTTCATGCCCAGGAGGACTCAAGTAAAAGCTGAAAATTAAACTTCCTATACACTACCTAGAGGTTTAGAAAAATCTTATCTGAATAACTGGGGACAGCATCACTTTCCATTATGGAATTCATGGACTAGCACTTGTCAAACTCATTAACTATCCTCCAGACCTCAGCAGGCTCATACTTACTACATAGAGGCTTAGGGGGGTTAATGCACTGCCCTTTACACCAATCGTGCTTTGGTCTGCTTGCTTGATTTAAATTCTAATCCATCTGTCTACCACTCGATTTCCTGCAGGCCCTCGGCCCATGGATTCATGCTGACTTTCATGGCCACACTATCAACAGATACAAGAATGACACCATTAAAACAAAGTCATATCCTCCTCTCCCCTCCTGGCCAGTACAGCTTCTCACTGGCTAATAGAATCCCATAGGCAACCAGGCTATTCTAGGAGATTCTAAATTTTTCAGTGATGTACCCCATCCTTGGGTGCTCTGTTCATGACACATTTTTTTTGCAAATATTTTTACTTGGGTTTCCTTTAGCCAAGCCAGTAGTACTGATAAACTTACATCACATATAATAGCAAAGGTTTCACTCACCCCGGCCCTTATCTGTAGTAGTTCTAGAAGGTCCCTGAGGTGTCTCACATGTGCTCCTGAACAAGTTTACTCAGATATCCTTGTGCCTATCCACGACTCCTCACTGGGAGCCATATTTTCCTATTACCTCCCACTATCACCACCATTAACGCCCAGGACCTTTACATGCTGGTAGAGCCCAGTGTCTGGACCCATAGATGGAGACTGCCTCTCAGACTTTCAAGGTACCCTCTATTAGAGGGATCCCATAGTAATGTGGCTTGTGTGCCACTGGGTTCCCAAACTCAGTGTCACAGCTGTTTTCATTTCTGGCCCTCGTGTCAATCACTCACTCAGGAAGCACTTACTGAGCATCTATGATACACCAAGCACCCTGCAGACTCCCAGTGACAGACACCTTCTATCCAGTCAGCCTCATTTCTAATCACAGTCATGGCTGTAGCCAACAGTTTCACACAGGCGTCAACCCAGTTTAACCCCAGGGTCAGGTTAGAATTTGCCAGTGAGAGGAACCTGGGTGGAACTGGAAAGGAAGAAGTTTAGAAAAGGCTATCCTTGGAGAGTTATGGAAGCCAGATAGGAGAGTTTCCGAGAACACTTGAGAACCAACTATGTTGGTGCTTTGCTACAGGCTGAGATATGAGTGTCAGTGTCCCTGACCTTGCAGCTTCAGTCTCATTGACCTTTACTCTTCTGGATTCTCCCCTATTCAGGCAAGCCCTGATTCATATATTAAACCTCTTTATTTCTGTAATACTTAGGGGAGCTCTGTCTTTGAACACAAAGTCCATGCACCTAACACTTGTTTTGGGCTTTGCTTCTGAACGGGAAGCTGAACTTGGGTCCTGTCCTCAAGAAGGAAGAGACAAACAATAAATTAGCTACCAAACAAAATCATGTCTGCCTGTGATAAGGGCTAAGAATAACACAAGAAAGATGATGTGAGAGAGTTACAGGGCACAAGAAGAGCTGTCACTTATGGGGCTCAGAAAAGGACAATATAAGGAGACCTGGAGGATGAGAAGGTATCCTCTAGGCAAGAGTATTCGGGACAGAAGGAACAGCAAATATAGAAGCAGTAGGGTGAGAATGGGCCTGGCTAGGATAAGAAAGAAGGCCCTGTGGCTGAAACAAACAAAGCAAAGGGGAAAGAGGCACAAGAGGAAGTGGGAGAAGCAGACAGAAGCTGCTTAGGTAGAGTCTTGTAAGCTCTCACAAGGGGAGTTTTATTTACTACTGCATTGAGTGGAAAGCCACAGAAGGTTTTTAAGCAAAGGAGTACCATGATCTGATTTATGACTTGAAAATCTGGCTGCTGTATGACAAATGGAATATTGAGGGGGTAGGAGGGGAATGACAGCTCATCTCTCAACAGGACCCAGGTGTGAGTTCAGAGGTACACAGGGGTCAGCATAGACTGCCACTGAGCACGAGACATGTAGTCATAATCACACCTCCTCCTTCTCAAGTTTGGAATTCTCTTACTGGGTCAGTCTCCCTAGGCCTGGCTGCTTCCTCCCTGGCTCATCTTTCTTTTCGGGGTTGTGCCCTCTTAAGAGACTGCTTAGTTCCTCAAACACAAAGACTTCTGACAGGCTCGTCCCTGCAGCGCTGCAGACAATCCCAGGCCAGAGTTTCAGGAGGATTCAAGTCAGAAGCACCCCTGTAAGTTAAAATTGGTCTGGCCTAGTTAAAAGAAACAAATGAGAAAAGCAGACACCTACGTTCAACAGAACTATAGCTTCTCAGACACTCCAACCATTTTGGCAAAAGGAGATGTGTGAAAATGGTCTTGAGATTGTTAATGGTAGAGAATCGCAGAAAATATGATGGAGTGGAAACATCTCAAGTGATAGTCTCAAAATGGAGTTTTCTATTCTGGGTCGAGAAACAGAATGAGGAGGGGCTGGCTTTCAGGAGACAGCCCCTATTTCCATAATTATGGGCAATTGCACAAGTTACTTAGAAAACACACGAGTCATAAGGCTGGACTGTTTTTAGACCAAGCCATAATTTAGATGTGGGAAGTGGTTTCACATCTTTGTACCACCACCACAACATACGCTGTTTCAATCTATCAGGAGCTCAAATTTGATCAGCTTTTTTTTTCTTTTTCTTAAGAAATGTGCAGCAAATTGCTTTTCCTAATTAAGGTAGATGAAGACATAAGCACGCATACTACTTACCACTCTGGGATAAAATTGACTTTCAAATGATATTTAATGGACCAGCCTGATGGTAATGTTCTGCAGTTCCAGGCAGGAGGCCTGAATTTGATTCTCTTATCACAGGAAGAGAGGAATGTGTGTGTTTGTATGTGTGTGTGTATGCATGTGTTTGTGTATATGTGTGTGTAGGTGGGAGAGGGGTGTTTATAGTGATAGTAAGTTGGGGCAAAGGGTGAGTATATGTTCTCAAGAAATCTTTTCCCCTTATGAAAAATATTTCACCTGGGTCATTCCAAAGGAAGGTAAAGAGGGAAAAAGTCAAGTGAAGTGGTGGGGGTATATGGATAGGAGGAAGAGTAGAGAGAAAGCATTGCTGTAATTATTTAAAGTCTTTTGTGTAAGGATTTTCTTAGTTTACTCTAAAATTTTAAAAAATACTGAGACTGACCTTTCTTATGAGGGGAAGCTTGATATAATCATAATAACACCAGTAACAACAACAGTATTAATAGCTACATTGCTTATGTTCCACACACTGCACTAACAGCTTTACACATATTGTTGCATTTAATCCTCATGCAAGCACCATGAATCAGGTGTAGCTGTTTTCCTCATTTAAGATAGGGAGAGTTGTTTCTTACAGAGGTGAAGGAACTTGACCAATATAAATAGCAGAGCCAGAGTCCAAATTCAGACCAGGCATGAAAAGTGCGAATTCTTGCCCACTACTCTATGTTACCTCCCTCAGGCTCTTGACGCCATAGCTGTGTGCCACTTGCATTTTCACCATCTTGCTATTTGGCAATAGGGGACAGCAAACAAATGCCAGAGGAGTGATTGAAGTACTGGGCCAAGAAGAATTAATATTGTGAAAATGAGTATACTACCCAAAGCAATCTATAGATTCAATGCAATCCCTATCAAGCTACCAACGGTATTTTTCACAGAACTAGAACAAATAATTTCACAATTTGTATGGAAATACAACAAACCTCGAATAGCCAAAGCAATCTTGAGAAAGAAGAATGGAACTGGAGGAATCAACCTGCCTGACTTCAGGCTCTACTGAAGTACTGGGCCAAGCAGTGATGTGTAAGATCTGGGCAGGAAAGAGACTTATTCAGTTAGAGTCCTAGTTTCTACCCCTCAGCTCAGCTCCAAAGCAGAAGTCTGCTTCCAGACTTCAGAGGTCAGTTGAAGTGGGAGGGCTCTGGGTCTAAATGGGTCAGACTCATACCTCCTGTAGTTCTACTTATTCTGCAGGTGGCTCAGTGGTCAAGAATCCGCCTGCCAATGCAGGAGATGCGGGAGACATGAGTTCAATCCCTGTGTCAAGACGATCCCCTGGAGGAGGAAATGGCAACCCACTGCAGTATTCTTGCCTGGAAAATCCCATGGACAGAGGAGCCTGGTGGGCTATAGTCCATAGGGTCGCAAGGAGTCAGACATGACTGAGCAACTGAGCTTGCACACACACATAGAAAACAAGTATATCTGGACATTATCTGGGGGCCTCTGTTCCTTGGGGATCTAGATAAACCATGCCTGCAGCTCTATGCACCAGGAATCCAAGGTCCTCCTCAGGACTTTTGTGACTCCCCAGAGGCCTGAGGTACTTGAGGGCTCTGACTTTTGACCAGGTGGTCATTAGGCTTCAATTCTCAAATGTGTAAAACAGGTCCTCATCCAAAGGCCACAAAAAGTCCACTCTCATAACACATTCCGGAATATATCAGACTTCAATGAAGATTTCAAAGGGAGACAGATAAGTAGTTGATATCAAATGTTGCAACAAAAAAAAAAAAAACTGAGAGTAGGCATCACTGACTTGAGACTGCCCCATAGCCATCTTGCCACCATGATTGCACTGTACTCACCTAGTGCGTTCCTTGCAGACTGAACCCTCTCAGCACCAAATGCTTCCCCCTCCCTCTCTTAACAGAAGAATCTGCTTCCAAACTTAGATGACCAGACAAACCTGGTTGTATTTCCTGCAAGGTTCTTAATCTGGAGCTAAGAGTTCAGAGGATCCATAAATTTGGATAGAAAAATGTTACTTCTTTATTCTCATGAACATCGAATATTTAATATTTGCTTCAACTGTGTATCTAGGCAACAAACCCTAGTAGTAATAGCAATACCTAAGTCTGTTGCCACCATGAAAAATTAGATATTTTCATGTTAGATTATAGTTGTTGCAGTTAAATCATGTTTGTTCATCACCACTTTGAAATTGTACCAATTATTAGTCCTGCCTGCTAGCTCTTACTATTAATGCGTTAATTAAGAAACATATATTACTGTTTCACTGTTTTTTATTTGCTAAGCCATATCCAATTCTTTCGTGACCCCATGGACTATAGCCCACCAGACTCCTCTGTCCATGGAATTCTCCAGACAAGAATACTGGAATGGGTTACCATTTCCTTTCCTGGACCAGGGATCGAAACTGCATCTCCTGCATTGGCAGGCAGATTCTTTACCACTGAGCTACCTGGGAAGCCCTACTGTTTCACTATTTAATCCTTAAAAATTTGACAACAAAATTTCGAAGTAATTGTCTTCCTTTGAAACTATGTATTTTACTTTGTGCATTTAAAAACATGGTTCTGAGAAGGGAGTCCATGGATTTTACTGGACTGCCATTAGGATCCATGGCACAAAAAAGATTGAGAAGTCCTGGTTTAAAATAGAGAATTTTATGTGAATTTTACCATGGTTATAAAAAGAAAAAGAGGCCCTGGCTCTGGTTTAGGAAGACCCACCCTCCTGAGAAAGCCATGTGGTCATTAATAAATGTATTTTTTTATATAACTTGAGTTTGAAAGTTTCCACATAATTTTTTTCTTTTATTATTTTTTTTATTGAAGTTTTGTCTATTATGTTGTGTTAGTTCAGGTGCAGCAACAGGGACTCAGTTATATATTCTTTTTCAGATTCTTTTCCCTTATAGGTTATTACAAAACATTGAGTATATTTCCTTGTGCTGTATGGTAGGTCTTCATTGGTTATCTTTATTATATGTAGAAGTATTATTCACAACCTCTTAATTTATCCCTCCAGTCACCAACCCTCCCATTCACCTTTGGTAACTGTAAGTTTGTTTTCTGTATCTATGAGTCTTTATGTTTTAAAAAGTTTGATTGTCTTTTATTAGACTCCACATATAAGCAATATCATATGATATTTTTCTTTCTCCTCTGACTTACTTCATTCAGTGTGATAATCTCTAGGTCCATCCATGTTGCTGCAAATGGCATTATCTAGTTCTTTTCATGGCTGAGTAATATTCCATTGTGTGTAAAATATATATATATATATATATATATATATATATATATATGTACACACACACACACACACTTACAGTTTTGATTTGCATTTCTCTAACAGTGATATTAAGCATCTTTTCATGTAACTTTTGGTCATTTGTATGTCTTCTTTGGAGAAATTTCTATTTAGATCTTCTGCCCATTTTTCAGTTGGATTTTTCTTTTTATTTTGTATTGGAGTATAGCCAATTAACAATGTTGTAATAGTTTCAGTTGAACAGCAAAGGGACTCAACCATACATATACATGTAGGGTTGTTTGTTTATTTGTTTGTTTATTCTGAGTTATATGAGCTATTTGTATATTTCAGAGATTAATCCTTGTTGGTAGCATTGTTTGCAAATATTTTCTCCCATTTTGTAGGTTGTATTTATTTTGTTTATGGCTTTCTTTGCTGTGCAAAAGCTTTAAAGTTTAATTAGGTCCAATTTGTTTATTTTTGTTTCTACCTCCATTACTCCAAGAAAAGGATCCAAAAAGATATTGCTATGATTTATGTCGAAGAGTGTCCTGCCTGTGTTTTCCTCTAGGAATTTTATAATATCCAGTCTTACATTTAAATCTTTAATCCATTTGGAGTTAATTTTTATGTGTGGTATTAGAAAAATGTTCCATTTTCATTCTTTACATGTAGTTGTCCAGTTTTCCAGGCACCACTTACTGAAGAGACTGTCATTGATAATTTGTCATGAGTTTATGTCTGAGCTTTCTATCCTGTTCCATTGATCTATATTTCTGCTTTTGTCCCAGCATCATATTGTTTTGATGATTCTAGCTTTGTAGCATAGTCTGAAGTTAGGGAGCCTGATTCCTCCAACTCTGTTTTTCTTTCTCAATATTGCTTTGGCTATTTCGACTCTTTCATGTTTCTATACCAATTTTACTAGACAGGCGCTTTAACCAGCTAAGCCACGGAGCCTGTCCTTTCTATACCAATTTTAAAGTTTTGTTCTGGTTCTGTGAAAAATGCCATTGGTAATTTGCTAGGGATTGCACTGACTATGTAGATTGCCTTGGATAGTATAGTGATTTTCACAGTATTGATTCTTCCAATCCCAGAACTTGGTATGTCTTTCCATCTTTTTGTGTCATCTTTAATTTCTTTCATTAGTTTCTTATAGTTTTCACAGTACAGGTCTTTTGCCTCATTAAGTAGGTTTATTCCCTAGGTATTTTATTCTTTTTGATGTAATGGTAAATGGGATTGTTTCCTTAATTTCTCTTTCTGACTTTTTGTTGTTAGTCTATAGAAATACAACAGATTCCTGTGTATTAATTTTGTATCCTGCAACTTTACCAAATTCATTGATGAGTTCTGTAGTTTTCTGTCAGCATCTTTCGATTTTCTATGTATAGTATCATGTCATCTGCAAACTGTGACAGTTTTACTTCTTTTCCAATTTGAATTCCTTTTATTTCTTTTTCTTCTCTGATTGTTGTGGCTAGGACTTCCAAAATTATGTTGAATAAAAGTGCAAGAGTGCACATCCTTGTCTTATTCCTGATCTTAGAAGAAATTATTGCAGCTTTTCACTGTTGAGTATATTAGCTGTGGGTTTGTATATGTGGTCTCTATTATGTTGATGTATGCTCCCTCTATGCCCACTTTCTGGAGAGTTTTCGTAAATCATAAATGGATGTTGAATTTTATCAAAATTTTTTCTACATCTATTGAGATGATTGTGTGGCTTTTATTCTTCAGGTTTTTTTAATGTGCTGTATTACACTGGTTGATTTGTAAATATTGAAAAACCCTTGAATTCCTGGGATAAATCCTGCTTGATCATGGTATATGATCCTTTTAATGTATTATTGGATTTAGTTGCTATTATTTTGTTGAGGACTTTTGCCTCTGTTTTCATCAGTGACACTGGCCTGTAATTTTCTTTTTTTGTGTGGTATATTCATCAGGTTTTCATATCAGGGTGATGGTGGCCTCATAGAATGAGTTTGGAAATGTTCCTTCCTCTGCAGATTTTTGGAATAGTTTCAGAAGGAATAGGTGTTAACTATTCTCTAAATGTTTGATGGAATTTGCCTGTGAAGCCATCTGGTCCTAGACTTTTGTTTTTTGAGAGTTTTTAAACACCAGACACAATTTCAGTACTTGTAATCAGTCTGTTCATATTTTCTGTTTCTTCCAGGTTCAGTCTTGGGACATTGTATTTTTCTAAGAATTTGTCAATTTCTTCTAGGTTGTCCATTTTATTGGTTTCTTATGGTCCTTTGTATCTCTTGTGTCAGATGTAACTTCTTTTTCATTCCTAGTTTTACTGGTTTGTGCCTTCTTCCTTTTTTTCTTGATTAGTCTGGCTAAAGCTTTATCAATTTTGTTTATCTTTTCAAAGAACCAGCTTTTAGTTTCAGTGATATTTTCTACTGTCTTTTTAGTCTCTATTTCTGCTCTGATCTTTATGATTTATTTCCGCCTACTAACTTTGGGTTTTATTTATTCTTTTTTTTTTTTTTTATTCTTCTTTCTCTAGTTGCTTTAGGTATATGGTTAGATTGTTTGAGATTTTTCTTGTTTCCTAAGGTAAGCTTGTATCACTATAAACTTTGCGGTTAGAACTGCTTTTGCTGTGTCCCTTAATTTTTGGATTGCCATGTTTTCATTTTTGTCTCTAGGTATTTTTTAATTTACTGTTTGATTTCTTCAGTGATCCATTGGATGTTTAGTAGCGTATCATTTAGCTTCCGTGTGTTTGTGTTTTTTAGTTTTTTCCCTATAATTGATTTCTAATCTCACAACATTGTCAAAAAAGATGCTTGATACAATTTTAATTTTCTTAAATTTACCAACACTTTGCTTTGTGGCCCAGCATGTTCCCTACCCTGGGGAAAGTTCCATGTTGAAAGTTGAAAAGAATATATATTCTGCTGCTTTGGATGTAATACTCTATAAGTACCAATTAAGTCCACCTGGTCTAATATGTCATTTAAAGTTTGTGTTTCCTTCTTGGTTTTTTGTCTGGATGATCTGTACATTGATGTAAGTGAGGGTGTTAAAGTCCCCTACTATTATTATGTTACTGTCAATTTCTCCTTTTATGGCTGTTAGTATTTGCCTTATATCTTCAGGTGCTCTTGTGTTGGGTACATATATATTTACAATTGTTTTATCTTCTTCTTGGATTGATCCCTTGATCATTATGTAGTGTTTTTCTTTGTCTCTTATAACAGTCCTTATGTTAAAGTCTGTTTTTTGTTTTTTGTTTTTTTTTTTTTTTTGAATGACAGTTACTACTCCAGCTTTCTTTGGATTCTCATTTGCATGGAATACCTTTTTCCATCCCTTCACTTACAGGCTGTATGTGTCTCTAATCTGAAGTTGGTCTCTTGTAGACAACATATCTAGGTCTTGTTTTTAGCCAGTCTATGTCTTTTGGTCAGAGCATTTAATCCATTTACATTTAAAGTAATTATCAGGAATTTCCTGGTGGTCCAGTGGTTTGGACCTTGACACTTTCTCTGTCATGGGCCCAAGTGCAATCCCTGGTCAGGGAACTGATCTCACAAGCCATGTGGTGTGGCCAAAAAAATAAATTAAAGGAATTATTCATATATATGTTCCTATTGCCATTTTGTTAATTGTTTTGGATTTGTAGGTCTTTTTTCTTCTTTTACTCTTCTGTTCTCATCTCTTGTAATTTGATGACTATCTTTAGTGCTAGGTTTGGATTTCTTATTCTTTTTTGTGTGTATACGTATTATAGATTTTTTGTCTGCAATTACCATGAGGTTTTGATATAGCAGTCTATACACACACAGACACACACATATATATAATAGATAGTCATATTATATATGATTGTTTTAAGTTACTGTTCTCTTAATTTCAAATATCCTGCATTCATACTCTCCTCCTCTCATGATGGCTGGTTTTAATGTCATATTTGTGTGTGGATGATTTCCTACCTTTACTCTGTGTTTGCCTTTGATGGTGAGCTTTCCCATTTTCTAAGTTTCTTGTTTCTAGTTTTGGCCTTTTCTTTTCCACTTAGAGAAGTTCCTTTAGCATTTGTTGTAAGGCTGGTTTGGTGGCCCTGAATGCTTTTAGCTTTTGCTTGTCTGTAAAGCTTTTAATTTTTCCATCAAATCTGAACAAGAGCCTTACTGGCTCTTGAGGGCAAACTCTTCCAAAGAACCTAGAGCAGTCTCAGTTCACTTGCACAGAGAGGCGTTATGTGTTAAAGTCTGCTGATAGTGCCAGGAAAGTTAGCTGATAGAAGAGGATTTGGCAAGAACCTGTCTTTGGAGGTGCTGAATATTTACATCCCCCTAAGTTCATATGTTGAAGCCCTAGTTGCCCAATGTGATATTTGAAGGTGGGGCCTTTGGAAGATAATTAGTTTTCAATGAAGTCCTGAGAGTGGGGCCTCCATGATGAGATTAATGCCCTTATAAAAAGAAAAAGAAAACAGAGCTCTTTCTCTACCATATGATTAAATAGCACTAAGACAACCATCTCCAAGCCAAGAAATGGGCCCTCACCAAGATGATAACAGCACCTTGATCTTAGACTTCCCATCCTTCAGAACTATGAGAAAGAAATGTGTTATTTAAGCTCCCAAGCTTTTGGTATTTTGTTATAGCAACCCAGACTGACTAAGGGGGTCACTTTTTTTATTGAGCATTTCCAGATGTCTTGAATACTGTAAACAGACTATGCAGATCACAACCAAACCCTGTACTCACCTACATTTCATTAATAGCACATCCTCTGCCCTTCCAACACCACCTTCATTTGAAATCTGGCCCACTACTATGTTTTAATTTACCTTTGTTTTGGCAACCACTGTGCTTGTGCTCAAAACCTGTAGATCCTTCTGATGAAGGATATAGACCTAATTAGGCAAAAATCTATAATAAATTAAAATTTTAAATATAATGATTATTTCTGAACAAGCCATCAGAAAGTAATTGCTTGCCATCTGTCTTCTGTTGACCAACATTAAATGGTAAATAGCAATAACCCAGGCCAAAGACTCAATGCTGTGGTTATACATCCCCAGATGAGAGCCCACTCTGGACCTGAGCTCAGCTGGCATTATGAAAGCCATCCTCCAAGTATTGAAGGGAGTGAATGAGAAGAGGGGAAAGGTCATTTGTAATAACGTGCTTAGGTTGGACACTAATGCTGTCACCACATTTTCCTAGATTCTGTTATAATTACACTCATGGAACTCACCCAGATTTTCATGTTTGAATTATTTTTATACCAGTTAAGTTGCATTGCATTACTATTGCATGCACTTTTTTTGGTGTGCCTTTTTACATTTCTTTTTAAAATTTTGGTTTGTTTGCTTCAAGAAAAACCATATGAAATGTTGGAGACAATGGAACTATTAAGGCAGAATGTAGCAACCCTTGTCAATGACTGTCTTTGTGGGCTTGGGAATGGAGAAAGCAATGGGGCCCCAGTAGAGAATAATACAAATTTTCCATTGAGAAAAGGATACTTATGTGAACAGAAACAATCATCTGTAAAGGCCCTCTCCCAGGGGCAGCACCAGAGGAGACCTCAAGAGATTTCAATTCATAACCATAGCAAGGAAACATGGTTTGTGGATTCACACGTTATAAAAGCTACTTCTGTTGATTTTCTGTAAATGTCATGTGAAATAAATTACTCTATATCTTGAAGATTGTTTTGCAAGTAAAAAATGTTTAGGATGGCATTTTCCTCTAGAGGAATGAATTTATACTGAACTAAAAGCCTTGAACAGCTTTTTTATTTAACTTGGTTTTTTTTTTTTTTTTTCATGCAGCAAATGCAGTTTTGCAGACCACTATAATACATACTGTATATGTTTAGCTGTCCTTGTTGGAACATGATGGAAGTGATGAAGTTTATGGGCCCATGAGCACATGAGTCATTTACATGTTATAATGCAGACACCACTTCTTCCTCCATTTTAGTGTATATGAACATTTTTCTTTGGTTTCTAGCTGTAGCCATTGTCCCAAAAGCCTATTTCTTATTGCTACAATAATTTGTGGTAATTTTCTATAAAACCAAAATTTGGCATGCATCTATTTGGCTTTACATGGTAAGTATTCATGTAGCGACAAGTAATGAATTTTGTTTCACAATCTTTTATGGCTCTACTTCCCATGCTCAGCAGTGGGTAAAGCCAATGATAGTTGTCTCAACTCTAGTCTCTCAGAGGAAAAAAAAAGACTCTGAGAAGTGGCTTAGCTTCAGGTGCTTTATTTAGGAGGTCATCTCAGGAAACACAGTTGAGAGGGTGGAGAAAGTGAGAAAAGAAGATAAGAAAGGGGAATTTTAATGAAAGAGCTTCTACTATGGGCAATTGGAGCTTGATCCTGCTGATGAAAACTCTGAAGAATCTTGTAGAACTTGCCTCAGAATTGTACCACAATTTTTAGGTGGTGCTGGAGAAGATTCTTGTGAGTCTGTTGGACAGCAAGGAGATCAAACCAGTCAATCCTAAAAGAAATCAACCCTAAATATTCATTGGAAGGACTGAGGCTGAAGCTGAAGCTCCAATACTTTGGCCACCTGATGCAAAGATCCAACTCATTAGAAAAGACACTAGGAAAGATAGAAGGCAGGGGGAGAAGGGGATGACAGAGGACAGGATGCTTGGATGGCATCACCAATTCAATGGACGTGGGTTTGAGGAAGCTCCAGAAGATAGTGAAGGACAGGGAGGTCTGGCCTGCTGCAGTCCATGCGGTTGCAAAGAGTTGGACATGACTGCATGACTGAACAGCAACAACAAGGGATGGGGAAGCCGGAGTACTTCTGCCAAATCCCATTCTTATTGGCTGAGGATTGCTTCTGGGTCCTTATATCCCCCAGCATTTCTGAGCTGCCTTGCCAAAAAGTGTATAAGCTCCTGAGGTACCCTAGGAGGCCCTTGAGCAGATAAACAAAGGAAGCCCAGCATTTGTCCATGAAGACAATTCAGTATTGCTGCCTTCATCAGGCAACAGAGAAAGCAAGTATTTAAGTCACTCAAAAGACTGGTCAAGATAGTCCAAACCACTTTCCCAAAGCCTAAATGAAGTCATTTCTTAGGAAGCTACAGTAGTCAGAGAATTACGGTTCCTGATGGTTTCCTAAGCTTTCTCTGAAACTTTTCAAGTTCCGTTCTCTCTCTGCTTTGATTTCCCTTAGAAGGAAAATATGAGAATCTTTTCTAAAGACCTACCCCTTAGTTCAGTTCAGTTCAGTCGCTCAGTCGTGTCTGATTCTTTGCGATCCCATGGACTGCAGCACGTCACGCCTCCCTGTCCACCACCAACTCCTGGAGTTTACTCAAACTCATGTCCATTGAGTCAGTGATGTCATCTAACCATCTCATCCTCTGTCGTCCCCTTCTCCTGCCCTCAATCTTTCCCAGCATCACGGTCTTTTCCAATGAGTCAGTTCTTCGCATCAGGTGGCCAAAATATTGAAGTTTCAGCTTCAGCATCAGTCCTTCCAATGAACACCCAGGACCGATCTCCTTTAGGATGGACTGGTTGGATCTCCTTGCAGTCCAAGGGACTCTCAAGCGTCTTCTCCAATACCGCAGTTCAAAAGCATCAATTCTTCGGCACTCAGCTTTCTTTATAGTCCAACTCTCACTTTCATACATGACTACTGGTAAAAAACATAGCTTTGACTAGATGGACCTTTGTTGGCAAAGTAATGTCTCTGCTTTTCAATATGCTGTCTAGGTTGGTCATAACTTTTCTTCCAAGGAGTAAGAGTCTTTTAATTTCATGGCTGAAACCACCATCTGCAGTGATTTTGGAGCCCCAAAAAATAAAGTCTGTCACTGTTTCCACTGTTTCCCCATCTATTTGCCATGAAGTGATGGGACCAGATGCCATGGTCTTAGTTTTCTGAATGTTGAGTTTTAAGCCACTTGACTTCTCATTCCAGGATGTCTGCTCTAGGTGAGTGATCACACCGTCGTGATTATCTGGGTCTTAAAAATCTTTTTTTGTACAGTTCTTCTGTGTATTCTTGCCACCTCTTCTTAATATCTTCTGCTTCTGTTAGGTCCCTACCATTTCTGCCCTTTATTGAGCCCATTTTTGCATGAAATGTTCCCTTGGTATCTCTAATTTTCTTGAAGAGATCTCTAGTCTTTCCCATTCTATTGTTTCCCTCTATTTCTTTGCACTGATCACTGGTCACCTGCTCCTCAAGGAAGACATATTCCCTGTTTTTCCAGAGACAGTGAAACATACCTCTGCATTATGTAGTAGTTAGACAACATTTTATCATGAACACTCAGTGCTTTCTATCAGTATTTTCCCATCTTTCAGTAGTGTTGACAGGAAAACCAATTCAAATTTTTCTGGAATTTGTGTTTGTCTTTATCATCATTCATGATGCTTTCTAAAGGGACAGCCACAATGGCCGTCTTCTTCCTTCTGCTGGGTACAGTGCCAAAGCTGAACTTGGTTAGAACTTTCTAGGCAGCAGTAAATCCCAATCTTAGATCAATAAGTATAGAAGCTAGGCTTCCCTTGCCAGCTCTTATGGACTTACTTACATGTATACGAAAGCTTGATCCTCAAAGTCAGTTAGGAATGAAGTTTTATTGATGTTATCTGCTCACCATAGTGGACTAGACAACAAGTCAGAGAGAAATGTTTTTTCCAAGGCCTCTTTCTCCAGTCCCATTGGTGAGGGGAATCCTTGTTGGGCAAGAGAGGAGGAAGACATAAATATTTGTTGTTAATGTTTTGTTCCATCTTAATTATTCTAGTTTTATACTAGCCTGATATAAACTCAAATCATAACTCACTAGTATTTTTCTCAAAGCAAATGTGGAGAGGAGATGGAACACTTGGCCTATGTTAATTGCCACCTAACACTTCACCTTCTGGCAATGGGACAGCAGGCTCTCAGTTTTTCAATTCAAAAGGGAAATTGGAAAAACCAGGAAGTATTTGCCACTCTCAAATTGTGTTGGCTCTTGAACATACATGGCTGGAACCCTGGAATGTGGGGTTTATTTTATGGTAAACACGGCTGTCCCGAGGCATACTGACCAGGTTGAGGTTGGTCAGCTTGCTTAACCATTTAGTCAGTCTTGGTCAAAACACACCAGTTAATAAGCAAAGAAGTCTCTGCTCTTGGCCACCTGTGGAGTGAAAACACAGACTACCATTTATTCATAATTCTCCCAAAAAACCCGAGATATCGGCAACTTCAGCTCTTATTTAGATGTTCTAATTCCACAAACAGCAGCAACAGCCTGATAAGGGTCTGCATAGCTGAAATGCTTCCTTCAGTTCTGTAGTTTGGAAGTTTCTCAGCTGAAATGGCCAGATCACATCACATGGAGAGAATACAATGGAACCGTCAAAGCTGAACCTCTTGGTTCACCCAAAGTAGATCCTTATGAGGCCCCAAGAAAACAGCCCAGGGAGGCAGGCAGCATCATTGTTTCCCATACACCCATGTAGGCTGCTCTGCCTGCTGGGTCAGCAGAGCTCTGCGGGGGGCAGGTGCCCCAGCCTCTGCCTCAGGCTGTCCTGGGGGTCTACTCAGACTCCCCACCATCCTGAGGCTGCTAAGCAGGCCTTAATCGAAGCCCAGTCTCTGCTGGCAGATTAAAAAGGTGTGCTGCACAAATTCTCCAAGAAAAGACTATTTGGACAGAGGAGAACTTTCAAAATCCCCTAGAAGGGCGCACTGGGACCATCATGGCTGTTCCTATCTGTCGCACTCTCCACTCTCCTCTCCTGATGACTGCCAGCAATTTGTAACTGAGGGTTTGTTTTCATTTTTGTTTTTTTTTTTTTAGAACTGTTTTGGAATTATAGAAAAACTATAGCTG
This sequence comes from Dama dama, assembly GCF_033118175.1. NCBI lineage: Eukaryota > Metazoa > Chordata > Mammalia > Artiodactyla > Cervidae > Dama > Dama dama. Next base: position 114,494,700 of record NC_083714.1, read on the forward strand.
TTGAGTTACAGATAGTACACAGAATTCCCATATATCTCACACAGTTTCCCCTGTTGCTAATATCTTGCATTAGTGTGGTACAATTGTGTGGTAACAATTAATGAACCAGTATTGATATGCTGTTATTAAAAGGATCCACACTTGGCTCATATATTGTTGACCTTTACCTGTTCTGCTCCAGGATCCCATCCAGTATACCACATTCCATGTAGTCATCATGACTCCTTAAGCTCCTCTTGACTGTGACAGTGTCTCAGGCTCTTCCTGTTTATAATAACCTTGAAGATTTTGAGGAGTATTGGTCATGTGTTTTATGCCCCTCAACTAGAATTTGTCTGATCTTTTTCTGAGGATTCAACTAGAGTTACAGGGAGAAACACCTCTGAAATAAAGTGCAGTTATCATCACATCATAACCAGGATACATACTGTCAATGTGATTTATCACTGTTGATCTTGACCTGGGGATCAATCACCTGGTTGGGATAGTATTTGTTGGGTTTTTCCACTGTAAACTTACTCTTTCCCTCCCCACCCTTTTCCCTCATTGCACTCTGAAAAGACGTTACTACCTGCAGCTTAACCTTAAGGTGTGGGGAGTTACATACCACATCCTTGTGGGCAGAGAATCTACATAAATTATTTGGAATTCTTCTGCACTGGAAATTTGTCTATTCTCCTGCATTTATTTATTTACTCAATAACTTCTTTATATCAGAATGGACTCATAGATATTTATTTTACACTTTTGCTACTAATCCAGTACTACTTTATTTTGTTGCTCAAAATTTTCCAGCTTTGGCCATTGGGAACTTTCAGTTGGCTCCTGTGTCCCTTTGATATAATCGTGTCAATGTTTTTTTGTTTTGCTTTTTAGCATTTCCTTACTTTTTGGCACTAAAAGCTGCTCCAGGCTCACTTGGTATACTTCCTGCCCCAGCCCTAGAATTAATTTGCACCATTTTATTTTGTTAGAGTAATATATTAGAAACTATGATCATGACACTACATGTGCTTTTGTTACTGGGGTATCGTTGCTTCTAGCCTCTTTCAGCTGACAGAGCAAAGAAATATATGTGTATAGTAACTTGTGAATATATACTTCTGTAAAAATTTCTAGAGGTAACATCTGTATTGCTATAAGCTAAACAAGAGTTTATACCTATGTCTCCAACTCTAATCTATTAACATGTGGGTCATTCCAGACTCCTCCCCTTGCTGATGATTCTCACTCCAGCAGTGAGAGACCTGGCTCTCACCACCCACCATCCATTTACTGAAATTGTTCAATTCCGGTATATGTATGTGTCAGAGTCAGAACTCATCTGGAACCCCATGGGTACAGTGCTTCTGTGCAGTTCCTTTTGCCTTTCCTCTTAGAGAAGCTGGTCATTTCCTCAGTTACTTATGTCAGCCCCGCCTTGGCCGTTCAGTGAGGAAACTTCAGTGAGGTTGCTTCATTCATTTGTAATACAATTAAATTCTTTTTATCACAGTCTGCATTCTATCCTGGGATTCCTACTTGCAGACCTTTTTTTTCCAACAGTGGGAAACCCAACTCCCATTACTCTCAACATATTTACTCATTTGTTCAAGCTTAAAAATGCACAAATAACTTCAAAATTGCTAACCCTTACAATTGTACAAAGAAAGCCTATTAAGTAGGGTTCAACAGTTGTTTGCAGTTTTTTTTTTTTTATCTTGAGGTAAAATTTTCATACAACCATCTGCACGGATATTAAGTATACAGTTCGACAAGTGTTTCACAAAAGCATATACCTGTGTAACCACCTTAAGATGAGAATATTTGCATCACCCCAGAAAATTCTTCATGCTCCATCACAGTCAACTCCCCCCTCCGGAGGTAACTCCAACCTGGCATTTTTCAGCATAGATTAGTTGGCCTGTTCTAGAATGTTAGGTAAATGGAATCATACAGTGTGGGATCTTCTGTGTCTGGCTTCTCTCACACAGAATCATGTCTGAGATCTAACCATGCTGTTTCTGCAGCTTTTTAATTAGTTTAGTAGTTTCCAGGAATGGAGTCAAGCCAGTGGTGTACTGGCAAATGTTTAACAACTGACTCCCTGAAAGAAAAAAGAAAAGCCCCGATTTATAGTATTTGTTAATTCTTGTGGTATAAATACTCCCAACATTGCCAGTTTCAAAATTCTTTCCAAAATTTCACAAATGGCTCTGGTGAGCTGATTTGAGGAGGCTCCAGCACAGGATTGACAGCAGAAGCAAGAGGAACCCTTCAGTGCTGGTCTAAAGAACCCACCTGCCAATGCAGGGGACCTGGGTTTGATCCCTGGGTCGGGAAGATCCCCTGGAGAAGGGCATGGCAATCCACTCCAGCATTCTCGCCTGGGAAATCCCATGGACAGAGGAGCCTGGTGGGCTAAAGTCCATGGGGTTGCATAGAATCAGATATGACTTAGCAACTTAACAACAAACAAAACCAACAAGCTAGTTAGATCCTTACCATATTATCCTCTGTACTGTTGTAGCAACCAAGTGGTTTGTAAGATCAGAGGTCTCTACAAAGGCTTTTATTAAGAGTATATATATATCTTCAGTCAGTCTAACATTAAAACCTGTATTCTGTAACAGCCCCTACTTGGATGCATGTTTATGAAATGAATGCTGTCCTTTGTTTCTTTGGCATCTAGGCAATAGAGGGTCCTACCTAGCGCTCAGTAGGGTCATCATAAGGAATTGTGATAGATTTGGCCCACTGAAGCTTTTTGGCCATGAGTCTGTGAAATTCTGGGTTTTTTTGAAAGCCATATTAGTCCACCTATGGCGACACTAATTCAAACAGCTAAAGTTAGGAAGATGCATCTGCCAGCTTCTGCCTCTGGCAAGTTACAAAATAAGGGTCAGATACAGTCACATGTCACCTAAGAGAAAGAAGACACATTAAGGTTATGTCAAGGAGATTTTCTAAGAAATGAGCCGGAGTGAAATCCTTAGCCACTTGAGAAAGCAAAAGCTCTTTGCACACCACCTGACTCACTTAGCACTCGCAGCTTTGACAAAGAATATTCAAGGCAGGCCTTTCCTCCGGCTGCTTTTATTTTATATTTTCTAAGTACTTTTCTTAAAGATGTTCAGAATTAGGGTCAGGAAAAAGGGAGGGAATAGGAATAGGGAAGAAAGATCATTAAAGACCCTGACTGTGTCTTCTCTTCAAATGCAAGTCCCTTTATACTGCAGGGCTGCAGGCGAGACCCATTAACACCCTCTTCAAAACAACCTATGAAAAATGAAAGCTTTTCTTCTCCATACCAATCTCTGAATTTGGCTTTTATAGGTTAGTGTGTGGCCAGGGCCTTCTGAAGGTTGATAAAGGAGTATAATAAGCAGGTAATACAATCTAAAGTACTTGAACATCTCATGTAGATGCTGCTTAATAAATATAAACAACAGTTTTCTCCCTCTGCAATCCAGACTTCACTAGAAACCCTACTTTTAATACAATCCCTCTCTGGGTATTTCTTGGGCACCATTACTAAAATTATATGCCCTGCCTACACTGCCTATCTTCATCTTTGGATACAGTCTCTCATCAGACCACAGGTCCCTGTTTCTGATTCAAGGCCACAGTCATGATACCATTACATGAAGTCTCAGCCGGGCACTCTCAGCCTCCATCTCAGTGGCCCATCCCTGTTCTTGAACTCGCAGTCACGCTGGACTTGATGACTGTCCAATACTCCATGCTTCACCTGACCCCCATGCTTGGGCCAAGGACACTTCTTTCCCCCACTCGTCCCTGTTAATCAGGGTGTCCTTCCTTGCCTTCATCAGAAAGGAAGAAAATCTATTCTTCTCTGACCAAGAAAGCAACTCACATCCCACCCACTGCAGAGTCTTCTTTTCTTGATCCAAAAGTGACACCATGTATATATTCATGTAGGATATTCTCAAGGCATCTCTGCCTCCAACCATATCTTGCCCCACTCTGTGCCCTAAAAGCTTCCATACATGAGCTGTTCTGGACATCAAAGGCCAGCGCACATTCCAAGATCAAGGAAAATGATAACTCATGCCGGGTGAGGAATCGGCCAACAAAAGGCACAATAGATGTCCTGAAGATCAAAGATACAAAGTGAGTGGCTCCTTCATCCCACCTTCCTTCATTCCACATAGATGTTGATTGATAGTTGGATGGTCATACAGTCGTGTGTGTGCACATACACAGGTGTGGTCTACAGATTACTATTACTATGTAGAGACACTCACACCCCACAACCCCATCTTGTAACACAGCACAGCCTGCACCCTCTCTTCTCTTACTGTAGCGCTGCTAAGGAACTCAATGCAGAAAAGGGCTTGACCAAGGTTTTCCACAATAGGTTACAGAGGAAATTTTAAAATATATGTATTTCCTGTATCAGCTTAATAGATTGTGAAGTTTAGACTGCAGTCTTTCAAGTATGTCAGCTGAATTTTCTTTCATCAAAGTTTTATAGCACTTTGAAATTCATCTCTCTGCCACAGTGCTGCTGAGTCATTGCACAGCATTTTCTTCTGGACTTCCTTGAGGGCCCAGCCTAGGCTCTATCTGTCTGGAATCATTGGTAGTTAGCACAGATCTTCTGCACATCATTTACATAAATGTTTGCCAAATTGCTGTTAGCTGTTTTCACATAGCACACTGACTGGATCAAGGGCGCATGCTCAGGATAAGGGGACTGTATCATGTTTTATTTTCTGCACAAACTTAGCATATGCAATTTAATAAGTTCCTTTGCAAATGAATGCTCTCACTTGTCTGAACTTCCACTACCTGTATATCTTGTCTCTGCATTTTTCTTTGTCAGCTGGACACATTTGCAAAATGGTAGGGAAACCAGGAAGGCAGAGACATCTGGCCTGCTGCCTTTAAAAGCTAAACAGGGACAAATCGCTCTCTCTGACCTCTCTCTTAGCACCTTTGGAAATGAACATCAAGGACTATGGTTTTAGATGAGGAGCAAATGACATTAAGACCAGGAAAAGCCTTAATATATGATTGAGCCCATTTCACCAACTCCCTCAGGCCACCTGCCAGTGCGAGAAGAACATGAAGTAACCCTATCAGCCGGCTTCACAATTAGAATGAATTCATAAGAAACAAAAGATCTTGTTTTCATGGGAAAATATCCTTTGTGATAACCAACAAAGGGAGAATAATTTTGAAAGCATGTGACTTGGGGTCCCATCCTGCAGTTCTTGCACAGACAAAACTCTCATTGACTTTATCAATAGAATTGTTGCTACATAAAAGTCTTTTGCAAAATTTCCATGATGCCTCAAAGCGCATTTTAAGTGCATCAGCCCCAACACCCCCCCTCCCCCGTTTTAATAAAGCCGGAGAAGGTTTCTCTTAGATTGCCCTATTGTGCAGTAGGAGACGAACCTAGCACAGGATTGCAAGCCGGTGGACACCCCTCTCCTCCACCCCTGCAGACACCATCATACCAAAATCCACGATGATAGAAAGAAGGTCAAATTTCAACTGATCTCTGAGCTCGAATTTTCCATTTCAAATTGCTTTTGCCAGGTAGACAGAAAATGATTTCTTGCAGGCTTCAATAAATACCATCTCCAAGTAAAATCCACATTTTTCAAATAGATAACAGTATAATGATTGGTATTGCTATTCTAGCTATGGTTGAATAGCAAGCAGTCCATTCCTTTTTATGTAGTATGCTCTTTAAGAGCCTCAAAAGACGAAATTGGGCCTTCAATACTGCTGGAATGAAGGACAATGGGCCTGATCTCTTCTTTTGAATTCTCTTAGCAAATGTACTGCATAAAATAGAATGCAATGCCAGGAAAGACTTCCATTCTCAAAAAAAAAAAAAAAAAAACCACAGGCAATATGTGTTCTAATAGATTATCTATTCTCACCCCTATCTGTGTTGTTGTTCACTCAATTGATGCACTTTTTGGGGGGTAGCATATTAAACTAAGAAAAAATGTTCTTACTTAAATTCACGAGATTTTCCCCTAAAATACTAAGTAATAGTTCCACAAATGGGCATCAAAATGGGAGAGTCTGTGGCCTCTAACGTGGAACGTTTAAGAATCGGGAAGATGCTTCCCAGTCTGAGATGACATAGGTTGGCAGTTAGCTTCTCTGGGAGGCATAACCAAATTATGTGACCGCTCAAGGGAGAAAACTAAGAAGTCATCATGAGGGCTTCCCTGGTGGCTCAGTAGTAATGAATCCACCTACCAATGCAGGAGACATGGGCTCTATCCCTAATCTGGGAAGATCCCAGATAGTTCCAAGGCAGGAACTATGTCTTCAATTTCACTTATTTTCTTTCACAGTATCTGCTCCAAGATACTGGTCCAAGTGTGTCATATGTTCCATCTCAATACTCACTACAGCCCCATGGGGAATGTACAGATCCATTTACAAATTAATAAAGTGAGATGAACAGCAAGTTTTTAGTAAATAGTGGTTGATCTAAATAAATGGAGCCCAATAGAAAGTTCCTAATTAGGAGACCAGGGTTCAATCCCTGGGTTGGGAAGATCCCCTGGAGAAGAGAATGACAACCCACTTCAGTATTCTTGCCTGGAGAACCCCATGGACAGAGGAGCCTGGCAGGCTACAGTCTATGGGGTCGCAAAGAGTTGGACACGACTGAGTGACTAACACACACAATAGAAAGTTCCTAGAACTATTAGCAAAGAAGCAGTAGCCAGTGACATATTTTTAAACGAGTCTATTATGCTTATCCTTAGTCACTAGGTATAGCACAGACACCTATTAGCTTCCCAATATCTATTTTCTTCTTCATGAGAAACAAAGCTCTGAGTTCCTTCCCCAGAATTCCTTGCAGCTAGGTATGGCCTTATGGCTAAGTTCTCACCAATGAAATGTATATAGAAGTGTTGTATTTCTGGGGAAGATTTTTTAAATGGAGTCCAACCCGTCTTCTTCTCCTTCCTCTTTCCTGCTGTTCAAAATATGTATGTAATGCCGGTATTTGGTGGCCTTTTTGATCCATGAGGTGACCTTGGGAATCAAAGCCACAGACAACTGAACAAGATAAAAAGTGTTGGTGCGTGCCACAGTGAAGCCATCATACCAACTCTGGCTGTCTACACATAAACTGCTTTTGCATAAAAGAGAACAAGATTTCTAGCTTGTTTAAGCCACTGTTAATTTATTTCCTGTTATATGCAGCCAGACCTAGAGCAAATTAACAGTTGGCATAGACACCTACAAAAATGTTTATTTGATAGCTGTAACAAAAGGTTATGTTCATATTTGAAGAAGATTAAATATTTTTTAAAGTAAACAGTTTTTTTGCTTACTCATAAAATTTTTTTTCTGATTGTGAAAGTAATACATTTGTTTTGGAAAGTTTTAAAAAATACAGAAAATCAGTAAGAAGAAACACTTTCACTTCTCTCTAATTCTACCAATCAGAGCAAATGCTCTTACTACTTTGGATTTTACACAAAAGTGTAAAATTAATATAGAAATCCTCAAATCTTAAAGCTGAAAGGAACCCTAGAAGTCGTATTGTCTGGCATTATACCAAAGCCAGAATCCTTTCAGTAGAACCCGTGTCTGATGTCTACCCAGCTCCTCCTTCAAGAGTCCCAATAATGAAGAGCTTAAAGCTTTATGAAATAGTTTAGTCCCCAGTTAGAGTCATTTTATCTTCAGCTCTATCTTATATTAATGAGAATTTGCCTCTCTAACTTCTGAAGCAATCAAAAATAAATGTTTTATCTCTTGAATATCAGATTCTTTTAAGTTTTGAAGATAAACACAGAAGCTATATTTTCTATAATCAGTCACAAGCTATGTGCCAAGCATTAGGACATGAATGAAAACATAGCTCATGCCTTAATCCAGGTGACAAGTAGTGAAGGCCGACGAGGTGAGGATAGAAGTAAATATGTTCAGAAGACTTTTTAATAACAGAATTTGATAACCAACTAAATGAGGAGGGTCAAGGAGCCAAGCAGTAAGGTGGGTATTGATGTCTTCAATGAAATGGGTAATATTCAGATAGCAGCAGCAATGTATTTGCAAATTAGTGGTCATGGTGGGAATCAGGGTAAGAGAGTTCAAAGAGATATATTTTGAAAATAAATTTTTTGAGGTACATATGGGACACTCAAATAGGGGTTTGCAATAGAGAGTCAAAAACATATGTCTGGAGTATAGAGGGACTTTCATTCTCTGCTATATTGTCCTCTTAAATCAGCTCTTAGAGACAGTGGAGGGATTTGAGTGTTGTGCCCTTGAGTGATATTATGATCAAAGAATCAAAGACTATGTATGTCTTGCTCTAGACACTGTCATCCTCCCTTGAGAGGTTCATGAAAAAGAAACAAATACTCAGAAATAATAGAAAAGGAAAAAAAGGAAAAATTAAATCCTCATCACTTTATGAACTTAAACCCCAGTACCCAGCCCAAAAGATACTCTAGTATTTAGGCTCAGCCATTTGGTACATAACCTTTCCTATGTTACTTAGCTTACATACCTTCAGTGCAAAGCAGATTGTGAGTGAGTCTAACCTGCTAACGCTTAACCTGTTCCCAAGTTTTAGATCTTACCATGTTCCAGTCCCATGTAAAGAAAAAAAAAAAAAAAAGTGAGTTAGTTGGTTGGCTATGATTCAAGAAGGTAGCCCTGAGTAAGCTTTATCACTTCTGCCATATGGATGGCAGAGCACAAAGAGAAAGGAAAAATGTCTCCCATGGCAGAATATGCCCTGACTCCTCCCACTTCAAGCAGTGTTTTAGGGAGAGTGGCAAACCAGTCACATCCTAGAGCTGACCTGTTAACACACAGTGACCGTGCCTACTGGCAAATAGGGTGTAATCATGTCTCAGAATTAGATGGATCCAAAACAGTACTCCTCCTCCCCAGATGTAGATAAAACAGAGGAGGGAAAACAGGCTATCCCTCCTTCAGTAACTTACAGAACAGTTTTCTAGACTTATTGGTTTGTATTAAGCTTGGGGCCAAGGTTATTTTCCTAAGAACTTCTGAGATCTCCTCCATCATATATCCATGTCATTAAATTATGAACACTTAATGAGAAATGTCCATTTACCTCTGTTAGTTTTAATCTTGCTGTTTTTGTTTCCCAATTCCAGTCTATGATAATTATATTTCAATCTCCATTTCATCATCTAATATATTACCTCACACTCCCAGCCTATTTCTCTTAGCTTTGGTTCACTTCCAAATTTGCTTCATGTGGTTTTGGGGTCTTCATTTAAATAGCTGATAAGAGTGAAAAAAGAAAAGGCCAAGTTCAGAGGTCTGGGACCCACAACCAAAAGCCTCATGCAGTATTGGTTTAGAATGTAAATCATTGCAGTCACTATGGAAAAGTAAATGTGCCTGCACATTCAGTAGACATTTAGGCTGATTCCATGTCTTGGTCATTGTGAATAATGCTATAGTGAAACATGGGGATTAGGAGGAGACAGGAGCCAGGGTGGTGAAAATGAAAATCCGGCTACACACACCACAAGTATGTGAAAGAGGACCAGCTCTCTCAATTTTCAGTTTTCCCCCTCTCCCTTCCTCCTTGACTCCCACTTAAAGACATCCCTATGAAAAAAATCAGCAAAGCCAGTAAAGGATTTCTGTCCCCTGCATGTTGTTGATACAGTAGCCAGCACTGGACTAACGATTACTATGTCACATTATACTTCTAACTAAGGACACAATTTCCTATTCTTCATCCATAAATTATCTTTGAAACAGAGTGGAGTGCGCTTAGACCCACTGGACAAACTTACTCTCAGCAAAGTATTTTATCATTTATCAAGTAAGACTGTGTGGCTTAAACCTTAAAGGTCAATTTGAAGCTTCCTTTTGCTCTAGCAGTTCATCAGTGCCCAAAGAGACTTTGAGACAAAGGGTAAGATGAACAGTGTAAGAGGGAAAGTTCTTAGTGGACAAGGTAAAAAAAAAATGCTCAAGGGCTAGTTCTCTCTCCAGAACTAATTAGATGCATGACCTTAGAAAGCCACTTAATCCCCCCAAGTCTCAGTTGTCTCATCAATAAAATGGATATATGACCACTTTTCCTCTGAGAACCAAAACTCTCTACCCCACATTCAGCCTGGACACTGAGAACCCAAACCATACCTTACTGGCCACACTAACATGACTTTGCTATTCTATGTCTTCATTAGTATTACTTTACTTTTCCAGAACTCTTTGTTTATTATAGGATCTTGCCAAGAGACCCATCAACTCTTTGATGGAAAGCGTGAATAGATAATTTGTACTCTGGTATTCTTTGAATCACTCATCTCAAAATCATCATCTGGCTCTTTTCACCAATCCTGGACATATAGTGATTCTTTCCAATCCCAATCAAGTCTCCCTACATTGAAAGACTTGCCTTAAACCAGACTTCCAATGTTCAATAAACTCTAAGCTTACCTTCATCCCTCTGTGTTGTTGTGTGAGTGTTAGTTGCTCAGTCGTGTCTGACTCTTTGCGACCCCATGCACTGGAGCCTGCCAGGCTCCTCTGTCCATTGAAGTTTCCAGGCAAGAATACTGGAGTGGGTTGCCATTCCTTTTTCCAGGGGATCTTCCCCACCCAGGGATCCAACCCAGGTCTCTTGCATTGCAGGCGGATTCTTTACCATCTGAGCCACCAGGGAAGCCCTCTGAGACAGTATCAAAACAAGAAACTCAACTTTGTCTTATCATATGTTGGTGATATTGGGGGAGCCAGCTTTCAACATCTCCTAGAATCATTGTGATAATATATGTGAAAATGTTTTGAATGCTTTGAATTGGAATGAACCAATGAGTTGGTAGAATGACCATGGGCTAGCCTTTCCTCTCTCCTGTGTGATATCTTTGCAATAGGCAGTAAATAATACCCTGCTAAATTGGAAGGTGCCAGAAGGGGATGTAAACACCTCTGTGAATGATGACTCCTTGAAAGTATTGTAAGGTGTTGAGGACTCTTATACCCACCACTGGAACAAGAAACTTTCTCACCAGTACCTGTCATTGGGCTTTCTCATTCACCTACAGAGGCAAGAAAGCTGCCATGCTATAGTTGCAAAACCAAAGTTGACCTTTTAATCTAGGTTATAACTAGACAATGGCTGTGCAAATGGGTGGGTGGCCATCGAAAGATGCCTCCACCTAAGTTGCCAAATGTAGGACAGGCTTTTCAACCTGAGGATTCAAAGAATACCACCTTAATTTGGATTGAGTGCACAAACTTTACACATACTAAAATTGTTTAGTTTGGTTTATATGGGCTTCCCAGGTGGTTCACTGGTAAAGAACCCACCTGCCAATGCAGGAGACCCAGGTTCAATCCCTGGGTCAGGAAGATCCCCTGGAGAGGGGAATGGCAACCCACTCCAGTATTCTTGCCTGGAGAACCCCATGGACAGAGGAGCCTGGCAGGCTACAGTCCATGGGGTTGCAAAGAGTCAGACACGATTGAGCATGCATGCCACACCACACATCTCTTCTCTATATGTATTGTAGTAAGTCCATACATCCATCTACATTTCATGTATATGTATGAATTTTAAATTCATATCACAGCAGTTACTTAGCCAGAGTACATAAACATAGCATCTTCAACTCTGAAGAATGTGGCCAAAACAAGGAGTGGCAAAACAGACTTTGAATTAGCCAAAGAGTCTAATTATTAACAGGAAACTCAAAGTATCTCATATTATGGTCAAGTTAAGCATGCAGTCCAGTGCCTGACATGAAGAGCACCTTCAGTAAACAGTGTATGATCAGAGCTTGGTTCGTATCTGTCAGTATAAATATATTTCATGATATGTCTAGCAATGTTTGGCATGAAAGTGGTGTGATAAGATGTGTTGATTGATGGGAAGATAATTCTCAAAAAAGAAAACACTATATGAAAATTGTTTGATGCAACTGAGTAACCAACAAAATTCATATTTAAATAAAATATCATTATTTGCCTATTCATTAGCACAGTTACAAAAGATGATACACAGTGCTCTTATGGGTGGAACCAGATGACAGTGTTGGGCAACATTAGTGTGGGTACAAATAGATACAACTGGTCTAGAAAGGCATTCAAATCAAGCCTTTAAAATGTTTATGCCCTTTATTTCACTGCTAGGAATTTATCCTAAGGAAATAATTTTGGATGTAGGCAAACATCCAACATTATAAAGAGCAAGAAATATTGGGAACAGATTCCATTTCCAGCAATTGAACAATGATTCAGTACTAGCTAGTGTATATTTCACATTTATTATCTATAGAAACTACGTAAGGGACTCCCCTGGTGGCGCAGTGGATGGATAAGAATCCACCTGCCAATGCATGGGACATGGGTTCAAATCCCTGGTCCAGAAAGATCCCATATGCAAAGGAGCAGCTAAGCCCATGTACCATAACTACTGAGCCCACACACTAGAACCCAAGAACCACAATTCAAACCCACACAAAGCGATGAAAACCCAGCATAGCCAAAAATAAAAATAAATAATTTTTTTTAAAAAAGAAACTAAGGTTTTGCAGGTATCTCATTTAACCCTTACAGAAACCATATGAAGTAGCTAATATTATCCCCATTTTATAAATTGTGAGACTGAGGTCATTTGCACATTTGCAGAACTGAAACCTGAAAGATGAGGAGCAGAGCTGGGATCTGTTTGACTCCATAGCATTTTCTCACACAGCATTTCTAGTCTATGAAATATGATGCATTCAAATAGAATTTTAATGAGAGGGAAACATTTTAATGTTGAGTGAAAACAGGATAGAAAAGTGTATATATTCAATCTTAATTTTGTAATATACACACACACTGGAAAAACGTTTTCATGAAATTCCTACTCCAGGGGATCTTCCTGACCCAGGGATCGAACCCACGTCTCTTGCATTTCCTACATTGCAGGTGGATTCTTTACCACTGTGCCACCTGGGAAACCCCAAATATTATTAACAGTGGTTATTTCTGAAGGGATGTTCTATGTTCTCAGCTATTTTCTACTTTATAGTTTAGGAGTATTTCCTCCATTTATGCTGTTATTAACAAATTACTTTTATAAAGAGAAAAAATGAAGTTGTGAGAGACATCCATGTCCCCAGATAAACATAGGCTTATATAGCAGTAAAGATTCATCACTTGCTCTGGAATCTGGTGGTAGGAGCACCAGCATACTCTGTAGTGATCCCAAAGTAATGTCTGTTTCTTGGTTTTCATTTCTGTATCTCCATCCATGAGCTATGTATAATGTGGATGGATGGAGATGGATTTTCTATCTGACCCTGCTTTGCTGTGTGGGTTGTAAGATGCCTTCTCTTCATCCCTTCAAGCTAGCAGGTATCACATACCTGGTGCCTGTGAAGGTGTTCAGCCCTGTCCACTCACCATGTGAAGGGAATGCATGTGGTGGCCTTATGGAAGGGGGTCAGATTAAGCAGATCTTAATCCTGAGTCACAGCAGACATGCCACACAGGAGAGCCCTGAAAATACAGAGCTTTTGTCACCTGCACCCTGAACACAGCCTGAGCTAAAGAAATGTGGACAAATGGCAGAATCCAAGTCCACACAAAAGCATACAGATCATCTGTATGGTTGTTGTTTCCTTGCTTGCTTGAGCAACTTGACTGGAACATGCCTACAAAGGATAATTGTCAGGTAGAGGTTTGTGGTGGTGTTGTAATTGCAATGTTGTGGAAGCTTCTCCGCTTGACTCATAAAAATAAGATATTCATTAAGCCATGCAGAGAAAACATTTCTTAACTAGTAAGAGACTGAGCCACATAAACTAGGAGGATTAAACTGATTTTTTTTTTGCCATCTCTTTTTCTGTGACTCAATTGCAGAGTCACATTGAGCTCTGTGCCCAGACAAACACACAGTTTCTATACAGATGGTAGGGCTATCAATTAAAGGTCTGCACACTGTGGCCTTATCAATTCCCTACCATTCCAGCTGCCAGTTGGCTATAAATTATCTCCCCTCTCATCCTGCTCCTAGTCCATGAATTTGAGTTACTTTTAACCTCTATTGCTCTTCCTGCTCTGCTTTATTGAACCTATTTTGATGCAAACATAATTAACTACTTTTCCCTACATATTCATGAGCTAGTCAAGCTGGGCCTTATGAAATTGTACAAACCTGCCTTATGAAATTGTACAAAGAGAAAGAAGGAGGAAAAAGAATCAACTTTTTGTTACTATAACAACATCCACACAAGGCAGCAAGAATAAAGACAGCAGATATTAAAGCTCCTAGGTTCTCTATGTTATCTAGGGAAGTAACTATACAAGGTGGACTCCTCATGGAATCTTAGAGTTGGACCAAGTTATTTTTGAGATAATATGATCCAGTGTCCTACTTATAAGACAACTAATGTAAACCCATTTGGAGAGATCACTGCTAATTCACATCTTGAAGCTCTTCTGGCGTGATAACACACCCCTAACTCAGAAACCCATCCTTGGGTTCTCTTGCCCCAGTTGACAAAAAGTCTTTTTTTTAAACCTGACAAAATTAGCCCCTATCCTGTCAGAGTCTGTCCTTTCTTGTCTCTCCATGAACATGGGACAGAGCTTTTTAGGACTCCTTTATATCACCCCTGATTGCTTTATACCAAGGCACTCATCAACTTTGAGAAGTTCAGGGACAAATGGGGAGTGAGGAAGTCCACAGGAAAAGCTTCCTCTCTATGGTGTAGACAACTGCCCCATGGTTGATTAATTAATTCTGAACCCTTAGAGAATCACTCATCTTGAAAAATAACTTCTAAGAAAACCTGCGTGAGAAGTTCCTGGTGTAACTGCTAGGAACTTTCTCCATGTCTGGTGGTCCACTTGCCTGTTCTCTCCACATGGCATCATTCTTCAAGGCCTGAACTTCTTACAGCATGGTGGGCTCATAGTAGTGACACTTCTTACATGGAACCTGACTTCCAGGAGACAGAAAATGGAGGCTAGCACAAGCTTAATTCTGCATTCTGTTGGTCAAAGCAGTCATGAAGCCTGCCTGAATTCAAGGGGAGGGGACATTGACCCCATTTCTCTGTGGAAAGAGTGTCAAAAGCTTGTGGCCATCTTCAGCTCACCACAACTGGGGAATTTGGATTATCTGCCTACCTGAGGCAATTGGACTATTGGGATATTAAAAACTTGCACAGATATCCTTGAGTGAGAGAATTTTCTCTACCTACCAGAAGGTCTTCTTTATTGTGTGTGGTGGACAGAGCCTCAACTGAGGCCCACAGCTTCCTTCATTCAACAAGTATTTAAGAATTACCTTCCATATGTTAGCTACTGTTCCACATACTTGAAATATCAGTGAGTGAAATAAACACAAATTCTTGCCTTCATAGAGCCTACATTCTAGTGGAATGTAGATGGAAAAAAAAATGGGATAAAGTAAAAACTTTCATGATCAGGTGCTTGCTCCCCACCAGCCACTATACTTGGCACCTAGCTGTATATTAATTCATCAAATCTTCATCGAATTCAAGAACCTCCAATGGAAACCCATCTTCCATCCATGGGTTGGAAGAACCAACATCTGTGAAGTACCTACCATTTATAAAGAATTTTCATTTACCCTACCCCAACCACAGTCACGTCCGACTCTTTGCAACCCCATGGACCGTAGCCTCTGTCTATGGAATTCTCCAGGGATTCTGGAATTCTATGGAATTCTTCCTGACCCAGGGATCGAACCTGGGTCTCCTGCATTGCAGGCGGATTCTTTACCATCTGAGCCACCAGGGAAATCCCAACAATCATCCCAAGAGGTTTGGAATTTTCTTTGCATGTCAGAAAATGGAGATGCAGGAAGTTTCAAGGAATTATGAAACATTTGGTCCGAACCTTCCACAGGTCTGCCCAGATATGGAGACCTGGGCATAAGCACAGCCATAGGAAGACTTGGAGGTCAGCTCACAATCAGTCAGAGAAGCCCATCTGGCAGAACAGTTGTTCCTCTACTATCCTATAGAAAACCAGTGTCATGGCTCACAAAACTGCTCGCACAGGCCAACACTGAAAGAGTACTGAGAATGGTAGGAACTCGTTGAAGAAATATTCCTCTTGTCCATCAATCTGTACTTCTCTCTTCTTCAAAATAGCCCTTTACTACCTTAATCCAGGTCAAAGGCTAACAGAGTTTTGCCAAGAGAATGCACAAGTCATAGCAAACACCCTCTTCCAACAACACAAGAGAAGACTCTACACATGGACATCACCAGATGATCAATACAAAAATCAGACTGATTATATTCTTTGCAGCCAAAGATGGAGAAGCTTTATACAGTCAGCAAAAACAAGACTGGGAGCTGACCATGGCTCAGATCATAAACTCCTTATTGCCAAATTCAAACTTAAATTGAAGGAAGTAGGGAAAACCACTCAACCATTCAGGTATGACCTAAATCATATTCCTTACGATTATACAGTGGAAGTGACAAATAGATTCAAGGGATTAGAACTGATAGACAGAGTGCCTGAAGAACTATGGACACAGGTTCATGACATTGAACGAGAGGTGGTGATCAAGACCATCCCCAAGAAAAAGAAATGCAGAAAGGGAAAATGGTTGTCAGAGGAGGGCTTACAAATAGCTGAGAAAAGAAGAGAAGCTAAAGGCAAAGGAGAAAAGGAAAGATATATCCATTTGAATGCAGAGTTCCAAAGAATAGCAAGGAGAGATGAGAAAGCCTTCCTCAGTGAGCAATGCAAAGAAATAAAGGAAAACAATAGAATGGGAAAAACTAGATATCTCTTCAAGAAAATTAGAGATACCAAGGGAATATTTCATGCAAAGATGGGCTCAAAAAAGGACAGAAATGGTAGGGACCTAACAGAAGCAGAAGATATTAAGAAGAGGTGGCAAGAATACACAGAAGAACTATACAAAAAAGATCTTCATGACCCAGATCACCATGATGGTGTGATCACTCACCTAGAGCTAGACATCCTGGAATGCAAGGTCAAGTGGACCTTAGGAAGCATCACTACAAACAAAGCTAGTGGAGGTGATGGAACTCCAGTTGAGCTATTTCAAATCCTAAAAGATGATGCTGTGAAAGTGCTGCACTCAATATGCCAGCAAATTTGGAAAACCCAGCAGTGGCCACAGGACTGGAAAAGGTTAGTTTTCATTCCAATTCCAAAGAAAGACAATGCCAAAGATTGTTCAAACTACCGCATAATTGCACTCATCTCACACACTAGCAAAGTAATGCTCAAAATCCTCCAAGCAAGGCTTCAACAGTACGTGAACCGTGAACTTCCAGATGTTCAAGCTGGATTTAGAAAAGGCAGAGGAACTAGAGATCAAATTGCAAAAGTCCATTGGATCATCAAAAAAGCAAGAAAGTTCCAAAAAAACATCTACTTCTGCTTTATTGACTTGCCAAAGCCTTTGACTGTGTGGATCACAATAAACTGTGGAAAATTCTTAAAGAGATGGGAATACCAGACCATCTGACCTGCCTCTGGAGAAATCTGTATGCAGGTCAAGAAGCAGGAGTTAGAACCGGACATGGAACAGCAGACTGGTTCCAAATATGAAAAGGAGTATGTCAAGGCTGTATATTGTCACCCTGCTTACTTAACTTATATGCAGAGTACCTCATATGAAATGCTGAGCTGGATGAAGCACAAGCTGGAATCAAGATTTCCAGGAGAAATATCAATAACCTCAGATATGCAGATGATACCATCCTTATGGCAGAAAGCGAAGAACTCAAGAGCCTCTTGATGAAAGTGAAAGAGGAGAGTGACAAAGTTGGCTTAAAGCTCAGCATTCAGAAAACTAAGATCATAGCATCCGGTCCCATCACTTCATGGCAAGTAGATGGGGAAACAGTGGAAGCAGTGACAGACTTTATTTTTTTGGGCTCCAAAATCACTGCAGATGGTGACTGCAGCCATGAAGTTAAAAGACACTTGCTCCTTGGAAGGAAAGCTATGATCAACCTAGACAGCATATTAAAAAGCAGAGACATTACTTTGCCAACAAAGGTCCATCTAGTCAAAGCTATGGTTTTTTCCAGTAGTCATGTGTGGATGTGAGAGTTGGACTATAAAGAAAGCTGAGTGCTGAAGAACTGATGCTTTTGAACTGTGGTGTTGGAGAAGACTGTTGAGAGTCCCTTGTATTGCAAGGAGATCCAACCAGTCCATCCTAAAGGAGATCAGTCCTGGGTGTTCATTGGAAGGACTGATGCTGAAGCTGAAACTCCCATACTTTGGCCACCTGATGTGAAGAACCGACTCATTGGAAAAGACCCTGATGCTGGGAAAGACTGAAGGCAGGAGGAGAAGGGGACGACAGAGGACGAGATGGTTGGATGGCATCACCTACTCAATGGACATGAGGTTCAGCAAGCTCTGGGAGATAGTGATGGACAGGGAAGCCAGGCATGCTGCAGTCCATGGGGTCACAAAGAGTCAGACATGACTGAGCAACTGAGTTGAACTGAACTGACTTTAATCCAAGCTTGGGCCCGCCCTAGGCCAGAATCACTATAATCTGGGTTGTGGGAAGAAAAACACTCTCCCATTATAAAATAATGTTCTCTACCTTGATGTTCCTATAAAAAGGCATTTCACCATAACACCAAATGGTGCCTTCCTTCTAGACTGAGCTCCTAGAGAGCAGGGACCAGCCTCCATCTTCATGTCTCCAATAACCAGTTTAATTTGTAACATATAGTAAGTGTTTTAAAATTTTTTAGTAATTTTAATTAAGTATTAATTAGTCCCAACATGTCCTGAGAAGATTTTAAGGTCATTTATTGACTTTGGCCACCTGATGCGAAGAGCCAATTCATTAGGCAAAAGCAGGTAGGGGGCAGCAGATGATGCGATGATTAGATAGCATCACCTACTCAATAGGCATGAATTTGAGCAAACTCCGGGAGATAGGGAAGGACAGGGAAGCCTGGCGTGCTGCAGTCCATGGGGTCGCAGAGGGTCAGACACGACTTAGCAACTGAACAACAACAAAATGACTTCAAAGGTCTAGGGGTAGATGGCAATGACTTAATAAAATGTCTTTGGCATGATTGTGGTTAAACAGTATTAAAAATAAAATAAACAACAATAAGCATAAATGTAGATTTCTGAGCATGCTAAAGTCAGTGTAAATATTAAAAGGGACTTTTATAAGTAAAATATTTTTTAGAAGAAAAATTTTAGGTTTATTTAAAAAATACATAGATAATACACCAGGGTTCCCACACACTCTGCAATCAGTTTCAACTATTATTAACAACTTACACTATTGTGGTACCTTTCTCATAATTAATAAACCAACAATGACATATTACTATCACCTAAAGTCCATGCTCTATTCAGCTTTCTTTAATTTTTATATACTGCCCTTTTACTGTTGCAGGATCCCACATTACGTTTACTTGTCATGTCTCCTTAGGCTCCTCTTGACTGGGAGAGTTTCTCAGAATTTCCTTGTTTTTGACCGTTTTGAGGAATACTGGTCAGATATTTTATAGATTGCCTCTCTGTTGGAATTTTTATGGTGTTTTTCTCATGATTAGACTGGGGTTATTTGCCTTTGGAAGGAAGATTGCCATTCTCATTACATTGTATCTAGCTTACATACCATCAACATGACTTACCACTGTTGATGCTGAGCGTGATCACCTGACTGAGGTATTGTTTGTCAGGTTTCCCCATGGCAAAATTACTCTTTTTTCCCCAAAGCACTTATTTTTATTTATTTTAATGCAGCATATTTTATATACAATAAATTGAGCACACTTTAAAGTGTACAGTTTGACATGAATTGACAAACCGCAGTAGTGGTTCTCAACCGAGGTGATTTTGTCACCCAGAAGGCATTTGACTATGTCTGGAGGCATTTTTGGTTGTTTCATCTGAGGTAAGGGGAGGTGTTACTGGCATCTAGTCAGTGAAGGCTAGGGACACTGCTAAATATCCTAAAAGACACAAGTCAGCCCTCCTCAAGAAAGAGTTATCCAGCCCCAAATGTCAGTGGTAACAAGGCTGAGAAATGCAGATATACACTCATGTAACCACTGTTCCCAATAAAGACCTGGCAGCCCCCAAAAGTCTCTTGTGTTTTTTTACAGTCAATCCCCCACTACCTGCCCCTGGAAACTACTATTCTAGTTTTCTACCACTGAGTAGTTTTGCTTGTACTTGAACATCATAGAGATGGAGTAATACTTTCTTTTTGTCTCTGGCTTCTTGCACTCAGGGTAATGTTGAGATTCGTCCATGTTGTTTTATGTATCAGTAGTTTGATCCTTTTTATTGAACAGTATTCCATTATATGGCTATACTATACTTTATTAATGGGCATTTGGGTTGGTTCCAGCTTGGGGATTTTAGGAGTAAAAGGAAACTGGTTAGGAAGTCTCTGTGTGGACAGATGTTTTTATTTCTTTTGGATGAATACCTAGGAATGGAATTGCTACGTCATATGGTAAGTGTACATTTAACTCAAAGGGCTTATATTTTTAAAATAAGAAAGACAAAATAAATCTTTCTTTATCTTATTTTGGACTTTATGGATTCTCTCACTGCTTCCACTTTCTCATCTCAGATAGGAAAGAAGTTTTGAATTAAATAAGAAAGTGGTGTCAGGGACATCTTCTTCCATTGTTTCCATCCCCAGGCAGAATTGCTTGGAATAGGTGATCAGACTTCATCAATTCCCTTCTCACTTGCACTTTGCCAAGCAAAAGTTGATGTCTCTTAAGTTCAGAACCAGAAACAGCTGTGTCTCTGGTTCTTTGGGTAATGTGTATTTGATTTTTTTTTTTTTTTTTTGAGAAGATGTTTATAGAAAATGGCCTGCGGTATTGGCAGTTGTGAGAACAGATCTAACTTCTTCTTGGAACTGCTATAAATTTTTAAAACAAACCAAACCCTAACATCACAATATGGCTATGTAAGGTACCTCCAAGCCAAATCCATTAGATTGGGAATTAAATATTTATTATGATCTGAATGAGACAACGACAAAGAAAGGACTTTAGATTCCTTAAAGTTGTACTACCAAAACTTTGAATGTTTATTTTCCTACAATCAGTTGGGGGATTTTATCTCTGATTTAAATGTTTGGTTTAATTTAATAAGGTCTCAACATGATCATCAAGGAAGAAAAAGTTAACAGAATTCACTAAAGAAAAAGGAAATCTTTTCAAGGTTAAAAGTAAAGACTTATTTTGTTAATAAGCCTTCCTAACCCATGTTTAAGGTAGAGAAAGCTATAAAGCTATTTCTTAGGCTTAAGAATTGTTTATAATATTCATGATCCCTCCTCTTAGCAGCTAGTAAGTGATAGCCCCCAAATTTTAGAAATTCACAACCAAAGATAAAATTTTGAATGTGCATTGGTGAAATTTTTACTTTTCTCAAAAAATTAAATAATTTAAATTAGGACAATAAAGAACTCTGTAATGAAAGGAACAAAGATCTAGAAGCTGAGAGGCTTAAATTCTAGTCTTGCCTCTGTCACAGACTAGTTAATGGAAAATATGCTAGATGATCTCTAAGTTTCATTTCAACTCTAACCTTTTTTGAATTCCATTGTCTAGTTTTCAATACACATGTAAATAATAGACTACATGTATTTGTATAAACAACCTTTTCATCAGAGTGTTTTAACTCCCTTCAAAGTATTCCTGGAAATGGGGGGGGGGGGCAGAGCGTGAGATTCAA